>NW_005054348.1:3670917-3706842 GCF_000277835.1 Geospiza fortis | reverse complement strand
GGGGGGGGGGGGAAGGGCCGGCACCCATGGAGCCGCGGCGTGTGGCTGTCGGTGTCGGGGAGGAGCTGTCACTTGTCGCTGTGCTGCTCCTCGCTGTGCCCCGCTAGCGCCGTGCTGGCGCCATGGCTTCTCTTCCCGGGCACTTGGATGTTCCGCTTCTCTGGTAGAGCCCGTACGGCGGGACATGAGCTGGTCCCTGTCGTTGTCTCCCTTGCCTTGCATCTGTCATCCCTAGCAGCCATCAGTGGCTTTCCCCAGGGTGCAGGCAAGCCGGAGGGATGTTAAAATGGAAGAAATTACTTGGTCTTAGATAGTGTGTGTGGAAACCTCACGTACTCGTGTTGCTGCTCTGGTTCTCAGTCTTTATGATAGTGTTACTGCACGGCAGATACGCAAATATGAAGCAATAATAGTATATTTGAAACGTGTGGAATGGGCTAGGAATATAGAAGAAATCTGAGGTTAAACCCAGGAATCTTTGAAGTGCAGTCTGCAGTTCTGCAGCAGATGCAGTTGCTGGCAGCTGGAGGCCGCCTCTTATCCTCTGCTGGCTGTGGTATTCTTTAGGCATTTGGAAATAGTTGGATACTGCACTGATAGAGGACTAACTCAGTAGGACTAACACAGACCAAAAAAGTGGTATTTCCTGGATTAGTGCACAGAAGTGGAGGTATATGTAGATTTGGTATGGGCCAAAAGTTGATGAAGGGTGGGGAGTGAAATTGAAACAACCAGCAATTTAGTCAGCGTTTGCTGCTGTGACTCTCCAGCCTCTGTGCATTGTATTTTAGTCTATCACAAGTTCTAAAGGAAACATTCTTCTGCCTTCAAAACAGGTTTTTCTCCTCTAAGGAACATGTGGGTTTTTTTCTTTGCTAAACGATGCTGAGTTTTTCAAGTAACTACTCAAAGGGATTTTATTCCATGTTCTGAGTGACCTAGCATGTGTTTGTAGGGGATGGCATTTTAACTCAAATACTCATTTTTCTTCATGTGCTACAGAAACAAATAGATTGTTATATTTTCTTTCTTCTTTTCCTTTCAGCTCTGCTGGTATCTGTTCATACCACGAAAGAAGTGGGTTGTGCTCCATTCGTCTCAGTGAGCCGCTTCTAAAGTTACGGCCAAGGAAGGACCTTGTGGAGGTATTTCAGCATGGCTCATGAACCTGCACATGAAGTGTACTGTGCCCACCCCCCCACTTCATACAAACATTTTCGATTTCATAGTGGGATTCTTTTATGCAGTAACTTATAGGTCATGAAATAGTGGTGGCTTTACTGTTAGGTTCGTGTGGCTTTTGTTGCAGTGCCATGGTAATCTTTAGTTTTATGTTTCTAAGTGGGCAACTCCACGTAGAAGTCTAAGTCACTCATTTATTTTATTGACTTTATATAGAGAAAAAAATCCCAAGTTTTTGAACTCCTAAATTATTCTTTAATATTCAAAGCAAACGTGGACTGTAGTTTCTAAAGGGCCAGCAGCAGAAATTAAGGATATAGGATATGACTTAACATGACATTTTGTTGCTCCTTGGGCCTCTGCCAGAGCTACTGCTTTGAGCTGGCTGAACATTCACTTTTGCCTAAGAACAGAAATGCTGTAGAGTTTCATCTTGCTCAAAAGTGGCTCTTTTTGGGGGGTGTATAGGGGATGATGTCTTTAAAGATGTGACTTAAGTTTGAAGATTATTTCTTCTTTTTGGAATGCTGCTTATTGGAGTGATATTATGCAGCATGTTTTAGTATGTGGGAATAGGGGTAATTTGGTTTGATAGATCAAACATGTTTTTATGACCCAGACCGAGTATGTGAATAATCAAAGATAAGATCAGTAACCACAATCAATGTAGAAGAGTAAAATAATTGCAGCTTAACCATGAAACTGAAAATGCAATGCTTTTCTGTGACTATCTAATGGTTGCATCATTGCAGACGCTGTTGCACGAAATGATCCATGCCCTGCTCTTTGTTACTCATAACTACAAGGATCGTGAGTCTCACGGACCAGAGTTCTGCAAGCACATGCGTCGCATTAATCTCTTGACTGGAGCCAATGTCACAGTAAGAATAATCCTCTCCACCTGATTTAATAGAGCTTTCTTCCTGGTTTGCTGTTTCAGTTGACTGGTGCAGAATAAGTAATGTTCTTATTAGACACTCCACAGTTGGTACCAATACAAATTTGCATCCAAGTGTGTGCCACTTCCATAGTTATTTGTTGGGGATAATGATGGGAACAGATTGAGGAAGATGTGGTGAGCTGTTAGTCATGTAATTTTCAGATGTGCTCTCTGTAAGAATTTTTCTTTTGTGGTAAACTAGAAAGAGCTGAAATAGTAGCAGGGACAGAAGTGCTCCATATGAAGAGCAGTCAAGATTTATGTCAATAGAGAGTAATGATATTTATGTTAATATTTAAAAATAAGGTGTCTAATAAGATGAATTAAGGTAATAGCTGAAAGGAGAATACAACACTGGTATTGTTTGCAATGCATTCTAAACTGTTCATCTTCTAGGTGAAATTGTAGATAGATTTCCAAAGTGATTTTATTGCAGTTCCAACAAGATAACCAGGACATATTCATCCACATTCTATCTTTTTTTTAAAGCTTTGTTTTAATGGTAGCTAAGTGTTGATCAAATTTTACTCAGGTCCAGCTCTTCTAACTGCTAATATAAAAATAACAGCAGTAGTGGAAGGAATTGAATGGAAATAGATTATTAAAAAAATATTATAGAGCTAGTGATGCAAAATTTGTAACTTCCTGAATGACTGTTTTTTGTGGGTTTGTTTGTTTGTTTTTTAACGTAGATCTATCACAATTTCTATGATGAGATTAATTTGTACCGCCAGCACTGGTGGCGATGCGATGGCCCCTGCCAGAACAGAGCACCTTACTTTGGGTACGTGAAGCGCTCCATGAACAGAGCACCCTCTGCACACGACTTCTGGTGGGATGAACATCAAAAGACCTGTGGGGGCACGTTCACTAAAGTGAAGGAGCCAGACAAATTCTCAGAGAAGTCCAAGCAGAAAACTCAGACGGCAAAACCTCCACATTTCAAGTCAACTAACAAAGGTATTTTATAATTTTTTTTTCTTTTCTGAACTGGTTTTTGTCCAGACATTTTCGTGAACAAATATGGACAAAACACTACATAAGCTTGGTTTAGATGTTGCTGTTACATAGACAAAGAACAGGGCCTGTTTGTTTGTGCACTCCTAGGCTGCTCCTCAACTGAATTGTCTGCAAAAAGTTTAGTTTGATGCATTATTTTCAAGCAGCTGATTTCTTTTGTGTGAAGCACCTCAAATAATAAGCCCATGATTTTTTAATGAAAAAATTATTAACTTATTTTGAATCTGATTTTGCAGGTAAGACAGAAATGCATGGTAATTGCAAGGACCTGACTCCTTTTAGTGGGACGGGGTATCGGCTTGGAGGAGGAGACGGTGTGCTTTCAGAGAAAAACACAAACGCCAGCAGCTCCACTGCAAACAGTGAAGCACACGGCTCACTGCATCGTTCAGCAGTAAGGACAACACCAATCCCTAAAAAGGAGATTAAACTGGAAAAATCACCCCATGGCAGCATCTTTCTGCTTCGTACCAGTAGTGCCAGTGAGAAGAGCAGCTTAGCTTTAAAGCCTGAGTTTCCAAAACCCTCTGCTGCTGATACAGAAGATGATGAGAACGACTGGGGGTTGCCTGCTAGGATGGCTCGTGTTGCTGAAGGAACATCAAGCCAAGACTCACCAGTTGGCAAGAGGGCTATGCCATCTTCTAGCTGGTCACCAAAACGAATTTGTTTGGAGCAGACCCCAAGAGCTCAGGGTGCATCTGAGAAAAAAAGCTTAGAATGTGCTAATACACTGCAGCGATGGCCAAAACAGGAAGACAAAACTGCCTTTGAAAAGTATTTCAACAAAAAGGGGGGTACTGATGTCACTACAACTACAAAACCCAGAGCTGAATTTACACAGTCCTCTGCAAGTCCTAGCAATCCTGTGAGGCAGGAGAGAAGAGTCAGTTGTCCTGTCTGTGAGACTGATGTTTTGGAATCTGAAATAAATGAACATCTTGATTCTTGTCTTTCGTAGAACAGCAGAAAGTTTCTTAAAAAGATAAACCAGGGCTGGAAACATTGTTTGAAAGGTAATTTTTGCTCAGGGTTTGCTTAGCTGTGGTTAAACTCCATGTGCCTGTTCTGAAATGGAATTAAAAATGTAGCTGACCTCCATATCCTCACAGTAGTAAGTAAAAATTGTGTAGAATGCTGCTAGGAATACTGGTAAAGACTGTTCCTGGACATGTCATAAGAGCTCTCATGATTTCCCAGTTAAACTTCCTTCAAATGCTATATAGGACAAATAAGGATTAAAGTGACATTACCTGCCAGTCTTTATTTTGCTTCTTCTGGAAGTCAGCCAGGTTCATGGTTAGCAGGCCAGTCAGTTGAGTACTAAAGCCATTGTGGCATGAGAAGTTATGAGTGCCAGCCACATGTGTTTTCTATGTGAGCTGCCTGAAATGTTCTCTTGGTGCACTAAGGTATTTCATGGGTTAAGCATTAAACAGTGTGATTCCTTACAATCAGTGAAACTGATTGGATGTTTGGTTAAACATAAAAATTGTTTTATATAAATAGTTTTTAAACAAAATAGTTTTATATCTTGTTACTGTAATTTTAAATGGTTGTACATATTTACAGTGTTACTGCTGCACTCTTTAACTCACTTTAAATGCTTCATATTTTAAAAAATATTGACACTACAGAAGTTTAATGTAAATTACTTTGTTCTTGTGTACTCTGAATAAATTGTTACTGAAGTTTAAATTTCCACTAAGCCTGGCCATTTTGTGTCACTTACCACTGGGTTCCCCTGTATATAACAGTCTTGTTTATTAGAGCCTTTCTGCATTAACACTTTTCCTTCTTAAATTTCCCTGTAAAAATAGATGCTGGTGAGTACAGATTGCATCAGCTGCTGCTTTCTACATCCTGTTTTTAAAACAGTTTCACTATTGTTGCATTTCTGTGAAAAAATTTTAGGAATACTGATAGTAAAACTTGCTTTGCCATGTTAATTTTCCATACTTTCCTTCTTAAAGCTGCAGCTGTCTATCAGTGTTTCCAGTGACATTTTCAAGGCCAGGACTACCACGAAATATTTGTATTATATTTTTAGGATAAGGGTGACAGTTGCACCACAAAGCATCTCTCACATCATGAAGCATTTTTGAGAGGTATTTCCATTAAATTGCTCTCTGCAGTTTCCTCATTTGTCTTTCTTACTGTGACAGATGTGAGTAAAGGAGAAGGATTGTGGGTATTGTTAAATGTGGGGATTTTTCCTAATGTCTTCTTTTACTTCTGAATTGTTCATTTGAATGACAAACAGAAAACGAATGAAGAATTTAGTGAGTAGTGTAGCCTGTTGAGGGGGGGAGCTGTAGGCAAGTCTGTCCCTCATATACAAGTCCTAAAATAGATCATTGTCCAAACAATTGAGCAATTCTGGATTAGCTATGGAAAAATAGCACCTCTGTCATGTGTTTTTACAAGGAAGTATTCTAAGACTAGGATCTCTTTTATCCAGAGAGGAAGGCTTTGCAGTTACTATTTATTGCAGGCTGTTACTAATGGGTCATGGCCACCTTTGTTTTGGGTATGTTACTACAAATGCTGTTTCTGTAAAGTGTTGTGCTTGAATACAGTGTCCTGCCCACAAGGATAACAATGACTACCACTATGTTTTTTAAATACGCTGCTCAATTTGGGTCAAAGATGAGAAATTCCATCCTCTCTATCAGTTGTCTTTGTCCTTGAGTGAGTTTACATACTGCCTGGAACAACACATGCTGTCAGTGAGCCTTGAACAAATCCACTTCGCTGAAATGCAGCGTGAGTTGCCTGAATGGAAACTTGAGAAACAAGTTAATAGACTCGATTTCTGAGGCAAGGCAGCTGTGAAGGAGGGTCAAGTGTGTGTGTGCATCTTGTCAATAGAAGGTTCTGCAAACTAAAAGCCATCTCATTTTGAGGTGACCTGCTAGGATTGCTCTGGATAATTCAGAGAGGAGTTCCAGAGGTTAAAACTACCTAAGTCAGGGTTACTTGGCCCTTTCATTATTATCATAAGAGACTGCTCTTCAGTTGCCTTGAAACTGGTTATCAGGAAGAAATCCTGAAGGTCACATATTACCAAGTATTTTTTACTTTATGGAAATGTTATCTAGGAAGTTTTCGTAACAATTGAGTTCTGATGAAGCAGTGGGAAGAATTTTTCTCAGGGCTCCTAAAATGTATCAGTATCTTGCAAGAAGATGCAATATAAATAGTCTGGTTTAGAACATATTCTAACAGCAGCAGTGTGCGTTCATGTCTCCTTTAGTCCAACCTCTATTTGTTTTCACCTGGCGTATTTGGGTCACATGGGAGAAGTGTATTCTCACAGCTGCTTCAACCCTAATGCCTGTGCATAAGCTGATGGCAAGGCTATTTACATCTGGGTGCAAACAGGCCCTCAGGCAGGGCAGGGCCTGCTGCTCAGAGTGTGGAACCAGGAACCTCTTACCTGAGCCCCCTTTCTAGGAACATTTCCCAAGAGAACAACCAGAGAAATATTGCTTATTTGGAACAGGCTGTGCTACCTGCCTCTGGGCCAATGTAATGAATGAAGGTCACCAGCTAATAATCTAGTACAAAATGAAAGGCTAGAGAGGGCTTAGGCATAACTGGACAAGAAGTGAGTAATAATTCCTGAGGTGCAAAGTAGCTGTTCAAACTTCAAACTTCCCTTGGTGCAGCAGGAGGACACTAAATATCTTGTGAGGGCTTTCTTCCTCATATGTTCTTCTGGAGCCCCTCAGTTCTGCATTTTCCATACACACAGCATCTCTTCAAGTAAAGCAAGATACACTTTACTGAAGGGTTAACAGCAAGAAGGCATCAACAACAAGTTTCTGAGGAAAAAAAACGATGGACATCTCTTCTGAGTGGGTGGAGCAATCCATGGTGATGGTGGGACGATGCAGACTACTCTGGCTGGAGAATGTTAAGAAACTGCCACCACAGCAGTTTGCCTCAGCACTGCTGGGTCTGGTCATCCTAGAACACCAGGTCTGTGCCTTTTGTTGAATCTTGTCACCTTAAATTGAAAGGCCACTAAAAGGTTGCACCAGGTGACCTTGTGAGGTTACACATCCCACATCCCCCTGTGAGCATGTTTGTTGCTGCCTGGTCTTCAGCAGCTGCTCCCTAACAGACAGCCAGTATTCATCAGTTTTACACTCCAAACTGAAATACCCAAGTTCTTACTTGCATCTGGATTACTACAGCTGTCTTGAAGCCTTGGGATTTAATAAACTATTTTTAAAAATATGAATGTAAAGAGTATGCATAAAAATTACCCTTGAAGTGTGGTTTGTGGGCAGACAGGCCATGAAAGAGACTTGCATTTCACTTTATGTGGACATATGTGTGTGTGATTTCACAGACTCCTGCGTGTGGAAAAAAAAAAGCCAAGACCCCAGGAGCGTTGTGTGGAGCTTTGGGATCCTTCACCAGGCCGTTAGGTGGCACTCCTTGCACATAAGGAATTCTTATTTCGTCCTCTCCAACCTGCGCGGGCAGAGAACAGAGTGCAGGACTGCCGGCTTGTGTTTTGCCTACCCTGCACTCCAGGCTTAACGTGTACCAGCAGCAACACTGACTGGATCACAAACAAGCTAAAGGAGGAGGAACTGGGCGGGGGGGGAATATCTGCGACTAGCTGGGAAACAAAAAGTAAATTCATAGCTAAGTAGATTCCATGAGTGCTGCAAGAAGGACTGGGAAGATGAAAGAGTAGCTTGTTTTTTCCACTTCAGGGCTCAGGAGTAAGCCCAAAGGCATCCTTTTGTGGGTTACAGACACCACACTGCTTGCATCCATTGCAGTGACAAAGCTAATTTTCTGTCATCATTTGGCATCAACACAGCTCTGTAAGAGATGCAGGACAGTTTAGGAAGTCAGAGGGGTTTATAAAACACAGAACTCCTGTGCTTGGCTAAGCCAGGGAGCCAGAGGGGTGTAACAGGCCCAGGGAAGGGTAGTGTACTACAGGTGTGAAAGCTTAAATGGGATGTGGCCATGGCCTTAATTCCTGTTTCCTTTTAGCTTCTGCCAGGCCAGGCTGCTTCAAGACTAGATTAAATTTCTAAGCAGGTGCAGCAGCTTGGCCTCAATAGCTCACCCTGTCTCTGTT
The DNA here is from genome assembly GCF_000277835.1 of Geospiza fortis. Lineage (NCBI taxonomy): Eukaryota > Metazoa > Chordata > Aves > Passeriformes > Thraupidae > Geospiza > Geospiza fortis. Next base: position 3,698,590 of record NW_005054348.1, on the reverse strand, counting down.
CTATCCATCACCTTTCATTTACATAATTTCACCTGCTTTTTTGCCTTAGTATATCTTAGACGTGACATTTCCTAAACTGTATAACAAATAATCTTTGAAGGGGCAAAACCCAACAAGTCAAGTATTTGGCTTTGCCATTGCTTAATTTAAAAGGAGAGATTGCTTTATTTTTTTTTAACTGATGTCAATCTCTGGATCACAGCTTTTGTGTTTACTTCAAGTACCTTCTCTTCAGAGAGCTGTCATTAGTGGCACAAAAAGTCTGGGGCAAGACATGGGCTAGAGCTCAGTGAAGGCCTGCTACAGGATATCAGCTATAGCAATATGGTTTAGTTGGAGGTTTAATTCTTCTTGTGGCTTCAGTAAGCAATTTACAATGGCAGGAATGGCCAAAGGGCCTCTCCGCTCTTACCCCACTTTCTCCCCACTGCTTTGCTGCCCTGTCTTTGTCTTCCCACTGCCACTGGTCTCTTCCCTGGAGTATCCCAGTAATGATCTGCTTTCTTCCCCAAAGGATCCCTTCAGTGGGTGTGCTGCCACTGATCCATAAGCAGTTTTTGATTCACTGGGAAGGTGTTGTGTTTGGAGGCAGGCACAAAGCTGAAGTGCAAGTGACTCATCTGGAAGGTGCCCTCCTGCAGATGCCAGTGCAGCCTCTGCAGGGTGGGACAGGGCCTGGCTGCAGCCCAACAGCAAGAAAAGCAAGAAAGGCTCCCTGGTGTGTCCCAGCACCAACAGCAAGGAAAGGTGCCTGGTGTGTCACAGGAGCACAAGGCTGGGCATGGGCTGCTCCGGGTACTGTGGCTCTGCAAGGACATGGCACAGATCTGGGCTCTTCTGGCAGATGGCAAACAGAAACATATCCAAAGGGAAGAGTCATCCTGAGGATAAGCCAACATCCCAGGGGTTTCAGAGAGGGTGGCACCCATACCAGGTGCCAGGAGTATGGATAGCTGCAAGTAAGGGACTCTTAAATCTGCTCTGTTCCCCAGGCTGTGCTGCTAAGAATCCTTTGGGCCGTTCCTTTGATTTACATTTAGCAGTACCTACATGGGAAATTTAACTTAAAGAAGAGAAAAATTTTCTTTCAGCAAGGGTGGCTGAACATGGGAACAGGTTTTCTGCAGAGGTTCTGGAGTGTCCATCTTTGGAGATACTCAAATCCCAACTGGACATGGTCTTAGGAAGCTGGATTTAGGTAACCTTGTTAAAGGGCAGGAGAGCTGGAACAGACCACCTTCAGGAGCCCCTTCCCAATAAACAGCCCTGGGTTTCCACCTAACAAGCCCAGGAGCACTTCAGGTCAAATTGAAATTACAGCTGAAGGCAATTAAGGTCCACCTGCTTGCCCTTGCCCTGGTATATCCCAGAGGTGCTGACACCATCTCTGACCATCAGCTGATTTCCAGCTGGGCATTTCTTCCTCTCCCTGCAAGGTTTGCGTGGGCAGCTCTCATCACTGCCACCATGCAGACCCTGGGCATGGGGGATAAGTCTCCTGTCACATCAGAGACTGGGGGACTCCAGGCAGGAGCTGGGCATGTGCCAGGACACAGGGACAGGTACAAGAAAGCTCTGCCCTGCCAAGCCTAATTGCTGAATCCTCTCCAAGTCACACTGTGGGGGGGAGGATTATCAGCCCTGCAGACAGCATGAATGAAAACTCAGACTTAATAAACTCTGAATGTACCTAGAAATTATTTAGAATGCCAGAAAAGCATCCCATGAGAGGAAATGGGAGGTATTCTGTGCACTGCAAAACCCGAAGTCTATCCAAGCTATCGGGCAGCCTTTCCCAGGCAATATGGCAGAGTTAAGACAACTCTGCCAAGAGGTCTCACACCGCAGGACCTCACCTCCTCTCTCCAGTCCCAGGAGCCTGAAGCATTTCTGCACACCACTCCTGGTGTCCCAGGCACAGCCTGGCCACAGCTGGCCCCCTGCTCCCTACCTGCCCTCCTGGATTTGTATAAGCCTTGGGTTTATCGTGAAATACGTGCCCTCCCTCCTTATCTCATTGCATAATGTTCCATGGTTGCAGAGCTACAGCAGCTTTCAGCTAGATACAGTCATTTCCTAATGTGCTATTTTAAATAAAGGGTTAAAAAAGCCCAAAAAACAAATCAAACAGCTGTAATGTTCTTAAAGTGCAGGTGGGAAAAAAAATAAAAGTCGTCAAAGAAGTTTCAAAATTGCTACCAAAGAGCCCAAAACTGCTCTTCTAGATACAAGAAATATTTAGGATTGAAGAGAGTTAACTTTGTAGTTTCTGCTTGTTCATTAAAACATGACTGTGCAGAACATGTGTCCAGCACCACATTACTCACTATTATGTTGTGGCTGGGGAAGGGGAAGTGAAGGGAAAATAAATATGCCTAATGTGACAGCTCAAACTTTGCTCTTTGCTATCAAGAACACCATCAACTGGACTCTCAGAAAACAGATTGTTATTAGCCACGGCCCTCTGGCAAACATTAGCGGTGTCCACAATCACATTTTCCCTGAGGAAATATTCTCTTTTATGTCCAAAGATGTTCTCAAGTGCTCCTATAAAAACAGTTCTGAAGTATCTTTTGGCTCTGGTAACTCATGGTACAGCACTCACCAGAATTTTATTTTTCAGATCTAGGGGTAGTGGCATTTAGTTTATTTCTGTAGTGGTTGGTTGATTCACTCCTATCTTACTGCATGAAAAAAATTCTCAGGATTCCAACAGCCATTAATCCAGACCGAAAATTCTAGTTTCCTTTTGTTCCTTAGAGCTGCCACCATGTCTTCTGCTATGATGCACCTTTTCACTGCTGTAATGCAATCTTTTTCACTTTATAAAGCTTGCTTATATGCAGTAATGTAAGCAAGACACATTTACAACCAAAGTGACTTGCCTTCAGATAGTTTTGAGAGGTTTTTATTCTTGGATTTTGGTTAATCCTTGCTTTCTTTAGGTAGCAAAATACAACTCACAACCCAATATGATATTCAGGCACTAGGCTTTTCATTTGTGAGTAGGAGTCAAATCTCTACACTTTAGTTATGATGTCTTCATCTTTTTGCTCTTAAATAAAATAAAACAGAACCACATCGGCCCTTGAAACAACTCCGGGAGAAGAACTGGTTCCACCCTGGCAAACCACACTGACACAGACAGACAAGCCCACAAGGAGTGCTGGATATTCAGAATATTCAGAGATTAAATTTTACTTCCTGTCTCCAACAGTATTTTAAAGAAATAATGTGTTTCAGTGCAGACACTGCCCTGAAGCATGTGCCTTTTATCATGGCTTGCCTGTGTGTGATCCTGGTAAGTTGTTAGCCCATCTCTGTTTTACATCCCTCCCACTCTGATGTGAGGCATGCCCTGCAAACTTTCAGCCATATGGAAAGGACAGTACTGGGCTTAGAGGCTAAACGAGCCAGTCACCACTTCCAGCATTTATCACCATGTTACAAAGGTAGTTATCATTATTTCTCCAGAAAATCCCCTAAACTATTACCATTGGAAGTTTAATCCTAAACTGTATATTTAATAAGGGGAAAGTCCAACAGCTTGCTTCTGGAATACAGACAAGAAAACCAGCTCCTAGTTCAAGTAAAGTTATGAACATCTCATCTTCAGAGATAAAAATATGCTTGTTTGCAACACACATGCATGAAGAAAAGGATGGATGGGATGCAGCAACTGTCTTTTCTGAGACAAACACACTGTGCATTCCTTTTCCCCACACTTCATGTTCCTCCCAAAGCAGACATCTATAGAGTGTTTTTAATTGCACTGTCCCATATTCCTCATACCACCCAACATGTTGTATCTTGGTCTCATGTGCCAGTCTCTCCACATCCTACCTTACCATTTCTATTCAACTCATTACTTCCTCCCTCTCCTGCTAAAGACTTGAGTCTATTCCCAACAGGTTGCCAAGTTACATCTCATCTGTCCCTTCCACTTTTAGAGCCAACTCATTTGGGAGCTATGACTTTGGGGTTCTTTTTTCATATTTCAGGAAAGGGATAAATGTTCTGTATATTCACTCAACTTCAAAGCCATCAGGAAAAGCCTGATGAAACTCAGTAAGCGGTAGTAAAAGTCAACAGAGCAAATTCTCTGGAACTGGTTTTGGCTGGTAGGAGAGAGGACCTTGAAACCTGCTCCTGTCAGCTACTATCCACCCCTAACAGACAGGGTCAAGCAACTCTGATGCAGCAGATGTTCCAGAGTGAACACAGCTCCTGTACAAACAGACTTCAGTACATGTGCAGTAATTACTTACATTCAAGCTTTACATGTGGAAAAAAAAAAAAGCTGACAATGGGAGACCCAGAGATCCATACTTTGACGCCCATCCCCTCCCAACAGCAGGTGAGATCCAAATCCAGCTAAGACACAAAGTTATTCAAAGTCTTTGCTGCTCAGTACTCATAAATTCATACTAAGTATTTGCAAGAGCACGCTGCTATCTGCATGCCTGCAGGCAAGGTGCAAATGGGAGACTCCTGGAGTTTTGTGACTTTGAGTTTGCTCTCTTCACTTGGCCTTCTCCCCTCTTCTTCAAAGCATTCAGCATGCACAGAAATGGCACTTTTCAGTCTGGCCATACTTACCAGTAGGATGGAGATGTGATTTTTCCACTCCTGACCCTGAAGTGGTCAGCAAAGCCAGATGTTTTACATATGATACAGGCTGTCAGCTCTGAAATCTGCAAATGTCTTTTCTGAGAAACACCCAAGAGAAACACTTTATTTTCCCTGGTGCAGTGCTTAAATTTACTATGCAAAACAATCCCCCAGCATATTGTGCTCAACCATGTGATAATTTAAAAAACAAAACAAAACCCAAACCAGGTCTACACAGGATGGTTTCAAGAAAGGCTCCTTCCTTGTTCAAAGTAAAACTAGGATGGGGAAGAGGTACTTTCAAGAGAACTTGTAAGAAGTTATATAGCATTGAACATGGAGAAAGCTTCAAAGCACTTTGCCATCAGCTCAGTGCTGCTACACTTGTGTTTCAACCTAAGAAAATGCCAAGAACCATCACCTTAGAGCAGAAATGTGCACAACTGGCACCCGAGTGCCATGAAAGGTGCACTAATGCTGGAGACTCATCTGAAGACCCAGGTAACTCTTTCTGAACTAGCTGAAGACAGACAAACACAGGCAGGGGGCTTCACAAAAGCTAGAGTGATGTCAGAAGCCCAGCCGGACAGCTGCTTCCTTGATAACCACACAGCCAATAAAAAGCCAAAAGCTCATCAAAAGAGGAGGAATAGTGTGTGCTATCTCTTACAGTTCTGCACCTGCAGCCTCTACCTCTCTCAAGGGCCCACAATTCATTGGGAGCCATGTAAAACTGAGGACATCCCATGAAACTTTACACATCCTGTTTGAATGTGACTCATTCTGTACCTCACATACCTGTCAAAAGTGGTGAAAAAACTTGAGCTGACTCTACATCATAATCACTCTTCAGAAAGCCTGAAAAGGGTTCTGTTTTTGAGGGAGGAAATCATCAGGAAAATGGTGACCACACCCAGATAACTGTAGGCAGTCTAAAGAAAAAAAGTCCCAAATCCTTCTCCAGAGCAGAATCAGCTCTGATTAAAAAAAAAAAACCAAACCAAACCAAAACACACCACCAAAAAAAAAAAAACCCACCAAAACCAAAACAACAAAAAACCCCAATGCAAACAAAAATCCCAACCAAACACCCACAACAAAACAACCAAAATTCCACATACCCCCTTTATCAGGAGGCATTCATAACTTAGTTGCTACAGAGTAGTTTTAAAAGTTAAAAATATTACAAATAACCACGTAGTTTTCAAGAACCTTTATACATCATCTTTTTTAATTAGATTAGCTTTACAAGCAACTTGAGGAGATGTTTCATAATGAACACTGCTTTTGAAATTACACAACTTTATAGGCAACCTGTAAATGAATCCTGAATTTCTTTGCCTGCTATAGATAAAGGTCTCATATTTCACAGCCAGCTAACATCATGAATAAAAATAGCATTATGAAGCTTTATTTTTAACCAGGACTAGACACATACAGATCATAAGACAGTTTAAAAAATAGTTTTAAAACAAGGACCTGCTTGGTGATGCTCAAGACTGAATATTCAACCGACATGAAATGAACAGTTTCTAAAGGACATGGAAGAAATGGCTGACCTGATTTGTTGACCCTGTTGTAATGACTTACATGGAGTGAAAAATTAAGCACTTTTTAAAACTGTCTGGCAAGCACAAACTTACAGTGTGATTAGAATTTGATACGCTGTTTGACTGCAGCAGTTTGAATTACAGAGGGACTGAAATGAGTTTAAAGGCTTATGCTTACATTTCTAAAACAAAACCAAACTTCTGTTAAAGGCAGTACTAAATGAAGATGAAGTAGAAGAGGTGACTTTTTTGCTTGTTTCACTGGTAGCCTAAAAGCACTGCAGACCAGACAGTAATGAAGATTTGCACTCCTTGGCCAGGTTGGCAGAGGCACTTACAGTAAAGGTATCCTGTCTGTTTCTCTGGGAAGAAAAGAGGAAAGAGGAAGAGAACTGTACAGGGCAAGAACTTACTAAAAAAAGGAAAAGTGAAATCAAAACAAAGCTGGGATTTCTGTTGGTTCTCCTAAATGATATACCAATACTGAATTTTTCTCCCCTTCTGTCAGTTTGTTACTAAACAATTAGCTTTTTCATGTTTTACATGAACAATAGTAATGTTTTTAATAAAAAATTACTGAGCTTTCCATAGAAAGGGTCTTTAATTGAATACAAACTATACAGATGCTAAAATTGTCACAAGTTGTAATATATACAGAAATATTTCTGTACACTCACATTGTTTTGGCTAAGTAAGGAAATAAGGGACAGATAGAAAACTGCAGTGGGTAAGGTGAACAACCCCCAAACTCCTGTAAATACGAATGCTGTCTTTGATAAGTTTGCTTTTGTTTCCTCAAGCTTTTAAAGCTCAGGGAAAAAAAAAGGAAAGAAGAAGAAAAAAAGTCTGTGTCCAAAACATCCATTTCTTAAAAATAAGAATATCACAGTTTCTGCACATCTCACTTTTATTCTGTGATATCTCATCTTCTGGATAAAATAAAAACAATGTAAAAGAAAGCAAATGTTTTCTTACTAAATATATACCTCAGTATTGATCAAAAGGCAGTGCCTTTTTGGGGAAATCCTTCAGCAACAGCGAAAATTTAAAGACGTATTATTGCACAAGGAGCTTACAGAGTGATGCACTTCAGCTTCAGTGTGCTGACCACCTCCTTGATACCATATAATAGATCAAGGTGTCAACTTACAGACTGCATGGGACACCAACATCGGAAAAGGAAATCTAAAAAAGCGAATTTTAGATATTCTATTAACTTATATACAAGGGAAAGGGGGGTGGCAAGAATCATTTAGAAAACGGAGAAAGCTCAAAAAATTTCTGTCAAGTAAGTAAGGAGGTTCTGGGTACCTCTAATAGCCTAGGAAAGCCCTTGTATATTCTTGTAACTCGATGGTATTTACTAGGTCCCCAAAGCCAATGACAGCAACTGATAGTGTCACGTTCACTTAGTGCCAGTCACTTAAAAAACAAAAAAAACCAAACAAACATCCCCCCTCCAAAAATAAAAAAAAAGAAACCAAAGAAAAAAGAAGAGAGACAGAAACTTCCCCTCTGTGGATTCAACATACAAAACCACAAACTGAATGTTACTAATAGCAAGATACTGATTTGCTTTTGTTAATAAGGTTCAAGAGAACATAGTCAAAAAAAAAAAAAAACCAATACAGCAGCAATCTTTAAAAGTTAAGATTAGTGTGAGATATGATATAAAACAATCAGATTTTTAGCTGGTAATTAAAGTGCTCCTTTTCTGAATTAAGTTGTAAAAAAAAATTAAAGTGATTATCAGTTACTGGCAACCCTTACATTAAATTAGGTCTTTCATGGCAGAGGAGAACAGTATGAACAGTTTTACAAAAATAGATCCACGTTATATTGGAGAATACTGTAATTTTTTTCCTTTTTATCAGTTTTTCTTTTTTTTTTAAGACTCAATTTTGATAAACTGTACCTGGTCATACAAAAATTACCCAAAATCCAAACTTTTACCATATAAAAAAAGGGAGAGATGAAATGGATTCAGCTGAATGACAGGTCTGGCAAAATATAAGGATGGACAAATTCTATGTAGGGCACTTATTTATGTCCAGATGCATATGGTGTTTCTTACTGATTGCTTATCTTCTTCACATAAGCAGTCACAGGCCTGGAGTCACAATCACATAGTACAATGCTTCAGCAGTCAAAGAACCTTCTTTTTGATGCAACATTGAAACACTGTTTGCTTCCGTATTAAGATGTTTGTTGTTGATTTTCCTTTATCTTGTTATTCACATTCAAAAGTTAATAGATAGCATAGAGATTTATCAGGGCGAACAGCAAGGGGAGTTGCTAAATCAAAGGCTTATAAAACATCTTTCCCAACTGAGTCAGAAGGTTTATTAAGTTCAACCCTCACACCTTTTTCACCTGCAGAAATATGAAAAGGAAAATGGTATTTTTCAGCATTTATCCAAGTACAGTCTAACAGTCTACATCGTTTGCCAGAATAAAATTTTACTATCAAAACACAACATCCCATAAGCAAGAAAAACTCACACATATTCTACATGGCTTTAGTTAGACTGACACTTATCCAAAAAATGAATAGGTTTCTATTTTATGATATTTCATTCTATAATTTCACCTATTATTGTAGAAATAATATGCATCTTGCACAATTCTTGCTGCAGATACAGAGCAAAGAATGCAATTTCAATTTCAATTGGAAACTGAAACCACAACAATATGGTGATTTAAACCCATTACAGAGAAAACCAATACTGAAGGAGGAACTTCTTCACAGAAAGGGTGATTAAACATTGGAATGAGCTGCACAGGGAGGCAGTAGAGTCACCATCTCTGGCAGCACCATCTCAGTGCCATTGTCTAGTTCATAGGGTGGTGTTCAGTCATCGGCTGGATTTCATGACCTCAGAGGTCCTTTCCAACTTAAGTGGTTCAGTGATTCTGTGAAATTTAAACAACCCAGCCTTCCTTCCTTAAGTGCTTGCAGTTTAGGGGGACCCTGGAAAGGGAGGTGGGCAGAAGGGGGAGCACCTTCCCTTCAGGCTTGAGCCCTCCACCCCAGCCATTTCTCGGCGGTCCCTTTGAAAGGGCAGCAGCTGAAGCTGTGCAGAGGCTACAAAGCTCTGATCCAGCAAGGCTGATTCCAGGAGCTGCAGAGTTGCACACTGGTGACATGAAGGCTGGCTCAGATACAGACAGACTTCCTGTGGAGGCCAGGCAGGCTGACTGCCTGGGAAGTTACCTGTGCCTTGCCAGACATGTGCCACCAAGCCCTGGGGCAGCCTGCCTGGCTGGAGCTGAGGGGTTCCCTTCAAAAGCCAGGCAGGAGCTGCACTGCTCTCACCACTCCCAAAATGCACGGACACTGAGAGCACCAAGAGGGACTTGGCTGAACTGTACACAGTTCTGGGGCTACTTGGGAGCTCCAGACAGCAATAAATGGAAGTCTCAGCTGGAAATGACTGGCACACATTTTCAACATCATTGGTTTCAGAGCTCTTGACAAAGACATGTTTGTGTGTGTGTGTGTGTGTGTGTGCACTTGTTGTACACCTGATTTTGGGTTATTTTTAAACTATTGTAATAAACACAAAATTGTGATGGCAATTACAAGCATGACAGAAGTCTTAGGCCGTTTCTCCTTATAATGCTAATTTGAACAGGAAAATTAGATCAACTTCCTCTTGGGGGAGAAGCCAGAGAAGGAAAACAGATGCTAGATAGGTGAAATTGGAAATGAAGGAAGTAAGTCCATTCTTTGAATACAGATTTTAATTTTAGGCTTCTGTTTTTCCAATATAAAAATTCTAGTCAAGTAAAGTTGTACTCACTTGTTGAATCCCTATATTCAATCGACACCATTTGCAGAGCTCTCAGTTCTGCAGCACCTTACAGTCTCTGGTGTATTCATCCTCCACACATAGGGAGACAAGAGTAGGGAGAAACTGTATCCCCCATGTAAAAATACTGAGCACCCTCAGGCCTCAGAGGAAGTATACGCAGGACAGGCATTGACTTGGATTTCATGAATCACTGCCCAGGAGTTGAATCCCTGGGTCACCTTCCCTGTAAAACCTAACTTGAGTTATGCCACTTTCTCTCTCTTTTTGTGCAGAGGGTGGGCCAATGAGATGAGGCTACATTTACCTACTCTCCCACAAAAAAGTAACCATGATATTAAGAAGAGCTTACCTGTTAGATATTTCACTTTAGCTCGTGCTCTTTCATCTGCATCAAAATACCACACTGTTATTGCGTACCTAAGGAAACAGAAGAAAAAAGAACTCCTGAATTATGAAGCAAAATACCAGTGAAACACTTGACATGAAACACAACCTAAACAAGATGATGCTTCCACAGTCTGACAAAGTTTTCATAAACAAGCAGCGGGTTTGGGGCTTTTTCCTACTAGTAGGTATTATCTGGAAAGTCATTGAAAGGGTGACGTTGATGCTCTAAGTTTACAGTCTTTTTCCCAATGCTATTTATGGTTCTTGTCCAGAATAAAGTCTCTGCCCACATCACCTTGCCCTGTGACCTCATCTTTTTACTAGGTCAAGTTCATCACTGAGTCACACTGCAGTATCATTTTTTTTGGATATTTGCCACAAGGGACAATTTACTACCCCTTCTTACACGGCTCCTTTGGTTTTCCACTGTCCGTAGAGGTTTTAAATACAAATTGCCATCTATTGAGAAAAGACTTTAAGGAGCTTTAGTAAATGGCATTTCACCATGACTCTTCTGGGAGTAGAGAGGGGGAGGGGAAAGTGGTACAGCTTCTGGAAAAGCTGCAAGAGGATATGCTTCAAGTTTCAAGTTACTTCTTGCAAACGCAGCTGTGTTATCTCACAGCTCCAGTCAATGTTCCGTGCTCTGGCCATCCAAACATGTTAAAACATGGGGAACAGGAAGTCTGGATCAAATGATTTACCTATTGCCACTATCTGGAAATGTCACTTATCATGGGGGATTGGGGGGGCAGTCAATGTAGGTACCTTTAGCATCAACCACTGCCCTGCACTGAGGGACAAAAGAGAGATCAAGTACCCCTGTGTTTCAGATTGGGAACAACTCCCCTAATACGCCATAAAAATATTTGTGTATTGATGGTTGTTTCTGTTCCACAACCCTCACCTAATTCCCAAATTAGATATGGTAGCTTAGCTTGAAAATTATTATTTTCTGACAGCTCCCTGCCAACAAGAGGGAACATTAAACTGAAGTACCCAGTCAATCTTCCAGTAACACAGTAGGATGGTAAGGACAAAAGCAAGTCAGAAGGGTATAAAGCCACTACAGAGAAATAATGAAGATGGCACCCTTTGGCTATGTTGGGGCCTGCATATGGCTCTGTGTGCTCCCACAGAGTTCTGCCAAGCACATGCTCAGAAACTCCCCACCTACACACTCAAGAGGTTTTTTCCAAAATAAGAGATCAGGCAACACTACAAACTCAGCAACACAGTGGAAGCCTAATCACCCATTAGCAGAAACCACTCTCCTTTTTGTCAGGAGTAATAATTCACAGCGTCCTAATTTCTCATTTCTTGCTAAGATAGGCACCATGCAGTAGAGTCCATCACTCCTACCTTGTAGCAAATGCTGGCTGTACTTCATGAGGGTTGCGGCGATCAGACCAGAAGAATAGCAGTCTATCAAATTTGGGTTCAATATCAGCAAATTGGGCTTTACCTTCTGGAAATATCCGAAGGATGCCTCCACTTACCTGCAAATGAAATATTTACAAACAATGTTTGAGAGCCATGTCTCATTGTATTTAAAAATTCTGAATATCACATTTGAAAATATTTCGGACACTTGGAACTGAAACAAAAGCCTTTATCATGTGCCATAGAAATTATGAATCTATGGCTTTTCCATCAATATATTTCATTTAACAAAATGTTTAAACACATTTTTCACTGAATGATTTCAGAATGCTACATCCTTTCATGTTTAAGTAAAAGCTGTGAGTTAGATGGGGGGGTTGATGCATTACTATTAACAAAACAAAAATGGACAAGACTGACTAATATTACACAGGTGGCTAAAAACACCCCAATATAGATGGGAGAAACATTTTATTTCACATCTGAGTTTCACCTTTCCCCATTAAAGAGATTATTTCATTTAACTGCAGTACAAGTTTATGTGTAATTAAAATAAGGAAAGAGTAGGAAACTTCAAACTAAAGCTTGAATCTGTACTACTCATGGTCAATTTAGATCTCTTCCAGGTTTTGAAAACAGTCGAACCTATCTGTGTATGCCTAGAAATAAGCACAAATAGATGGGGTTAACCATATTTAAGTCACACTAACTTCTTCCTATTGATGGTGTTGATGTTGTTAAATCTAACTACAGATGGCCATCACAGACCTTCATGTCATAACAGACTTAACAATGCAAGTACTAACAAGGCAATTTGATATAAATGACAGGGCATCTGTGATCTAAGTCAGCAAACAAGTGACAATTTAGATCCATTTCTTCTCCTAAAAAAGTTTGAGGTTCTTTTTCCAATAAACAATATACTTGGTAGTATATTAATTTGTAATTCGAAATAGATTTTGCAGGAAATAAATGCCTTTGTTCATAAATTAAATACCCAGCTTGTAAATTTCTCACAATGATTGTGAAAATGCAATTTGCTGGACTTCTACACTCTGGCATGTATTCTTTTTTTTTTCCAAGAGAGAAACCATAAATCAGCTAAAAATCCCCAAAGCTGCACTTTAAGATGTTTAGTACAATCAGTCCATTTACATGCAAAGATGCTATCATGGCAAAAAAAAATATTTTCTACTTGTAAGATTCAATTTGACATGTCAAAGAGCACATCAGAAACAGAAAGCTTGACGTGTATCCATCTGACTCAGCTTTCTGATCTATCAGTTTTATGCAAATATGTTATTAGGGAAAAAAGGAAAATAACTCTCGTCTGCAATTTGTGTTGTCCATATGTGGTGGATGCTATGCACAGAATCTGACTGCTCCCATGTACTCTTCCACATGCTACTCTCTTAGCATGATGAAGCATCAGTAGTTTTATCTTGGTTTTTTTCCCCATACACTATGAGAATAAACTTTTCCATCATTAATGGCAGAGAAATTAAAGAATGAGCAAAGCTATCTTTGCATTACTCTTTCATGGTCTCATTAAGCTCTCTCTCATCTGTTCTTCAAATCTAACTAGTCCATTGAATCACTAGGAAAATCCTTATTAAAAATTCACTTTATCATAGCCACTAGCAGTAAATTCTTAGACTACTCGAACTGTGGTATAAAACTGTTCTACACCCTGTACCTACAGTGATACAAGACTTGTGCTGCTTTGAACTATATATACTGATGTAGCAATGACTGTAACTCTTGGCTTATTTGAAAATGCTCCCAAGCTATAGCATCTTTCTTTTTATAAGCATACTCAAATAAGCAATCTAGTTCCACACAGAGCAAACTCAAGATTCAACAGGAATATAAGGAAAATTTAAAATAAGAATGTATGAAATTGCCTTTCTCAGTGTGTATAGGGAGGCATTTACCACTTTCCTCCAATCTTACTGTCAAGAAGGTCCTGCTGACATCATGCAAAACCTTGAAAATAAATGCTTCATCTCTATCTGCTCTCACTAACAACAGAATTAGGGAGGCAAAGGACAACTACAGTTAACACAATGTAAAATCACAACTAAGGCACAGAAATAAGGACATGAACAAAAACCTCAAGCAAAGGTGCAGTAACTATATATATACACACATACATATATATGGAGGTAAAAAACATTTTAGAAAGAAATCATTGCATACCTTGGCATCCCAGTCCTTATTAAGATAGTATATACATGTAACACATCTTCCATCTCCATTTGGGTTATCAACATGGAGCACATAACCTGTTCCATTGCCTGGATAACAAGCCACCATAGCCTGGAGTCAAATAATCAAATACAAGAATTACTTTTATCTCTGTGTGTGGGAAAAGTGTACATTTTATCTACATTAATTATTAAGTAATTAATACATAAGCAATAGAAAAATTAAACCAGAAATAACGTGCAAAGAAATTTTTTAGCTGTGCTTTCTTTCTAGTTAAAAACTGGTTTAGAACTCAAACAGAAGTTGACAACAAAGGCATGAGAGACACTGAGAGGAACACTTAATTAAGGCATGGAAGGTGGGGCTACTCTCACGTTGTGACTAATCACTCAGACTTCCCTCCCCTGAATGACATGGAAGAGAGGAAGAATGTATTGTGTGTAATTAAATAGCTTCTCCTTGTGATAAGAAATCTTCCAGGCTCAAGTTCAGACAGCTATCTTTTTATCTATTTTTTTTCCCCTGTGTTTCCAATGCAAAGAATTCCTTCTCAAAAAATGCCGTCAAACTTCTATTTTTAGGAGACTTTTAGACAAAACCAGTAGCCCATGTTACTCGATCACCCCAAGAGCATTCTTGGGCTTGTGTTTTGTCCTGTACATAGGAGGTCTTTGAACTTTTGTTGAAACAAACCTACACGTACAACAAAAACATCCTTTTTAGACAAGAAGTGAGAAATGGAAAACAGACACCGAGCAGCAATCTGCAATAACCTTCTGACATCAAACGACTCCCAGTACAGCAGTGTGTTAAACTTCCCATGCTGCACTTTGCTCAGCTGACTTGAAAGCCCCCTGGAAGGCGATTTCTGAGTCTTCAGACACACGGATGTGCGTGTGAAACAAAGTGGCTCTTGCTCCCAGATGGCCTGATTAGCTTGATTAGCTATCAGAGCACGTGGCTGGTTCATTGCACAGCACATCTCTGTATCTTTATGCCTTTGCTAGAAATAATAACTATTTCACTTTATTGAAAGAGATCAGAACAAAGTTTGCCAAGTCAGGTCACCCACTGTCACCACAGTACTCACAGTGACAATATCCTACCTGCAAGAAATCGCAGCATGAATTAAAAAAAAAAAGAAAACCAAACCAAAAACCAACCAAAAGGTGACTTTCTACCAACCAACCAACATACTGCTAATATCAATGACTGCCTGCTGTATGAAAAAGATAATGTAAACAAACATTCCTGTCTAGATTTAGCCCAGTTAAGTTAGAACTCTAAGTCTGAGCTCTGCATTGCAAACTCTTTCACCTCTAATGTAATACACAAAAAAAATTTTCCCAATAAAGTGATTTTTTTGCTTTAGACTGGTAATTTTAATTTCCTCCCCCTCCTTTTATATGCTATAAATACAGCTTTCCACACTTTGTATTACTTGCAAGTGTTACGGAATACATTCAGTGCAGGTAACTGGATAAACTGTGCCTTGTGCAAACTGAGAAACAGTTTAAAGTACTTGCAGTTCAATCGATAAAATTTTTGAATATCACATGTAAGCAGAATGGATTTTGCTATAGCAGCAGCCTTTTAAAAATCTTTATTTCCATATATACTCTACTAATGGAAACAGCAATTTTTAGTAGCTATGTCTAGTACTTGCCAAGTTGTAAGCCTGTGACTTTAAAGAACCCTAAAAATAAAGCCAAACTTCATTCACATCATTTGGAAGTAACTACACTGCATGAAAAGTATTTAAAAATACAAAATCCAAATATACTTCTAATTTTCATTAGGCTTCAGCTTCCTAGCCTCTTTGCTGTAATCATAATGCCTTTATGATTACAGGCCTCATGTTAAGAAAATTTTACACATATCAAGAATGTGATCTAATATTTGGCAAAGTTGTGACTTATCAGTTTTGCTTCAGGAAGATAAACCCACAGAAATCAAAACAGTGAGTTAAAGATACCAAATAATGTAATAGGGTTCTGTAATTTCCTTTCTTAGGGAAAAAAAAAAAAGGAAGAAAACAAAAGCAAAGCTGGGCTGGAAGAGGAAGATATTTGGTTTCCACTGAAAGCCAACAATCTTGATAAAAAAGTCCCATGTACCACATAAACCATACCAAGGTCTCATGGAGCATGAACAGTTCTGAAAGCAGATCCAGGTGCAACTCTGGAACAGTATTCCTAATAGCAGGAAAGTTTTACTTTAAGGGGCTTTGCTGAGACATATCATGCAAATTAAACCCTGATACTGTGTGAAAACTAAAAATCTCTCAGAATGAGGTGAACTTTGAGATCAAGCAGCTGGAGCAATGTAAATTCTCATTTTAATAATGAGGAGTTAGACTCCAAGGCAACAAAACAATACTTCACACCACACTGCTGAAGAAATAGAGGACCAACAACACTTTTTGGAATGTCTGAGGAAACACCAGTTGTCACCAATTTCACATAAAGAGCAGCCATATCCATTTCATACAACTATTTGAGTCTAAAATACTTTCAGTTTTTTTAAAAAGACCTCTTGTTTTTCACTTCAGAGTCTCAAACACCTCCTATCATCAATGCCAAGCGATGAGAAACAGTTTTGCTGCGATAACTTATCTAATATGTATTTGTTATAACACTGAGAATCATTCAGCCCTCAGCAGCAAACTGGAAAGCAAATAAATTTGCAACTCAGCTGCTGTAGCATAACATACATTGCCCCTGCCGTGTCCCCAGTTAACACATGATAAGGAAAGGTACAAAATGTAACGATTTATTGGACATGGGACATATATTGCTTTGTGCAACAGTATGAAGTGAGCTCATGCCAAACTGTCATGTAGTGCAAGATTACCCATGTGGACAGGACAAAGAAGTGATCCACATAAATAACAAAGCCTTTGTTGTTTGTTTTAACATTTTACGGTATAAATAAGAAAGCAAAGACATGTATATCAAGAAGTAAGAAAAATTTTTGTCTGTGGCAATTTTTTTTCCCCAAACACTGTTAGTGGCGGTCAGTACAGCCAGGCATTTGAGACCTCAAAGTCAAAGATTCTCTAACATTTTGGGCTATGAACAATAAAGTTCCTAGCCTTCCAAAACAAAGAGACACCCAGTTGGGTGGCTCATCAGCTGTCCCAGAGAAGCAATCAGTTAATTCAACTCAAGGTATTACTTGCATTTTCTTAACAGAAAAGGAGCCTCCTCTTTTGTCCTTCTTGGGCATTACTATTCTTAAGCATTCAGTAAACTTACTTTCTGCAAAGAATGTACTTAAGTTACACTGGATTTGTTCACTCACAGGATTCCTGTGCCAACAACTTTTAATATTAACCTTCTTTAACCCAAGAGCATTCCGTTTTAGGCTGAGCACTCGTGTCTAGCACATGAGCGCTGTCCTAAGATACCCCCTGGAATTCATGAGTAATCAAGAAAGCATGAAGGTGCCCTCCCCACACTGATATCTGCCCAGCTTGTGTCTTATCAAGTCTGAAGTACTCACATGGTAAAGCTCCTGCTGATCCCTATTTGTATACAGATGTTCTGTGTGCAAATGTTCTAAGTCTGGAAAATAAGGCCATCAGATCAAAAAGCAACATTAAGTTGTTAACAGAAGAACTAATTGAAACCACAGATTTTCTGCTAAGAATAGGCATCCTTAGTGTGTCAGACATTACTCTAATTAATAATAAAATGCACAAAGGTAGCATCAGAGGGAATAAACCATATCCATACAGTTTTTTTACTATGTAAAGACATCAACTAAGACAGCCCTGGGAGGCACAGCATAACAGTACAGCTGAAAACATTGTGTTGTTTGGGACTAATCTCAGCCTCCTTTCACACAAATGTATGACAGCCTCTCCCATCTATAAAGAAGGAAGACTTGAAGGTAAACAAACTGAAGCTTTATCTTCTATCCTCTCCATTCCCCTCACAGCTGGATGCCTGAAAGCTTAGGTATCTCTCCTTAAAAAAAAAGGAAACATCAAAGCAAACTCTTAGGAAAGAGAGGAGAATACCAGTTAAATGAGAACACAAAATTCTCTAAGGAGGGAAAACCCCCAAAACCACAAACATATACTGGAGAGGATGCATGTTCTATTAATCTATTAAATAAATATATTAAATATTTAATATATTTAAACTTTATTGTTAATCTCAGATTAAAGCTGCATCAGTCAAGGAGATGTCACTTTTGCTGTTTGCTGAAGGAACTGCAAATCTCAGTGAGCCAAACAAGATGTCTAAATGCAAGACCGATGACTTCCTACCAAAATTTATCAGATGTGCTCACAAAGACTTCACTGGAAATCCTTGGCATTGGACATCTGACAGATTATTCAAAGAAAAAAACTTCACACACCACTACAATGAAGAACCAAAGAAAAATAGAATTAAATTTAAAAATGACCCAACCCTGTCTGGCTTGTGATGTATTTCTATTTCAAAAATTTATTAATCCCTGACAAACAAGAGCTCCCAGGAAATATATTTCATTTTAAGCACACATCAAGCTATGATTTTTCACAAGTTGAACAAAGTAACAGTCAAATCAAAAGAACAAAAGACTGGTTTAGTATCACCTTCTGTGAAGAGGATCAAGATTACTGACTTACACATGCTAGCATGGTACAACTTGGCTTGGATTCATAAGTGTCCTGGTTTAGGGCAAATTTAGGACAGAAATCCTTCACAAGCATAGACAGAAACTTGCAACTAGAAACAAAATGTCAACAGGGAGAAACTCCTGTCAGCCTTACCCAAAACAGAGCAATCTAAAAAAAGGTAAAATAAACCTGAGATACAGCTAATCTAAATATTTCTATACTAACTTCCATCTGAGTAAAATTTCCTGCTGTTATCCTCCACGGTTTAGTAAGCAATGCTAGAGAATCAAGTTTTCACATACGTCAACAATGTGAAACTAGAAAAGCTGGAGAGAAATATCAGGCCCTTGAAAGATTTTTTATTAAAAATTCATGCCTTGCAGTCATCATCAACTGCAGAACATGCAAGGGAAAAGCAAACTGCTACTTAGCATCTTAAAAATTAATCAAGGCATTACACATCCTCAAGAGAAGAGAGGAAACTCTAAATTAGAAACTAAAATAAAGAAAAAAATTGACATGTTGCAGCAGCTTTGAATCACTGATCTTTAAGCCCTTTCTCCTAATATTAAATTACCACTACAGCCATTCAATTTGTCCATTAGCAAAGGAGTTAGGAACCATTATTTTCTTCTGCATTTTTCTCTGCAGATATGGTAAACACCCAGCTGCAGAGTGAAGGCAAGAAAAACCCAAATACCAAAACAGAAACCAACAACCACCCAAACTAATAAACCCTAACTGCAGCATACACTTGCTATTTGTGCCATCTTCTTGTAAGAACAGAGTAATCTGCTCTTTCAGGAAAAAAACCCAAGCAACTGAAGGCAAGGATGACAAACACAGGTCACCCTCTCTTGTATCCTGCCAAGTTTTAACAGCAAAGTTGGAAAGCTTGGCAAAGTGAAGGCAAACTGAACTCAGAACAGAGATGAAAAATGAACTCAGACAGGAAGAGAGAGAGGAAAAACTGAGAGTTGACATAGCTGCTTACACTATTAATAGAATCAGCACACAGCTATGTACATGGATTACATCTTCCATGACCTTCTAGGGAGTTCAGTAACCTGACCTACGCCCCTCCTTCCCAAGCTCTTCAATGCAATGGCCAACACAAGATTTCTACTTGCTTTGGATAGAACCACATTTCATAAGCATACACAATCAAGCAACGTAACATACCATACCATCAAAAGTTTGGCACAACATATTAATACCTTTATACATTGCTTATTTCTAACTTGCCAATCAGATGCTGATTTCTCAGCCCAAATTTCAGAAAAAGCCTTGCCAACCATCAGTTAATTCCTCTTCAAGTCATGGCTTTATTCCTGTCTTCATTTTTATGTGACATTTACCGGCTCACGACATTCACTTCAAACATCCTAATAAAGTGACACAAGCCAGAAGGCAGCAGTTTCCATGCTGGTTCAGTGGCCACATTCAGCAGAGCTCTCTAGGGCCAGCAGAGCCACATGAAGTTTGGATCCAAACAGCTTGAATGTAACCATGGTGCCACGGAGAAAAAACCAGCTCAGGTATTTTTCCCTGTAGCAACAACTAGTTTGGTACTCTCCCTTTACCATTCAATTCTAATTGTGCTCAACAGCAGGACCACACAAAGTTCATTTTCAAGTATCACTCCTTTAATCCATGCATGCCCATAGACTCCAAGAAATGCTCTTCAGCTCTTGAATTTCTGAATAAATGTGCATATAAGTCTAGATAATTCATCAATTCTTACACATGGCACAGGAAAAAACACAGAACTGCAGTTGCTTAAGTCTGATATTCAGGAAATGACTGTGCACGTGGGATGTGCTTAGGCTTTGATGAATACATCTAACAAATAAGAAATAGGATAGAGAAGCTCTTATGAAACTATCGAGCAAGAGGCATTAGCCAGGGAGAAATGGTATTGACTCTCAACATGGGGACAGCAGAAGGCATGTTCCTTGCATGGAGGCTTTGACTGAGCCCTGAGGAGAGCATGGCAATTGGGGAAACACATCTCCAAAGGTGAGCCCATGAGCAACTGAAACCAGTGCTAAAGACACATATAACAGGAAGATCCAAAACACTTCCCAGCTGAAGTTCTGCGGCTCTCACTGCTACTAAACTGATAAAAGTGCTTAAACATTAATGAGCTTTTCTGCTCTCCTATACCTCAGCTTGTAAAGCTGCAAGTCTCAAATCTCCAAAGGCAAAGAGAGGGCTGAGTCAGCTAACAAACGGCAAGGAAAAAGAAAGATTGTATCTTCTGTAACAGACACAGTGGCATTTTCCAGGCTGCTAGCCAGGTTAGGTGGGATGTGCCTATTCACAAAATTGTGCCAGTTTAACAAAAAGGTGCTGTTTTAAAATTGAGCCAGTGAAGGCACTGCAAATACACCTGCAGTCCTTCAATCTTATGAAGCCCTAGTTTCCATTAACTTAATCTAACTGCTTATCAGGAAAATAAAATGGAGTTCGAATCTAAAAATGTACACAGAGAGCTGTGTGCACTGACTTAGAGTAATAATTAAAAAAATAAAAGTTTATCTGACATATCTCTAAATACAGACAATGTCTTCAAGTCTAAACCACCTGCATTCCCCCCACCCCCCCCCAAAAAAAAAAAAGAGAGAAAAAAGAATCATTTATATAAACACATCCAAGATATGCCAGTGCTTCAAAAAAGGAGTAGCTCCCTCCTCTAAGGTTCAATATAACACAATCTGATAGATTTGATATCAAAGTCTACTGCAAACTTAAAAAAAAATGTCAACACAGAAGACACAAACAAAAAAATCCCCCAGATATACTTAATTGAGGCTTCCCAAAGAAAGTAGATGAAAAGCACCATCACCAGAGGCAGAAAGTTCTTTCTTAAAAGCTGAGGAGCAAACACAACACTTGGCTTTGCAGCTAGGAAGGGTCTAAAGCATACTTGATTGTGTCAGTCTAAATCTGTCTAGAGTATGATTAAATAAGTTGACCAATACATTTCAGATTCAAACCACTGTTGAATAATATTAAATATGTTTGTAGAATTGGCAGGCCTCCATGGCTAACTCCCCGTTCCCTTCAAGAGAAGCAGACTCATGACTCACTGTTTTCGCGCTGTATAAAAATTTGACAGAGAAGTAAGTCAGTCAACACAGATTTTAAGAGTCTGTTTTTAATTTAACACCATAATTGCTTTGAAATGAATAAAACCATTTAGAAAATAAGTACTTTGAAACTTTTTTCCCTAAGATGGGGCAGAGCTTTCTGCTCTCGCATAAGACTACTCAACTTCCTAGTTTCATCACTACCCATTCAAAAAGGGCACAGAGCAACATCTTTAGAAACTAAAAATAACATAACACTAAAGCAAATTACAACAGTGCACTAAAACAGTATGAAGTCTCATTCAGCTACATCACTTAAAATATATTCTGACAGCACTTTGTGCACACCAGATTTCCAGAGCCAACCAACTGACACCAGCAGGCACACTGATGCACAGCACACAAAAAAGCAAGGTTACCTGTTTTTAGATTATTACGTATTATCAGTGAATTTCTTCAGTTGTGTGAGATCTACTGGGTAAACAACAACTGGACTCAACCTTAAGGGATCTTTTTCAACCTTAATGATCCTGTGACACACTACCTTAAAGATAAAGCACACACATTAGCCTAAACACCAAGCCTGGGGACTTCTTAGCACCAGGAGAGGCTGGGAAAGAAGAAACACTAACAATTAAGAGTGGGCAAGAGGTGGTTGCTTTTTGTTTTTCTTTTTGAACCAAACTTTACTGTATTACCTGTGAAAGTAAATGGCTGAGAAATTTGCCATTTAAAGAATGTCACTCATCGTCTCTGCCTTTCTCTCTTCAAAACTATACATACTGAGAAGCCTAGAATTTCTTTCCCCTAGAAGATAAACCATACACAATCATTTTGCTAACTGCTAGGAGCGAGATTAATTTCTTACTTAAAACTGCAATTTTGTTTCTGTTTTAGGGAACAAAATAGCCACATAAATGAAATTTAGCTTGTAGGAAAAGTATCTTTATATAAATTTGAATGTTGCACAACTGCATGGGAACAGGATTGTGTGTTTAGTACTAAGTTTAGCCAGATACTTGAAAATATTTGTGCACTGCAAGTTCCTTAAGTTTAGCTAATGTTAATGTAGTTGCAGTAAAATGTCCAAATCTAGGCCTCAGGTACCTCTGGATTTTAACCACAGAAAGATTTACTGTCATAAACAGCATGCCAAGAATGATTTTAAAGAAGGCTTTAAGGCTATTTTCAAGGGGACACACATGATTCAGCATGCCCAAACCTCACATTAAATGCAATAGCATTGACTCTTTAATATTAGAGTTCAGATAATCCTTTGAAATTATTTATATATTACAGAAAAAGAAGTAACTATGCACTGAAATGCTATTAGACATTTATTTATGGACAGATTTAATTTATAGTAGTACTGCACAGAAGTCTGACTAAGGTTTAAAGCCAAACAGCAAAAAGCAGCCTGTAATATGCTTTCAAGCCACCTACAATTTAAATGCAAGAAATGCTGACTCTGCCCATGCTACGTTTTATGGGTTTCACACATAAACTGTCTCCATCCAAGCTTTTCTTTACAATCCCACCACAGTCCAGTAATAGGGCCTCTTTCCCAGCTGGCATAAACAACATTTAGGGGTTTTGTTGTTTTAACCAGATCACCCAGTGTATCCAGTTCAAATGCATGCAGGCATTAAACAAATCTACTGGTATTCCAGCTGTCTCATTCCCACCAGTCCTTGGGCAAAGACTTGAGGAACAGCTGAGGCCATGCAGCACTACATGCTGAACATAAACACCAGGAGCAGGACTGCTGATGTTGGCATGCCAAGTCGGAAAAGTGACTCCCAAACCCACCCCTTCTGTGTATGTCCCAGCAGAGCCAGCCGTGTCAGCCCAGGTTATGGAGGCATTCTGCTGCAAACAGGGAGGCTGCACTGGCTCAGTGGAAGGAGAGCAGCTCAGGAATGCAATCTATTTGCTCTAAGAGCACGAGGCCTTGTGAGCATGAGAAAGATCTGAACATACCCAACACTGACTCCAGGAAAAAACGCCTGAGGAAACTGCCTGTGCTTGTCTGGCTGATACAAAAGTCCCACTGTCTTCTGAAATGCCAATTCAACTGACCATACAGTGAATTTATGTTCATGACAGCAACAAGATCATCTCTACATTGGGACCTCCTGCAGAGCTCCTTGGTACTGCTTCAACAGGTTTTTTCCCCAGTCTTCCCATCCATCATAACCACTGGCCCAGGAGACCAATGTGATGGAAAAACACATCACTCTCATGCCTTGGAAAAAATGGAACATGCTGCATTATCAACTATAAATTGGTTAAAACGGACCCATCTGGTTTGTTCCAAGCCTGTTTATACTCGGCATTAGAAAGCTGCTATGAAAAAAACCAATTCAATCAAAAAATCTTTTCACCTTTGCCACTATTGCAGCAACAAAAATAGTATTTATTAGTATTTATATATATATATATAACTGTTCACCCTTCCTAAAAGGCAAGGCTTCTCCATAGATTAGTCCTTTCTTGTGAACAACTAAAAAGCCTGTTTATGTTAAGTGACAAGGCTCCTGTCAACCAAATTGGTTATGACTTCTGTAACTCAACAAGTATTGTGGTTAGAAGTCACATGCTAACCTCAAACTCCAAATTTCCCAGAAAGTGACAGAATCCAAGCTCCACACAAAGTGGTGATGTAAGCAAAAAGCCATGGTGTACAAAACCTGACAGGAACGAGAAAGGTTTTCTTTACCAACTTGTCATGGAGACTTCCCCCACGGCCCCTGCCCCCCCTGCCAAGGCATTCAGAAGAACACAGAACCAGGACCTCTCCCCTCAAATGCTCACACAGAAAGTCAAAAATCTCAACATCAGCTGTGTTAGCATGCAGCCAGCACTTACACACTCTTAAACCTTCTTAAAAGCACTGTATTTAGTAAGAAGGAGAAATACACTATTCCACACCCCATCTAGAAATAATAGATTTCAAGACAGGATATGCACACCTCCTTTTTTTGTGTTTCTGCAGAAAGGTTTATCTGTATGTCCTTTAAAATCCAATCAGCAGAAACTTTCCTGGTAAACCAAAGGACAGCTAGGGCTTTGCAATCTACAGTACTCACTGGGGAGAGATTGTGGGGATTAGCAATAGTAGCCTAGATCAGAGGTGTCACGTCAGAACAAGAGGACTGTTCCACAGCACATATTTATGCAACCTACATGCAAGATCTGCAGAGCTTAAGTAAAGCCTGTTCCCAGCTTAATGTTGTGCCAATTAAAGAAGAAAAAAAAGAGGCAAGAGCATAATGGATGACAAAGTGTTTGCCTCAGTCTGCAAATGACCCAAAACAACTCATACCCAAGGTATGAACTCATCATCAACTCAGGCAACAGCAGTGGAAATTACTGACCGACAGACAACATACAGCGACATGAAAGGAAGATGAAGAAAGTAGACACCAGAAGGACATTGTCAAAAGCCTGCATTATTGAAAGGGAGAAAGTAACACCAAGTACCACAAGAACTAAGGGAGGAACAGAACAGCAGCCAATTCTAAAAATCTTAAGATTCCAGATTTCTACACATTCAACTTCCCCTTCAAGTTAGCAAGAAATCACTTCAGATTTCAGGACTGGCAGAAATAGTCTTTCAGGCGGAGACTGTATTTTGAAAGAAATTTTCCACAAAATTGTTGAAAATAAATAACACATGTCCTAAATTTGTATCTAGTATTGACACTAACACTGGGTAGCAGTTTCTAAATAGGAGACTGCACTTCAAGAAATTATCTGTGGGCAGCCAACTGATTTACTAATTTCTACAATGTGTAGTAAAGGGCCCTGTATCTTTATACTAAAGACACTACAAATCCCCAAACTTTTTTGGTATTCTCTCAAAGTCACACTTGTTTGGAGATGGGCAATCAAGAGGAAAGCTGATTGTGAAACCAGAGAAAGGCTGTAGGGAAGAAAAGGGAGGAAGGGGAGGAGTGGGCAAGGACCTGTGGACAGTGGATGCACTTGCCAGCCTGTGCTGCAGTAACAAGGGGAGCAAGCCCCACAGCATGGGTTTTAATTGCGATTACTCTGCTACCAACCCCATGAAATCAAGCTGCAAGCACTAACAAGTGAGATACCTCAGCAGGCCTCAGCTGTAATTGTTTTTGGGTGTCCTCCAGCCCCCTAATGAACCACACCACAAAACATCTTGGACATTGTGGGTTACTCTCAGCACACAGATTTGCAACAAAAGATAAGAAAAAAGCTGCTGCTCCATGAACAGCACTGTGCTCACATCCACCCACTGTGTGCAAAAGGCTGCTCACATCATCTGTACTCCAGGTAAAATGTTTGCATGGAGTGGCCTCACAAAAAGCTACTTACCTCTCTGAATGCCTGCTCTGCCCTCAAGCCTATTGGTCAATTTATCCCCCCACTTGGAGAACACAAACATCAGTAAAACAATCGGTATATTTTATTTCCAGGATCAACACAAGCAATGTGATATAGCTACCATGAAGACAACTGAGAGTTACTCCAGAAAACAAGAATTTACTTCCTCTGTAAAGACAGGCCTTAATTAAGGGTTCCCAAACCAAGATAACCATTCCTTAAAAATGAGGGCTAGATGATGAAAAAAAGTGTAACAGATTTTTCAAAGGAAAAAAAATTCTCAAAGGGACTCAATCTTCCTATCACTGGCAAATTCTGTTCCCTACTGAGCCCCTGAAGAATTCCATCACTCTCTCCAGAAAGCTGCTCCCAAAGGGAAGGGGTGGGGGGGCAGGGAGGAAGGCAGGGGGGCTGGCACTGGAATTTTTGCTCTTCAAAGGCAAGTTTTCTCTGGGGTTTTAATATGGAGCTATTCTAAGTTGAATTGCAGAACTCTAAGTCTCAATGGTGAGGAAGCATCATTTATTACTAGCTTTGTCTTTCAGTGGGTGTGTTCCTTCAAAGTAGCAGGATGTGAGTGTAGAAAGAGTAAAAGACACAGCAAAAACCAGAAATCTGCAAAATTCAAGTTGCCATATGAGACAAACTGAAAATAAAGCTAGTTGATAGTATCTTCATCTACATTTCATGTCCTGCAGTGGAATATTATTTTCCATGTTTACAAGGTTTTTTATAAAACTATAGGACTAAACAGGTAAAAATAATGTATGTGTATCTTATTACCTCTTACAATATAATTTTGGCATAGCCTTGGCTCATGAGTGAGACAACTCCCATTTTCTATTTTCACTAAGGAAAATGACAAAGTCAGGACTCCAGTATAGGAACTCCTGTGTTGTTCTTGAGTCTGTGCCAGGTGTTAGGAGGCCTTCAAGAGTCATTACATGTCATTTTGTCCAAGCTATAGCAGAGACTTAAAGCAAATTTACTCAACCCATTAATTTTAATGCAAACATTGAACATTTTTAAATATAAAGCACTTGAACCATGGATGTTACTTCCAAGGCATTTGGTAATAATGGAACAGGAAAAGTAAAGACCAATAAAATAGTAAATTCCAGTTGTAACTTCACTACAGCAAACTAACCTCCTTTTAGTGAATAATGGGGTGTTACCAGAAGGATTCCCAGAGGACCTGTACTATTTCTATATGACCTGGGAAACAAGGGTGAAGGAGTAGAGGGATGGTGTTTACCTGCAATACCTAAATATGCTGCAGTTCCTCCCAGCCCTGGCTGCAGAAAGGCACAGGGAGGGGTGTAAAACGATATCAACTGCCTAAACAACAAAACAGGAGGTGAAATTCAGGAAGGATTCAGGAAAGTAAGTGCAAAAAATACCCCTTGGGGAAAAAAAACCCCAAACTTTCTTATACACTGGTGTCTTCTAAACTGGATACCATCACTTTAGAAAAAAAATTCAGTAAATATAGGCTGTTCTCCCAAGAACTTCATGTCAGCACAGCAGAGGAAGCAACTGAAGTGTCATAAATCACTAAACAAGGAAAGGCAACACAGAATACATCACCCTGCCAGCATATAAAACAGGATATCTTTATACATTAAATACTGTGCTTCTGCTTGCCTTACCTTGATC
>NW_005054348.1:3669135-3670907 GCF_000277835.1 Geospiza fortis | reverse complement strand
AATCATGAAACTACCAATTGGATAAACACAAAAAGGACTACAGTTCTTCAATTTAGGAGGGAAAGCGTGTCAGCTGAAAAAAATGCATGCAAGCAAATGCCAGACTTTTTTCAAGAATATGACAAGTAGAACTACTGGGAAGTGAGTTTTCACAATACAGTCTAGGAGACACTGAAATCACCATCAGTGGGTTTTAAACAAAAGGAAGTTCCTTTTCCCTCTAATCAAACTGCAGGATTTGCTGTTACAGGATGTTGCAGAGGCCAAAAGTACAAATGGCTTTTAAAACAAGATTACAAAAATTAATGGCAAATGTGTCCATCCATCTGCACGTATTACAGGCAGTGGTCTAGATACAACCTCTGTCTCAGAGCTCCTTGATTGCCAGAGGTAAGTGGTATATGAGAACATAATTTTATATACACTTTGAAGCTTTAAATACAGAACAATTATTGATTATTTACAACAACTACATAATAGTATAAACTAGATGGCAAATACTTGTGTGAAACAGACATTTGATAAGGGAGAACTCCCACTGAGCAAACACAAGAAGGCAGCCTGCTAGAACCTAAATCAAATTAGCCAGAATGCAAAAAGTCAAAGTTTTGAGCAGGGTGGGTCTTCAGCATCTGAACGATAAGAACAAATGGCTTTAAATGTTAGGCTTTTTTCATAGTAAGACTGGGTAGTCCTCAAAAACGCTTAGCTTTAACCCACAATTCATGACCTAGCATCTAGTTCATACAGAAGGTCACTTCAGATGAACACAACTCCATCTGGCTTCAATTTACCACTAGATAGATGGTAGGGATGGCCAAGCTGACACTCCCGAGAGGCACACAGCTCTTATCTCTCTAACGCAGTCCTTGCAGAGGACAGGCCATTGACAGGATGCCTGCAGCTGCTGTACCTGGCAGAGAGCAGCAACTGAGGCAAGCCTCGGCCTCTGCACCCTGCTGGGGCAGCCAGCCTCTCTCAGCACCTGCTCCTTATCCTGCTCCCTCCCCTCTACCCCAACAGGACAGGAACACACCACTGCACAACAAGGTCCCCAGAGGAGCACAGGCAGGATGGAAGCGGGCAGGAGCAGCAAGTTTGTGTGGGGAATACAGATGAAAAAAAATAACTAGAAAGTAGATGGAAGAGGTAAGGATCATAACTTGAGAGCTGCAGGTTTTTTATTTATTCAACAGCCTGGCAAAATACATAAGCCTGACTCTTACCAGTTCAAAAGTTCCCCACCCACACTTTTCTTTTCTAATATGGAATGGGTGGAATTTTTCGTAAGTAAAATAAAACTGAAATGTACCAAAAATAATATTTGGCCAGATGTTTGTTACAAATAAAAAAAAGTAAAAATATGTGAAATATTAAAAGTAAAAGCACTTTTTGGTAGTTTGTGGCTTTCAAACAGCATATTTCATTTTTCTGTCTGTCTTGCAAGAAAAGGATAACTATGTATGCTGCACTATGCCCTCTCAGTAGAGAAGTGGACTCAAGATCATATATAACTTTAAAATAATTTTGGACAGAAAGTACGAATCCCCTACAGGTAACTGACTTTAATTTCTTAAATGTTTGCTTAAATCAGTCTCATGGAGTGTACACATGCTTTGTATTAGCAAGCTTTGCTAGGAAAGGACTGTGCTATGAGCACATGCACACATGAATGGAAAAACAGGCAGCTTGGGAGAAAAGAGGAAAGAGGCAGCACCACAGACTTAGTAAAAGTGACCACCAGGATGACCAAAAGGGATCCACAGCAGGAA
>NW_005054348.1:3659431-3669070 GCF_000277835.1 Geospiza fortis | reverse complement strand
TTACTGGCATATTCGACCACAATGATCCTTTAGGGAGCAAATGACACAAGCAGGAAGACAGAGTCCTGGTAACTTCATTCAGAGATGCAATAAGCAGGACTTATACTGACAGTGCCATTGCTGGAAAAAAATATTTTAACACATTGCAAAATTTGGCTTGTTTTGTATCTTTTCCATTTCAAACTGCAGTATTTTTTTTCATGGGAGCACTGAGGTTGGCAGTCACCTCTGGAGATCACATGGTCCAGCCCACTGCTGAGAGGTGGGTCACCCAGAGCAAGCTGGGTGACCAGTAATCAGGTTTTGAGTATCTCCAAGTATGAAGACTCCACAACCTCTGCAGCAACCTGCTTCTTGGTTCATCACAATGGAAAAATCATTTATTTCATTTCAATGGAATTTCTTGCATCTCAGCATACCCACTGCCTGGCCACTGAGCACTGCTGCCAAGAGTCTGGCTCCCTCTCCTTCACTCCTCCTCTCAAGTATCTGTACACACTGGTATGGTCCCCTCACACCTTCTCCTCTGCCACATAAACAGCCCAAGCTCTCTCAGCATCTTCCTGTATGACCTGAAAGACCAAATCTACCACTACGAACAGTGCTACTGCCTGGCTGATGCGCTGTCATAGAGGGGCTAAAGCACACACAAATAAAGTTAAGCCAAACAGAGGTACAATTCAGCCAGCATCTATTTCACTGGGCATCATCCAGTGTGCCAGCTGTAAAGGAGTCAGTTTAAGATGCCCTTATCAACTGGCCACAGTCTCCTTTCTCACAGAAGTAAGGCTGCATGCCAGCTGCCTGAACAACAAAGCAGCAACCACTGAAACGGGAAGGGCCCAATGCCTTCAGCAGAGAACAGATCACACACTGTTCGAATACAGCAGAAGCTGTTGAGGGATCTTGGCACCCATGGCAAGGTTTAGCTGCTTGAACAGATGCTTGAACAGGACACAGAGCAGCAACAAGAGAGATATGTTATTAGCCAATGGTAAACTACTTTGGAAACCTTACACATGTTGGATCCCTGGACTTTTTCACAGTATGGAGAATTTATGAGGATTGCTGCCTCAAAGCTGGGACAAGTTTTTAATCTATAGCAATTTAAATTCCACATTACCACAACTGTCAGGTAAACTACTATTGAAACATTTTTGTTTCAGTTGACTAGCAATGTCAAGACTGTTATAAACTATATAACTGCAGCTGTCTAACCTGCTCAAGCAGGAAGATAACAGACCCTGGCATACCAGAAGGGCAGCAAACCACAGCAAGACTATGCCCAGCAGAGAATCCTATAGCCTCTATCAACTCACCAAGAATTTCAAGCTATCAACGGAACAAATTGATGTGAATTGATAATACAAGCTCTTCCTGGAAATGGATTTTAAGTATCTTCATACAAAAAGACAAAACAAACAAAACAAACAAAACCCAGGAAAAATAAACCAAACCAAGCAAACACATATAAGGCCCTAATGTCTTCAGCATTTAGTACATTTTTTAACTTGACAGTCAATGCAACAATTCCTCTACCCTGCTAGGACCAAAAAAAAAAACAAACCAACAACTCCCTCACTGCATTCATCTTTGAATCATTTTCAGCATCATGTTTGTTTTTGCTGAAACAAAGCAAGGCAGCCTCAGGCTCTGCTCTCACCGCAGCACACGGAGGTGACACAGCATCATCTCCTCAAAGGTGTACTTAATTTCTACAATGCAGAATGCCTTCATGATCAAACTATGTGCTCTGAGCTGGTCTGAGCCTATATTAACGCACAAAATTAATCCTTGGGTATTAAATAACCTTTTACTTTAGGCCTCATTAGTTACCCTACAGGTATGGACTTCATCTCTTTATCAGAGCACTACACACACAACATATCGATAACCACCCTACCTCCACACACAACCTCTGCCCAGACGTGCAGGCACGCACATTTCTACCCCATTCCTATTTATAACATCATGTGCTAACAAAAATACTCTCAAGCAGTTTTAAGTTAAATACCAAAGAACAAGAAAGTCTTCAAGTGTAAGCAGCTGTTACGTGCATAAAAGCATTGCTCTATTTTTGACAGACACTGCCCTGGAACAGCGAGTGGATTTTGACCTGAAGCTTACGACTGCCACTTACCAGCTAATTCTGGCACAAGCCTGCACAGGAAATATGCCTGACCACCCATCTTAACCAACAACCTTCAGAACCTCAAAGGAGTTTACAAGGATTTCATCAGCACCAAATGACTTTCCCAAAAGGCTTCAAAGACTAGCATTAGTCCTCCTTTTAAAGGGTCTAAGTAAGTCATAAATGCAGAAGACAAAAAGGGTGTCATAAATAACAATTATTTCACTCAGTAATAACCGCAAAGTCAAATAACTCTACTGTTCTATACACTAAAAATACTGCTTTCAAAATACTGTTTTCTTAGCGGAGCGTAAAAAACACGCCAATGAATAAAGAACCTGAATTGATATAATCGGAATATGCTGATTTCCAAAAAACACTTGTACAGTCCTCACATTGTCTGCAGTCACTCCCCCAGAGAAAAGTAACAAAATACAGCGGCACAAGAGCCAGGGAGCCCCACGAGTGTCCTACTGAAGAATTCACTAACCAACCCACTCACAACAGTCCCAAAATTAATTTCTGAACTGAAAAAAGTGTTGTTTTTGTACAAGAGCTCTCTAAGGAGCCTAAAGAGAAACTATTTAGTCTCCGGATAGGCAAGAAGAAATTTTTGCTTTATATAGAGTATCCGTTTCCCTTTTATAACAAGTTTCCTTTCTGCTGCAGGAGAAAGCCTTCATTTAAATTCCAAGGACACTAGGTACATACCTAGAGGTACAAACATATGTACTAGCACCCAGTACAGAACACAGAAGCAACTAGAAAGAGAGCATCCTGCAAAATTCCAATAGCAACCTAGCCTGTTCAAGCCAAGAGCCATCAGACATTAAGACAGGCTATCCAACTGAATTACAAATCTAACAAACATGGTAAATAGCATAGAAGAGAATAATATGCTGCCAATTTATTTTTTCAGGAAATAGGTAGCAGCCTATTCAGAAATTAAGCACCATTTAGAAAAAAGGAAAACATCTCTCAACCAACCAGTCAAGGTTACTGATACAACTAACCCAGGGATCTGAGAACTGCTGTTCAGACAGTCCTATGACTTGGCAGGACATCACTTGCAAAGAATTTCAGTCCAAGAGGCCACAGGGAAGGGAAGACAGCTCTTCCTCTAAAGCTGTACAGCTATGATGAGAAGCATCCCACTTGATTCTTAGGCAGTATTAAATGAGCCCATTCTGTGCAGAAGAGACAGCACAGAACATCAAAGTAGCAACACAGTCAAAAAGTCATTGATATCACTGACAGGAAATAATTAATTATCCACAGGGTACGGAAATCACTGATGAGCACAAACTACAATGCCACAGGTTCCTCATCTCCAGAACAGTAACAAACTAAAAAGGTGAACTCTAGTTACAGTCAAAAATGGCTTGGAAAAGCAAGAAGAACAAGCACTGGAGCTGGCACAAGGGGATGGGGCTGAGCAGGAACCTTCCTTACCAGCAGCAAACAGAAGCAAGCTGCAGCACACTGTTCATGGCAAATGACACCAATCCAGCTCTCTCTTGAAACAGAGGTCAAGAACATCTTTGATGCTAATAAAACTCTAGAATAAGGGATAGGAACAGCCAATAAAGCTTAAGAGCAGGTTGATTTTGAAGCTGGGAGCATGGGGGAAATCAGTGTTCATTTGGAGAAAATACATGTTTCCACTGTACATGCTATATGGGATCACCTGGTGGGTAGACGAGCAAAGTTTCTGTATAAAATTGTTGTAAGAAAGATTCTTGTAGGACAGAAGTATGTGTTTCTGAACACAGAAGAGCAAAAAGAGAAAAGTTAAGAAAGAAAAAAACATACATAGCTAGCAAAGAGTTCTTAAACTATGTTTGAATTTTCAAGGGCAAATTTTGGGAGAATCAGACTCAAATTCTAAACTAAGGCTGTAGTTTTGGCAAACACTTTAAACTGGCATAAATTTGCATTGCTGCTGAAAGAAAGTCTCACCATCTGCCAGTCCTCTGTGCCAGCACAAACATCCGAACACTGAACCAGGAGCACTTCTTTTGCCAGTTTATTTTTCAGATGGATCAGTTCCCCAAACCAGTTCACAGGATGGCCATGTAAATACTTGTGCTGGCAAAGAAGAGTGACTACTCCAGTGCTGCCAGCCCAATATGTTCACTGAACTACAGCCTACCACACAGGGGTGTGGAGAAGTCCTAGCAGTCACAGGTGGTGCTCCCCACCCTTGGACACACTATATTCGTACCACACTTGGAAGTTGCAACCACCACACAGCTGCCCTCAGAAACCAGCATATCTCTGTAATTTTCTCTAGTAGGAGAACCTGTCAGAATCTCAGCTGGCTGAGAATGCTAAAGCTGGCTGTAAACGAGTATTTTCTGGATGTTGCTGACCTTCTCCATCAAAAGATCATTTGGAGGAGAAACCCCAGTCACTCTTCTGATCACCTCCTTCACCTGGGACCCAAAAGGCTTGTACAAAAAATGAAAACTACAGTCATCACATGTCAGGGCTCTACTCCAACAGGGATTTAAGAACCGTGTGTGGGCTGTTGTGTATCCATGGATCACCACACAATCCTTTGGAGACAGCACAGTCATCTACAAGAAAACAACATCACCAACAGAAGCGCTGCTGTCAGGGAAACAACCAAAAGATAAGGACAAGCATTGGTCATGTTCTGTATCAAGGTCAAGCAACACAAGTGAGTACTGGGAGACTGAGAGAGACCTATCCATGCTTTCCTACAACTCAGTGGTAAATTCAAAGCCATACATGAGGTCATTCACTAGGAACCAATTAGATCAGTAAGTTTTCTACCAAGAAATAAATTCAAGGTGTGATAGCGAAACGATCTCCAGAATGATACAGGAGGATCAATGTAATCACACATGCCACAAGCAAATTGAAGGAAAGGCCACCACTTTACAGACATTCCTAAGCCCAGATCTCCAGTCACAGCTCTTGGGTCCTTCAACCAGAACAGGACTTACCCGAGCTGCACACCTGGCCCTGTGACTTCTTTCCTTTCTTCTACCTTTCTTCTACCTTCCTTTCTTTCCTTTCTTCTACCAGTTTTGGCATCATCACCTTCCAGTCCTTGCTTGGTTGCTAAGCTCTTATTCCCTCTTATTTTTCATTTGTCTTCTTATTGCCACACATGCTTACAGTCATATTTTGTAGAATAAGATATAGTGGAAAGAACACCCCTAAATCTTACTTCTCCTTGGTAACATTAATCCAACATGTTTGTAGAAAAGCTGCAACATAAATAAGTGGCAAGAGCAGAGAGCCTCTTCTGTCCAGTTTATAAAAAAGCGAACAGCAGGGTACAAGAAATCCACTCACTCTTGGAGAATTATTTTCTAAAGGAGCATTACTAACTTCGAAAGAATCTAATTTAATAGGGCACAGTCAGACTAGTCTGAATCCTAGGTCTTCGGAAAACTCCAGGATCTCCAGAGCAGGAGATAAGCAATTGAGAAAAAGAAGAAAAGCAGGTTTACAGGATATGTAACAAATAAAGCAAATTTTTAAGCTACAGGTGGCTGAGAGGCAGTGGGTGTCACTAGCATAATAGCAGAGAGAGGAGAGCATTAAAATGCAGCAAATTGAACAGGACTGGTTTCTAGAAGTAGGAATGAAGGAACAACTAAAGGGATGCAAGAGGGCCTGTTAAACTGTCTATTTTAATGTCCTTCCTACAAAAGGCAGAGGTTAGGGTTCAGGAGATGGCTGGCACTGGGTGTAATGGTGAGCAGAAAGAGGAACAGCTGATGGATCAGATGTCTGGTTATATGGTGATTATTAGGAACCCAGTCCACAACTGGGAAGTCACAGTATTACTCCAGGACCAGTAAATGATGCAAGCTTCAGATCAGAGAGTCCACAATATGGGAAAGAGAAAGCTAGCAAAAAAAATCATAAACCTGACACCACCGCTAACCCCTTCTTCATGCTCCATATGGGGAAAGAGGAAAAACCATCTCACCTGGGTGAGATTCAGGATGATTTCTTTTCCTGATTTTGATGAGCAGGCTGTTACCTCTACTAGCCATGTAAGAACGGGACAGGCAAGAAACAGAAATACATGCATGCACAAATGTGGCAACTGATAAGACAAAGGAAAAAAAGAGAATGTATGAAAAGATGAAAGAAGTAAAAACTAGAAAATAACAGGAAGCAGGAGAAAGACACTAGAGCTCAAATATGCACGTATGTGCCAGTGTCTGCTAGAGAAAAGAAGGAAGCAGAGTCTGGAAAGAAAGAGAACAAAAGCAAGGAATGCAGTAAGTCAGGACTTCCAAGATGAGTAAATAGTTAGCCACTCTCTTATACTTGCTGCTGTCTCCACACACCTCAAAAGTACTTGGCTAGTTTATAACTAATGCTGTATCTTTCAGGCTGGAGAGTAACTTGCTGACACTCAGGACTAGGTAGAACCACACCAGTTTCAGTAGATCAGTTCTAGGTGGCCCAGGTAACTTAGAGAAAACACCTACAGAGACTTTAAAATATAAAATCTCAGGTCACAATCAACATTTTACCTTATTTCATGTTCTTTGCCTTAGTGGACTGGCCCTGGTGAATGTAAATGTTTGAATTAGATTAACACAACATAGCTTTTTCCCTGACAGGCAAGTTTACAAGCCAAGAGATTCAGGATATATATACACACACCTCAGACCAATTTCTTCTTGTTTTTTCAACACTGCTTCTAGACAGCTGAATTGCACTACAACAGACGCCACAGAAGTGACGGCAAGTTCAATGCCAACAACACCAATGGGTTACAAGTTACATGGTTACAATACAAGTTATTTGAAGTGATACTCTGGGTATCATCTGCTTCTGTTTATTCAACTCTGAGGTGAATATTTGGGAGTGAATGACAGTTTTCATTCTGGTTTTGCTGGCATTTTAGAGAACTGAGATTTCATGCACACTAAAAGCACTGACTTTTGCAGGGAAATAAACAAGGGAAAGTGAGAAGACAAAGTAATGCATTTCTGTACCACCGAGGAGTGAAGTATTGTGCTCCTACTGATCTGATCCCTACACCTGTTCTGATCCCCCAAACAGAGGGACTTCAAAAACCAAGTAGGAACATAAAATACAGTGGTCCAGGAATTACAGGCGTGATTGAGGATTACAATTCCAAAAGCCTTGGCACCTATTCTTTACAGAAGCATACCACTGTGCAGAAAAACAGAAGCAGTATTCTCTTTTGCTGCATAAAACTGAAATCCAGCAAAACCACTGATATTTTTAGTGTGTAAGTTTGATGCCTTGAAGAGCTTTAAGACTGCCTGAAAGATAAGTTGGCTTAGAAAAGTCCTGCAGGAATCTATGAGGACTCTACACCATGTTCCCATTTAAATGTTTTAGCACAGTACTGGTTCAACTGAAGAAATGCAAAGACAGCATTACCAAAAAAAAAAAAAAATTCCCACCCTCTTTTCTTTATCACGGGAATTTCCCGTGCCCTGAACAAATCCAGGGCTGTTTTTTGCTGTCCAGTTTCTCCCTTCCTCCCTCCCTCCCGCAGCTTCCTACCAGCTGAGATTCTGCAGCTGCAGCAACAACAGTCCATCTGTGACAGTGCAACCACCTCGGCAGGATGACTCCTACCATTTCACTGGCTTCCTTATGTTTTAACAGAGGTAGCAAAGTCAGAAGGGGCTTCATCCTTCTTCTTTTTTTTATTAAACTGAAAAGATACTGATGAATATTCATTACTAGCTCTCTACCAAGGGCATGAATTTTATTTAAAGGACTGGAAGGGAATCGCAAATTAGGCTAATACAATGGAAGATTTTGACTCAGTTCTCTGGTCTCGAAATAGAGCTAAAGAGTAAGATTTTTGTGGAAAAGTGACTTAACGAGAGTAAAATAAAAACTGCCCAAAGCCACCCTGCTCCATGGCTGTGATTCCACTACTTGCCACAACACCCATTTTCCAGAGTGCCTCACTGTAACTCACGGGTTTATTGTGCCACCGGGGCACTCACTCACTGATGCGGGTCTCCTGACCACATTTTTAAGTCCTGCACCTGGCAGGCCACATCCTGAGCCAAGGTTTACCACAACCCGGCACATTCAGGCTAGCCTACAAACGCTGCGCACAAGTGGTTCCACACTCTTCAGCCAGCGCCGCTGCCGTGACACCCCGCAGCCAGCCCCCTGCTCCCCGCAGCTGGTCAGAGCTGTCTGACCCGCGTTTTCCGGGAGACCATGAAAGAACTCCCATTTCAATGCTCATCACCTAGAGGATAAGCTTCCAGGTCAAGAGGTTTTTAACAAAACGCAGGTATATAAACAAAATCACCTTTTTTACCTGCAAACAAACCCTTTCGCACCTTCCCGGCAGAGAGCGATCTCCAGGCTGCCCGCGGGACAGCAACCTGCCCGTCCAGGCTGCGGCCCAGGCCAGCTGGGGCTGGGGATCCCGCCACGGCCGGGCGTGAGTCACAGAACTGTGAGGGTTGGAAACGACCCCTGGAGATCATCCAGTCCAACCCTCCTGCCCAGGCAGGGTCACCTCGAGCAGGTGACACAGGAACGCGTCCAGGTGGGTTTTGAATGCTTCCAGATAGACTCCACGGCTCCTCTGGACAGCCTGTTCCAGTGCTCTGCCACCCTCAACGTAAAGAAGTTCTTCCTCTTGCTGAGGTGGAACACTTGTGCTTTACTTTATGGCCACTGCTACTTGTCCTGTCACTGGGCAACGCTGAAGAGTCTAGCACCGTCTTTTTAACATCAACCTGAGATATTTACATACATTAATGAAATCCCTTCTATCCTCTTTTCACTAGACTAGAAAGGCTCAGCTCCCGCAGTCTCTCTTCATGACAGAAACGCTCCAAACCCCTAATCATCTTTGTGACCGTCTAGAGACAGACAGGAGCTTCTTTCTCATACTGAGGAGCCCAGACCTGGGCCGCACGTATGAGTCGGCTCCGGGGAGCAGAGCGGCAGCAGGAGCACACGCACAGCACAGCCCCGCACAGGCAGCCGCACGGACGGACGGACAGACAGACAGCCAGCCGGACGGACGTGCGCATACGCACGCAGCCCCGCAGACAGCCGCACACGTGCGCGCACACACGCCCGCACCGGGGAAGCGCCGGCTCCGCGGCCCCGCTCCCGCCCCCTCGCCACAACCCTCCCGGCAGCAGGAGCAAGGGGAGGCCGGGCACCGGGGGTCCCAGCTCCCTCCCTCCCTCACTCACTTTCGTCCTGCCGTTGATTTTGTAGTTGCCCAGCTTTCCATTACAGTGTCGGATGAGATCGTCCATGCTGTTCATGAGGAGCCGAATGGTCTGGCAGCCTGGCTCCTTGCCCTCCACCCAGGTGATCTTGTCGCCGCGAATGTCCTTAGAGGAGTCGCTCTTCTGGCTGACGAGCTGCCCGTCGGTGAAGCGGCCGGTGTGGTGGAGGGCCGCACCTCCTTCGGCCACCAGCCCGCCCAGCTCCTTGCCGAGGAAGTCGTCCACCACGCAGATGCCGTGCTTGTTCATGCAGGGCAC
>NW_005054348.1:3630368-3658057 GCF_000277835.1 Geospiza fortis | reverse complement strand
CCTGCCGCAGGTGAGGCTCCGAGGAGCGGCGGGTGACGTGGAAGCTGGGCAGTGTGGCTTGGATGACAGGCAGGGTGGCGGCGGCGGCACCTGGCTGCAGTAGAGAGCCAGGTTTTGTCACTCTCGTAGGCCCCAAAATACTCCCGCCGGATAGCTGGTAGGGCGGGAGAGACATGTGCTGTCTCCTTCATAAATAACACGTGGCTTGTGTCCTGCTTGACGGAATGGTAGTGAAGGCTGGAGCTAGGCTGATTAAGGAATGAAAAAGCAGGAAGAAGGAGCCAGTTGATGTAGCTGCCAAAACAAGGCGAGCCCAGGAGTTGGGGCCTGTGCTGTGATGAACGTAGCAAAGTCCCTGACAGGCAAAAGGAAGCTCGTTTGGCAGAGCAGTGCTGCTAGAGGGACAAAGGTCTCAGCTCAGTCACATCTGTTGCCAAAAGCCACATGGGCATCTGGACTCCTCTGAGGTGATGTTTTAGCTTCCACTGATCCAATTAACCATGGCTTTGCTTGCTTGTGGTAAAGTTTAGGAAAGCGGAGTTTCCTGCAGTACAGCCCAACACGGTGGTCAGTGCTTCAGAGCCGTGTGGTGAGGCAGAGCAATTATTCCTCCTGGGCTGGATCTTCTCCCACCCATCTTCTCAGAGAGCCATTTGGTGAACAGACAGCAAATAGCTGCTCCATGGGCTGGGCTGGTGAGACATGATCCATGCCATTGGTCTGCACTGCCTGTAAGTTAAGCAAATGCATTCTAAAGCCCAAGAAGTGTAAAATACATGACCCAATACACAGATCTTGAGGCAGAAAGGTGAAATGAACCCAGAGGCTGCCACAAGACTTCGCATGACATTGGATAAGTGATTTGTTCTCTGCCACTGTAGAAGAGGAATACTAATGCTTTTGCTTCTCACAGGCTTTTGTGAGGCTTAACACTGCAATATTCTTGTATTATAGTGAAATGACTTTATGTATGCAATTAATAAAAAATTGTTTAGTTCTTTTCTCTCCTATAGAACTGGATTTAGGATTGATTGGCATAGTAATAGGACTTGGAGAAATGTTAGGCACTGAATGTACTATATGAAGAATGCAAGAGAAACAAAGTGTACCAAGGCTACAAGTGCCTTGTGGTACATACATGAAAAATGAGAAGGAAAACCAGGGTGAATTATTAGAAAGGCAAAAGGAGTACTGAG
The DNA here is from genome assembly GCF_000277835.1 of Geospiza fortis. Lineage (NCBI taxonomy): Eukaryota > Metazoa > Chordata > Aves > Passeriformes > Thraupidae > Geospiza > Geospiza fortis. Next base: position 3,656,861 of record NW_005054348.1, on the reverse strand, counting down.
AGGACAAGGTCATGAAAGCCCAGTGGATAAAATTTCAAGGTGAATATGACTAGTGAGCTCCAAGGGAGAATTAAAAACAACAGCAACCACCAAAGGGAAAAAAAAGGTGGCAAATGAACTGGAAAAGATGGAAACAAAAACCAAAGTTCCAGAATAGTAATTTCTTTGTGGTAAGGGCAGAAGGAAGTGGACAAAACCAAGTTTTAAATCCAGTGCATGAAGTGGACAGATTTTTATGTATGTGTAATGAGAGTTTTTCCTTCAAGTATAGGTGTATGAGGTATGTCAAAAATACTAGGTTTAGGCATTCCTCTAGCATGCTTTAAGATGAAATTAATTCAGCTGATTTCCTTGGACTTGCAGCATTGTTAAACTGGGCTAAATGAGAAGAGAGTCAAGGCTATTATCTTCAAAAACTTGAGAAATGCAAACATTGGTATTCTACCAGATAGAAACTGAAGAGTTAAAGATCTTTTGCATTTGTGGTGTACTCCTTCAGCAAACACAATGGAGATGAAAGTCACAGACTTGAAACTCAATCATCCAACCATGAAACAACTAGGAAAAAGACCAAGGCACAAATATGGTGCCTGGCTAATATCTAATGATAGTTATTAATTTACAGGCTAAATTGGCTTCAAAAGTCTTCTGTTCTTTCCCTCTCTTTTCCACATGTCTTTGGGATGTAATTAAAGGTCTTAGTTTTCACATTTGCTAATGTGCTAAGCTACTTCAGGTTGTCTTGACATCATACTGTTTCACAGCATGGTTAACAGAAATACCAACTTCAACAAAATCCATCTTTGGGTGTATGAACCACTTGCCTTATTATTGCAGCACTACACCAGTGCCACAAAACTTAATGTAAAACTGTAAAACAATTGACAAAGCTGTGTTGAGGAGCAGTGGTGGTAAGGAAACTCAGGAGGACAATGAGTATTTATATTACAATAGTTTCTGCAACATGCTAGAAATGTTTTCCAAGCATAGAAGACACTATTCATTGCCAAAGAGCTTGTGCCTTAAAAGACAGTGTAAGGACAAAGCACAACATAAAGCAACATATGGTATACAAAGTAAAATGATCCATATGATGGTTGCCAGAACAGAGGAGGAAGGGACTTCCTTCTCTTTTTTTTCAGCTGGTTGCTCTTCACTTGGTCTCTAAAGCGGCCTTTCTAAGATAGATAATTTCTTGTCTGTGTCAGTGAATGTTGGAAAAAAGCTTTACTGTTAACTAGGTAATGATGAGACATACTGCTTTGCAGAGAATGCAATGAAAAGTCTTTAAAATTAAATACCAGTCATGATGAGGATGTTATAGGATAAACTTAGTGCAAGGTCATAGTTTTTTATCACCACTTAGATATGGATCTGATATGTTTATTAGAAAGGGGAAAAAAAAGGTTTGGTCAATGAATAACTTTTCTGTTTTTATTAAGTAGTAATAACAGCTGCATTTATACCATGTTTTAGATAGCTTGTGTACTTCAGCTCTGAGATTATATAAGCAACCAAAACAGAATCTTTGAAGCCCAGGGAGAAGGGGAATGCAAAGTAACAAGATTATAGAAGGTTACAAAGTCAGTTCAGAAATAAAGTTTAAATGAAAAGTAATCTCATGCTGAGATAGTTTCGCTGTGAATGGGAAAAAAAGTGCTTGGACTCCAGGCTAAGCTTTTCATTGCTGCCAGAAGGCTTCTTGGAAGCTGCATGTGCTCCTGAGGTGGGTGGTAGCGTCAGGCATCAGTGAGACAGATGCATGTCCACAACAGCATCATAATTAAAAGTCAGAACTTGGGGGCTTGTAGCATTTGCTCTCCTCCACCCAGACCCCTCCATGTTCTTCAGTCTGACTGCTGCTATTCGACTTAAACCATTATTCACTGTTCTCAACAGTGCCATTTTCCAAGCTTGCTTTTCATACTAGCAAGTGAACTGTAACAGGTTTGCAGATTTTCCAAATTAAAGGACAGAACTGTTTGTCTGAGTTGGATTCTCTGTTAAGCTCACTTCCTTTCTAATCAGGACAAAGTGTACAGAGTACATCCACAAGGCTATGCAAGTGCTCCTTTGTTGAATGCACCCTCTTTTCCTGAGGTACTCAAAGGGTTAGCGTGGCTTATTCATCTCCCAGATACCTCCCCTGGCCCCTGTTTCTGGAAAGCAAGGAAAGGGTCACCCAGTAGATGTGATCCAAAAGGTGTGGGGTTATTGCTTGGCAGGACTTGTGCCAGCCATTACAGAGGAGCACATGACCAAACACAGGGTCCCCTCAAATCACTTGGGAAGGGGTTTCAGAACTTTTCAAGATCCAGGCTTTGATATGCCAGGAACTTGGTGTTTTCCACAGTATGAAGTGGCATAGGGCCTTTGGGACAACAGAGAATTTAGCTTAGAGCTCTGAAAATAATCTGCAGCACCCTGTACCATCTTTCATTCTGCTTAGTGCTTGTTGATGCCATTGTAGAGTTTCTCTAAAAGTTTTTGCTGAAATTAAAGTCATAAAATAAGTTGTTTATCACTGAATATCATAATGGTCTAATGTTTAAAAGAAAAAACCTGTCATTATAATCTGAGTTTATAAGTGTTGGACTAAATCACAAAGAGTATTCTCAATTGCTTTATGTAAAGTTGTGTTTAATACTGTCTTTAATATTATGAGATTCCTCCAGGCTGTTTAACTAAAATTGGTTTTGCTGTCCCTGAAATCTGTCTGAAATTCTATGCAGTTTCGTATCTGGGAATATAGCCTATTTTTATTACACCAAAATATGGTTAGGGTTGATCTAGAGAGATTTATACCTATTAAAATTTTTGTCTACTGTAATAACTTTATTCATGTTTAAGGAAAATTAATTATGCTAGTGAAATACAAAACAATGGGTTTTTTTTTTTCTTTTTAGCTGAAAATTCTGCTTCCAGATGTCTGTGTCTGTATCTCTAAAGCTATGGAAATGCAGCATAGCTTAGAAAATCCTCAAGACCAACTCATTCCAGTTTTGTCCTCATTTTAAACTTTGCACCATGGAAAGTTCAAAAGCTTTTTTTCACATTGTTTGTGAGATTTCTCCAGAGGGAGTATTTCTGGCTCTGGTTAGAAAAGAACTCCCTGTCTTGCTAAAGATTGACAATTATGTACATTTTTAGCCTCTAACTTAAGCAAGCCAGCAGGCCCTTGGGGTGCTTAAAGTCCAGTTATGAACAGAAAATTACTTTTAAAGAACACTCTCTAAACCCATTTGAAATTCACTCACTGATACAGCAATAAGCAGTTTTGGGGGCAAAAAAAGAGAGAGATTCCTGTTTTATCTGTATGTAGGTCAAATTTATCTGATCTGCTCCAGAAATTTTTCTTGATTTTTCTGCAGAGAAGTCTTCCAGAGTGAGAACAGAGGACTCCAACATCAAGAAAGCCCAGTGCTTCATAGCACCACAATCACAAAAAGACCTGTTCATTCTGCATCTGATATGTGCTTCCTGCCTCTCTGTCATCATGATTCAGCATGGTGACATGCTGAAAGATCATTAAGGTGGAAACAATGCCGAGCAGTGTTAGGATGATGTGACCTGCCGCGATTATTTTGTGTGTACCTGATTTATTGCACATCATATTTTCTCTTTCCTTGTCTTTCGGCTGCCAGGCACGTAGTTCATACTTCTGCCAGTGCCTGGTCTTGTACTTGGAAAAGAGAACAGGGATGCCCTGGGGTGTAGGCAAGGACAGTTTGCCTCTGTCCCTTGGTTTGGGAAGCTTGAGAATACCTCAGTTCATGCCTTGCAATATATCATGCTATTTAATGAGTTACAAAGTCTCCACCTTTTTTATTTATTTTTCTGATTACCTATGAACAGTTACCCAGAGCTCAAGAGGGGAGCTCAAGAAGTGTTCCTTAAAACTATGAAGACAAATTTGTTAAAAACCTGGACGTTTTATCTTTGGGTGAAGATACAGTTTCTTTTCCCTTTCTCCAGATGACTAGCATAATTTCTGATACCCCTAAACTCTTTTTCTTATGGAGGCAGTTGTGCAAGTAGGGGAGATTCCAAGGAAATGGTGATCTTAAAAGACTTGCTGCTATGAAAGGAGAGACCTGTCTCTGTAATTTAAGGCAGGAAGGAAAAGATAATAGCGAGTGAGGTTTTGAGCTGATAAGACTGACTAGGTGGTATTCCTCAATAACACTTAGCAGTTTCTTTTTTGTTCTTTCTTTTTTTGACGAGGCAGTTTCTTGAGAAGAATGGGGACAGGCTTCATTTTGTTTGTTTTTCGAGTGAACAATGGTGTCCTCCCTCTTTTCTTGAACAATGGGGATACAGTATTATACCTCATGTTTTGTTAAAACTGTCAAAGTAGCGCATCTGTCCCAAAGAGCTCACCTTTGCCAGGGCTGCCTACAGATGCACATAGACAAAAGCACTGTGAGCCTCCAGGTGGCTCAGTCCTGTGTTTTCTGTCACTAACCATTCTTCCTTCTGCCAGGACAGTGCCTGTGTTCCCAAGCATTTGCTCTGATGCATAACTCGATCCAATGTCCTGTTGCTCTCCTGCCATTGCACCCTTCAGTGTCTATCCCATCCCAAAGGCTTTGTGATGTCTGTTTTTGCAAAGACGCAGTGCCCTTACTCTATGCCTCCCTGTTTGCTTTCAGTGCTCCTCCTGTGCCCTTCTTCAACACTTCCTTCACTTGTGGTTCACTTAAGACACAGTGTTGAGTTGCTGCCCACCAGCAGGGGTGGTTCTGCTCCCTCCAGAGCCTTTCTCCTTGGCATCGCTCTTGTCAAGCCCTTTGGTGAGTCAGTTCAAGAGAGTAGCTTTCTGTTGGATTAACAAGTTGGATCAAGTGGTTTGATGTGGTGTAAGAGAGGGTGTGGACCAGCAGGGCCAGGAGTCTGGGAGGGAAAAGCAGGACCACCCAAGTCAGAATAGTAAGCTGACTCGGTCACGTCATGTAACTTCACTCTTATTTACTTCACATTATGTAACTTGACCCATTTCTACTTTCTCTTTTCTCTGATTGAAGAGAAGCTTTTCATTTTGGAGCTGTATTGAGGGAATCAGCAGATCCAAAGGGCAAGATATTTTGTACCAAGACAGGATAATGGCTAGTGTCACCTGATACTGCTGTCTAAGGATGCAAGGAGAGGTGTTTCAGGCTATTGATGGTGCAAACAGCATGCCAGGGACTCCAATTTTGTAGGTTTTTGTTTGTTTCTTTGTTTTTCTTTTCACGTTTTAGTAGTTGAAAGGTTCTGGCTGTTGATGATAATAGTTATTGATATTTTAGAACTGAACTCCATGGTATTAAAACTTGTGATATTGATGCACACTTGTTATGATGGTGTTCTCTGTCTTATTCTTCCTATGCTAACAAGCACAACCCTCTGTGCAAATACTCTTTGACTAATACCAGAGTAAGGTATTTCATCTTGGTTTAAAGCACGTCCCAAGGACAGATACTTACTAAACCAGGAATGCTAGTAGTGGATATACAATAATTTAAATTCCCATATTATGAAAATTGTTGTCTCCTCCCTGCATGATCTAAACTGACACTATTCATTTTATCTCTTTCAGTGGGCATTCAGATGGCACAATGCTGTTCATGAATCCACTGAAACATAATGTTGGAATTGTACATTGAAGAGCTTTTACAAACCAGTAGTGAAATATTAAGTCCTGGAAAATTAAGCTTACAAGGATTTTGTGCAAGTGCACAGCTAAATTTGTATTATTAACATCCTTGTTTTGTGTTCAGAGTGATAGTATGTGCTACAGAGCTGTAATTAGTGCTGGGTTGTGATTGAGTCTTGCTATCATTCTGCATCAGCTTGTCACTGTTTGAGTCACCTGAACCTGTTCCTTGCTCATCCAGTCAGCTAATTAGTGACTTAGAGAAAAGGTAGCATTTTATTGGTACTAGAAAAAATGGCCTTTCATTTTTATGCAGAAGCAAAAAACAGGTCAAGAAGCAACTCGCTCCTTCTTCATCCACTTAGAGTGCAAGGGAAGATGATAATGTTTATCTTGTCAGGAGGTGGATTTCACTTTTTTTCCTTTCCTATTGCATTAGGTTTATATTTTCTCCCTGGAATTATTCTCTTTTTTGTTGTTGTTTTGGGTGTATGTTGTTGTTTGTTCATTTGTTTGTATCGGGGTGTATGTGTCTACCCTCAGATTGTTGGTAATGCCAGGACCATGTTCAGGAGTTTTCATTAAAAAGCAGATTCCTAAAAAGTATTTCTCCTTTATTTTAGAGCTTCCTCACTGTGTGATTGACTTCTGACTGGAGGGGACAGGCAGACAATAGATGAAGACTCTGTCCTCATCTATTTACCAAATTGTTCAAATGGTTGTTGAAATTTGTGTAGGAGGCAACACTCCTCCCTTTGTGCAAACACATCCTCCAATAAAAGCCATGTGCTGTGGGCAGAAGTAGTCAAAGACTTGCTGCCTTTTTCTTTTTTTAATAAACAGCAACTTATCAGTTTCAGAGGCTAAACATGGCTAGCTCATATATGCGCACAGACTGTGTTTGTGGATTTGCCCCCCTGTGAACCCAGCCTGACCCCTACCTTATTTTAGCTACAGCTACAGCCATTTATCCACTGTTTTAAAGCATATTCTGTGTTTAACTTGTGACACGAGTAAAAAAAAAAAGCTGAATCATATCTTTGTGGAGCAACACGCAGCAGTGCATTTGTTAATGGAACCTTATTTTTGATTTTAAAATATCAGCCTCAATCTATTAAGGAACAGCAGCACAAAGCTAAAAACAGTTTTTCTTCTCTGTTATCTTAAGATAGCTCTGAATCACAGACCTAGGACAAAAGCAATTGAGAATATGGGTTCATGGTAGAGAATCTGCCCCAAGCATGTCAGGAAGGAAAGTTTTCAGAGGTTCATAAATGCCAATGAATAACATCAAACACATGCCTGGTGCACTACATACTGTACTGCAAAGGTTCAGTGATTGTTAGAGCCAGGCAAAGCTCTAAAGCAAGGTGGGAGCTTGTTTCCCTTTGTAAGCCTTCAGAGCAGCTAGATGTGAGCTCTTCCAGAAAACTCCCTGGAAACTTTCATCTAGCCTCAGTGCTCTATAAATAGAGGAGGTCTTCATCCCTGAGGAGGTTTTGCAGTGTTGTGTGGGGGAGTGCTGAGCTCTGATGCAGGCAGAGGACGCAGAGTTGTGGAGCAGTGTGGTGGAACCAGGAAGGGGAACAGGATCTCCTTCATTGTGAGATGAGGTGTGAGGACAGGTTGAGAGGAGAATAATTAAGATATAAGGCTCTTCCCAAAAATGTGTTTGGAGGGAGAAATTCCCTTAGATGCTATACAGAAACTACTGCCAGCAGTGTGGAAAATGAAGCCACAGTGACCATCAGCTGCAAATGACAAAAAAAGATACCTGCCTCAGTCAGTCAAGAAACACTCCTGAAGAGGGGATCTTTCCCTTCCCACCACAAATGGAGAAATTGTTTCACTGGGAGCAGTGAATACAGCAATACATGCTGTAAGAAATGCTGTAGTTCACCATGTAGAAATTATTCAATTTTTCTGATGGACTGTCATGAGTGTGGTAATATATGACAGAGTAATCACAAGCATAACTCTAGACTAAGTCCCAAGAGCAAAACACTTGGAAATTTGTTCCTGAAAAATATGTAAATATAGAAGGAAACCAGGTGACTGTTACAGAAACCAGAAGAGTCTGACCTAACACTCTCCCTTTTCATTAATGTAGGTCCCCTGATTGTGATGGCAGATTAAAAAGCACTGTCTTCCAAAATTTAGCTACACTGTATTTTCCAAGATTTAGCTACAGTTTAAATATGGAGGAGAAGTTGTGTTTGAGTAAAGTTTCATGTATTATTTTCAAAAGGAATAACTTTAAAAAATTGTATTGGAAAAGGAAAATTTCAGTCTTACTTCTGACAGCACAGCCTCATGGCAATATCAAAGTCTTGTGTACTATACATTTGAAAGAGGCATACTCCATACTTGTTTGGTTAGTTTTAGGGAAAAAAATCTGAAAATATGAAAAAGAGGCTTAATTTTGGCTAAGCTCAATAATTTGGAGTGAACAAGGCTAATATTGGAGGCAATATTCTGTCTACAGAAGAATGAAAAAATGAAAGCAAACTATTTTCCTGCTTACTGACTGCATATTGAACGGTGGTCTATAGATAAGTTATTTTTTATCTCGAAGACCTTTGATATGCAATCTTTAAATGTTTTCTTCCTGCCAGCAGAGTTTCAGAGTTAAGAGAAACCTTAATTTTGTTGATGTAAAAACAATATGGGAATAATAATAATATAGGAAAACTGAGCCACTGCCCTACAAGGCTATCATTCATCTGCCTTCCTGAAAGTATCATCTAGCTACAATTTCTTTTAAAAAGCTTACAATTTCTTTATCTCTAAAGGTGAAGGAGTTGTGTTTTCTGTACCAGAACAGTGCTTACTTCTTTCAGTGTGCTGAGGTTTTATGGTGGAATTTTAAGATCAGCCCTTTAAATGGGCTAGAAAGTATGATACAAAGTGCTAATTTTAAGGTAAATTACAAGGAGAGAAACCTCACAAAACCAAAACTGATGACAAATCACTTGGTCATGCTTGGCTTCTAAGTAATGGGGACAAAATGTACAAATGGGAGGGGATTTCTAACAGTGTCATGCATTAGCTCCCAAAAACTTCCCTTTGCTTTTTTATTCCAGTGAGCAAAGTCATTCTCATATATCTCAGGCTGCTGCAACTGAATCGTCTACTGCAATCTCAAATGCCACAATGGAAAGAGTTTCTTCATGTAAACAACCCTGTTCACACACACGAGAGAGAAGTAGTCGCTCCAGTGTTGGTGTAATCTCTCTGAGCAGCTTCTCAGACACCCTAAGGCTGTACTCTTGAAGTCGTGCACCCATAGCTGACATGTGTACAGTGGTTTTAAGAATATTTTGTTAACATTTTGCTAACTACTGAAATACATTGTTCATAAATTAGTCTGGCTGCATGCTGTGTTTCTGTGAGAGTGTCTGAGAAAGAAGGGAGAGGCTAGAACTTGTTTTCAAGTGGTTTATTGAGTACTAAACTCATAGCTAGAGTAAATGCAGCAGCAAATAACCTGATCTTTGTGTTACAACAGTGCACAGTCTCACCTTCTCCCTTCTTGCATCGTATTTCCTATCTAGGTCACTGTGCAGTGCAAGGCTGTTGATTTACCAGATAATGTTTCTACACGTTGCCCTAGTCATGGTGATGACAGGTTTTCAGACTGTTTATGCAAATCTCTAGTGTCTTGAGCCTACTCCTGGCACAAATTTTACCTTCCTCCTTGCTGGTTTGGTGCCTGGTATGGCTTGCCCAGCCTTATGGATGGCACTGGCTATACTGACATCTAAGCAACTTTTAGATAAAGCCATCTTGCTGTCAGCCTGTTAAACATAGATTCCATCACTACCCTGCAACTGCTGTGTAATTAAATGTTCTGCTAGGCATACTCTGGCTTAATGAGTTTTATGAGTCATGGTGGCAAAGAGAAAGGAGAGTCCCCGAAAACAAGAATGGGCACAAACACCCTCTTGATAATTATCATATTTAGAGAGTAAGGTTCTTGTACAGAGAAGTAAACACCAGGTCTCCTTGGATCCCTTGTCAGAGACTCTCACACTGATGCCTGCTAAGGTACCGGAGAAAGTGATTTTGCAGTTCTGAATTATATAAAACAGTAGTACAGGCACTTGCAAAAAAGTGGTTTGTTTGTGGCATCTTGATTTGAGAGGCTTGAGAAGGAAGGAAGGAAGAGGTGAGAACTTGCAAATTCTGTGCTCTCATAAGCTCAACCCCAAACCCATCTACACCACAGAACATGTGTTACACCTAGGAGGAGAGCGTTGCTAGGTCCCAGTAGTCAAGATCTGAGCATTTAAAGCATCACCAAAACCATGTCTCACTAGCTGCAAGCAACTAGGAGCATGAAAACTGCTGGTGTGAGAAGGAGCTCAGCAGCATCATGCTCTTGTGTGCTGAGGCAGAGGGAATGCACCTTGCATGGCCAGGACCATCCCACCCCCTGCTTTCACACCCTGTTGTTCCAGGAGGGAAGGACTGTGCCCTTGGCAGTGTGTGCAGCGTGGTGTGGCTCTGCTTGACCCCAGCTGGACCTCAGTGGAACCTTCCCCTTGACTGCCAGTGGAGGGAAGAGGCAGTCAAGGAGAATGTAGAGATGAAAAAGTGTTGGGCCCATCTGGAGTTCCTCTGACCAGACTCACCCTCTTGGTGTAGCTTGCACTGAACACAAGCCAAAGCCAGCTCCTGGGTGCATGGGGCAGAGCAGCACAGAGGTGCCTAAGTCAGTGTGTAAACTTCAGGTCTGTGGGCTGAGGAGATTACTGCTCATCCAGCTCTCAGGCACACACACACCCCAGCAGCTTTCCTTGACCTATTTACTAGCATTGAACTAGATATAGGCAGACCTTGTGTTTCAGCTGCCTGAGCTACCACGGCTCACTTTGATACCAGAGGAGCAGGGGAAGCATACAAACAGTTTTGCTGACAAATCTGGGAGGGTAGTGATGGTTAGGAGGAGAATGGTAACAGCCAGGGTGGGATTGGATGGAGGTACTGACACTGCAGCAACAGCTGGAAACTGGAGTCTCCAGCCTGGCTGGGTCCATATGGCTGCTTACAGGCTGTGGTTGCAGACAGGCTATGACTGCACAAGCAGGGCTTTGAGTAGAGCTGTTCCCTCCCTTTCCCCATGCTGCCCCAGGAGGTGCTGCAGCTGCCCCAGCAGCCTGCCTGCCCCTCCCGTGGCTCTCCTTGTTTCTCCTTGTCTCACCTGAGCCTGGTGTGCTTATGCAGGGACTGCTCATGCTGAGCCAGCTCGTATCCAGTGCTTGCAGCAGCACATACCACAAATGGCAGGGCTCTGTGCTGTTCCCCAGATGGGACAAGAATCAGCCTCTGCTGCAGCCCCTCTGCTTAGCTTGTCTTTGCACCTTAAGCCGTTCATCTATCTGGGTCCTGTTGCAAATGCTGAACTAAACCCTTAATACCCCTGAGCAGGGATGGAGGGTTAAATCAGATGAAAGATTATAGTATCTTAGCAGGATATATGCTTAACCAAGAGTCCTGGGTCTGTAACTAAAGTCTAAAATGCCCCCAGGCAGCTGGCTACACCCCTGGTGGTGCCAAGACTTGCTAAGCAGCAGCCTGTGTGAGCTGCTGGTCCCTATTCAGTCAGATCTGCTGCTGTCTCTTCAAGACCAGGACACCAACTTCGTTTGGTGGGCATCCTAACCCATGGGCAAGAGAAGGTGGCACATGAAATTCTTTGCAAAACCCTGCAAACCTGAGACAGATGTCTAACCTGCAGAGTGGGATTCACACAGCCTGTTCCTCCAGACACAGACAGTTTCTTGCTTCTCACCTTTTCAGTCCTCCAGGCACTTTTTGAGGTAGCCACCAAAGCACATGCTTGAGGTGGTGGCAGAAGAGAAAGGCCTGTGCAAGCAGGAAACATAGTCCATATATGAGAAGCATGGGAGGTCTGGCATACGGCACCTTCAGTTTGTACATCCCAGAAAAAATGAAAGAACAGTAAATAAAGCTGTCTGCTTTTTTTGGCTCTGGTGATTGAAACTAGGTGGTGTGAATTAGTATAATTTAATTTTCATCACTCTCTTTTATAAGCTCTAAAGTTCTGCATCTCATATGACTTACAATCTTTATGGGCTTCATTTTTGATCTCTTTTTAGATGTTGATATATCCATGCTATTTTTAGTCTTGCAGACTATTTTTGGGTAATAGCTACAAGATACAGTCTTTTTTTTAGCCAGCCTGATAGCCCAAACTGTGCCAGAGTCTCCTTCTTTTATACTGATTGCTGCAACATCCTTTCTCTGGTTGTGAGACACACACTCATTGACCCTGCAGCTGCATACACATTCACAGGGCTGCTACAAAATCTGTTTTCTTTGCTTGCTGTTTTCTCACCCCTTTCCACTGATCTCCTTACCTCAGTAAGAGAAGAATTCAACCCAACTTATACAAGTCCATTTATATTGTGGCTGATGGTATTTTACTCTGTACGTGCAGATGGGCTTCTTTGCTGTGCACAGCAACGGGTGGAGCGGCTTTGCTCTGTGTGCCATACATGGGGAAATATTGTAAAGCTGCTCTCTACAAGCTCAGATTGAGTTTCAGTGATTTTAAACTATCAAACACACCTGCTTATCTTTCCTTTAAGAACCTTCCAAGCCTATCCCCATTCTTTCCAGGACAAAATACAAGCTGAAATCCCTCCTTCAAGGCGATGCCGTATTTCCCCATGCTTAGATTTTTACCCCTACAACTTTGTTTTCTTTCTCATTCTCCCTTTCACTTCCAGAAGATGCACCAGGGAACATCTGCTTCCCAGAAGTTCCTTAGATCATCTGCAGTCAAACTGGCAATGGCAAACCTGTGGGTGTCCCACTGCCCCTTGGGCTGGCCAGGCAGTGATGCTGCAGGGCTACTGCACTTCTAAGTGTGGATGACATAAAGTGGAATCACATCCTGCTCAAGTTCTTTGCATGCTGCAAACAAGATTAACTTGGATCTTAGAAATTAAAATAGACAGGCTATAAGTTCTTGCAGATGTTTATAGAGATTGCTTAGGAAATAAAGATCCAAACTGTGATAAAAATAATGAAAGAAAATAATCTAGATTATTTTGGTAAATTCTGTTCTCTTACTGTGACACAGAATTTATCTTGCAGACTACTGTAGGTCATCAATCTATTTTGTTTTAAGATAGTAGTTTCTTTCTTCCCCAACCATATCCTAATATTTGCATTATAAAAAATAAAATAGTTTAGACATTTTAATTTGTCTGTGCTAGAAAAGGGTACTATTACAACAATGCAGAAGTAATCATTCATACCTATTGTGCAGACAGCATAAAGATATAATAGAACAGCAACTCCCAAGTAAAAACTGGAAGAAATTAAGTGGTATAAGTCACCTCTCTATCATCCAAAGAAGGGATTTTGCCAGCATAAACAAACGAGTTTGGTTACAAAACCTCACAGTTCTTACTGCAATTATTATACCAGGAAAACTTGTAGATCCAGACTGCCTACAAAAACATGACTGCAGCAGCCACCAATATCCCAAGGACTTGTTACACTGAAGTCAGTCCAGTTACAACTCTTGATTTCACTGAAAGTTATTCCAAGAATGACTTTCTCCCACTGGACTGGATTCCCTTTCATAACAGGAGCATAAAATACTCTCCTAGTACAATCACATATTCCAGGAAATATGTAAAAGGAATTTTTTTTTTATGGTGGGGGAGGGACCGTGCTGTGAAGATGAATCATTTCTGTATTGGAATTCTTCCACTTCAGTAAATATCCAACCTCCCACCAGCATGCTTGCCCTCCTTATTTTGCTGGCTTGTGAGATTTTTACAGCTCCAGGTGGCCTCTTTTTCCCTCCTAGATAGCACAAGTCAGCCTCACAGCCAACACAACAGCTAACCAGAACTTTTTTTAGCTTGATAAATATATCTGTGTGAAGGCATTGTGTGGTGTGTGTGAATCCAAGTGGGGCCAAGGTGCGAGCTGGGCAGCACGCAGCCCAGGGCTGGGGCAGCTCTGTGCCAGGCTGAGGAACTCTGTCCCTCCCAGCACATAAGCAGGGGAGCTTTCAGCACATAGGGCACAGCCACGTAAATCCCTCTCAGCTACACGACTTCCCAGCCCCACATTTTAGTTTCCACCCAGTGCTCAGGTGCCTTGTGCTGGGCATGCTGGGTTACCTGCAAATGGATGGCTTGGGCACCTTGTCCCATACTCAGCCTGTGCTCTTCTCCTTTATCTGCTTTGCTATGTTACAGCTTTTCTAAGCCTGACAGAAAAATAAAAGCACCATCTTGCCTCCACCAGGAGAAATGAAGCTGTTTCTGGGCTTTGAGGCAGCAAGACATGAGGAATGATCACTTAAGTCGGCTGTCACTGGTGGCAAAGTAAGCAGCTGGAATGGTGGTGGCTTTCCTAGGTATTTTAGAGCAGAGCTTGGGAAGCTGGAATGGGAGGGTACAAAGTACTGCCCAGCTCCCACCTCTGCTATTTCTGCCTTCTGTGATGGTGTTATGACAGCATACTCAACTCTCCAAGATCTTCTGTCAGCTCCCTGTAACAGCTTGACCATTTCTATGTTCTCTTGAGTGGTAAGAGCTAGTCCCAGTCCTGGTCTTTTATCCTTAGAGTGGCAAAAGTCAACTTTGCCAGTTCATCTGGGGAGCCAAGAGAAACGGCTTTGGCCAGTCAGACCCAACCAGGTGCCCTGAAGTGCAACATTCCCTGGGTCTGCTCTACCAAGCACCACACAAGGGGTTGACATGTTTTGGTACCTTCACTTATGATCAACACAGACCTCTTTCATTTTACATTGCAGCAGTCTAGGAACGTGCAGATAGTCAGTGACTGGACCTCATCTTACAACTCATTTAATTCAGGCCTTTGCACTGGCCAGTCAGCAGTTTTGCATGCAGCCAAGTGATGCTCAGACACCATAGGTGATATGGCCTGCCTATGCAGTTTCATGTGGTTCTAGCTTTGACTGTCATCGTTGTTTCTGCTTATCGTTGGGATGCTTTTTAGAGATGGTGCTTCATTGCCAGCGTGTGTGTAGCTCCACAGGATCAGTGGTGAGGAAAGCCTGTTTTACAGGCTGCTTTCTAGCAGGTGTTCACATGCGGTCAGCTCAGACCTGACTTTGCACTGAATGTGACTCAGAGCGTGTCCCTCACTGCACAGGGCAGGGTGGAGGCATGTGCATCTGGGCAAACCACTGTGTCCTGGGCTTTCCTGGCCATTCATATGTGCAAATGGCACTCCTCAGGCACCAGGGGCTGTCGTGTCACTTGGGGTGCTTTACCTCCCTGAAGAATCATGCCTTGTGCTTCCTTTCACTGCCCTGCTGGGGTAAGGGGAGTTTGCTTTAACACGTCAGGTTGAAAACTTCAAGTGGTTTAAGAGTTGCTTCACATGCAGCTCAGCTGTAGCTGCCTCCAGGGGAAGGGGAGAGTGGGAAGTGAAGCACAGACACCCTACAGCTGTAGGTCTCTACCTATGCGGCTCTGCCTTTGGCTGTTTTTGTAAAACAGTGCAAAGTTTGTGCATTTCAGTATCTGCCTTGTGCACATATTCCTGATTTGTTAAAAGCCTGCCAGTTATTCTCCTTCATCTGTTGCACACAACTGCAGTTTATCCTAATTTGGTGTTTGGAAAAATCTTGTCACTCAAATTACACTAGCAGAAGGTGAAAGTAAGCAAGGAGGAAACAAGGACAACTGCATATATTCCATGTGGGTAGATTACTTGTTCTTTTCCTGTGGAACAGCTATGGATGTTTTTCTTAAAAAGAAAGGCAAAAAAACCCCAGCCACCAACCAAGCCCCGACCTCTGGCTAATTACCAGCGTCAGCTACACCAGACATACCCAGCTATATGCACGTAGTTGAGTGATGCCCTTCCAGAGCAGGGCACATTCCAGGGACTCGGCTCTTTGGGATTAAATGTCTCTTTCATCAGCTTGGCTTGGACTACTGTTGCTGTTGATCCTGCAATGCAAATCTTCCTGAGAAAGACTCTCAGGCTATTGATTACAAAACACTGCCATTTTGACAACCACCACAGAGGATCCAACCCTTGGTGTTTTGGGCTGTTGTTACCAGAGATAGGAGCTGTGTTATTGATCACAGCCAAATATGAAAATATGCATGCTTTGCACTACACAATGTTGAATATCTAGCGAAGCAAGATGAAAGTTATCATTTATGTCACTTGGGGGAAAGGGCTCTGCCAGAATGTGGGTGAATTTATTTTATCTAACATCCTATCCAACATTAGTGGCTGAGAGCAGCAAGCAGGAGAATTACAACACTTCTGCTTGTGAAACATCATGCGAGAAGCAGTAAGGGTGTGGATTTGTCCACACCTCATTTTAGGTGTCTAAATGAAGCACCAATGTCAGGAGCAAAGTTGCTCTGGGTACCTCCTCAGAAAGAGAAATGGTTAAGATTTTAGGAGGGATAAATTGCTTTCTGCAGGCACCTCCCTCTCTCTTGACCACAGAAGACCACAGAGAACTGCACTGCTCACCTCCTCACTGGCTGCAGCAAGGTATCAGGGTGGCAGAAGTACAGCCTGAAGGGAAGATACTGGTACTTGTTTGGGGCCTCTCTTAAAGAACGGAAGAGGGAAATGCTAAATGATTGGCTCAGGATTCCTCTGGTGGGGGGACAGCCACAGCCAGCAGTAGTTAGCATGTACAGCAGATCCTGTTATCTCCTGCCCAGAGGTGTGCTGCAGAGGAAGATTGTGCTGGAACAGTCCCCATGAGGTAAGAACCTACTGTGATGGCAACCCTGAAGCTCTGCTGATTTACAGTAGGATGAAAATAGCCTTCAGAGGTTTCACACTAGTGAAAGGTCAGTCACACTGGGACATCAGGGCCAACATACAAAGGAGTGGGTGAAATAGCTACTTTTCTGTCTATGTGCAGAAGCTCTGCTCTAAAGATAGACTGCTGAACTATTTATTGTGACATTTGTCTGTCCCATCTGCATAGGAACAGGTTTATCTCTGAATGCTATCACCATTAGAGTAGGTACTGGGCAGTTTTGAGAAGCCTTGAGCCCAGGACAGGATTGTACTGTAGTAACAGAAATTTAAAACAGCCCTGTCCCATATTCTCTGCCTTCCACAAGCTTGCTCACAGTGTGTTCCCTGTTAATGCTTTCTGTGAAAACTGGCAAGATCCCCTTCTCAAAACCCAGGGGACTCCTGAGTTCCAGTAGAGCTGACATTCACATGAGCTGCAGCTATGGGCAAGTTCTGTGCACCTTCTTGATGCCAGCATGTGCAAAGGAAAAGTCAGCGTTAACCTTCCCAGCAGACCCTGGTTTCCTGGGGTGCAGAGGACACCCTGCAGGTACCTACTACTCATCTGGCTGCAGAAAGCCCCTGCCAGCAAGGAGGGGGAGCAGAGTTGGGGTGGCTTCAAGCAGTATTTGGAAAAGTTCCAAGTCTTAAAAGGCCAGTAAAATGCTGAATAAAAAAGGTGGGTGGTTTAGTAAACCTGGCATGGCCAGCAACGACAAAGTGACAAAGGGCATTTTCCTCATGGTCAGCCTCAAGGTTGGGAAGGAGGGGTGGGTGCAGCTGCATGTCAGAGCAGGTAGTGAAAGTGTGCATTACTATGATCACACAGAAAGCCAGTCCCCAAGAGATGATAATGGCTTTGGGGAGGTCTAAGGTGCTCCAGATGAGTTGGTACAGTTGACAGAGCTTACAGTCCTATTGCCTGACCCTCACTCTTCTCTGCTCCTTCTTCCAAGAAGGAGGTTTTGAAGTCCAAAAATATGAAAGGGCACTTCTGTGTTCTTTAGCACCTGACTGTCTGCCATGGTTAACATGCTGTTTTTAAAGTAGTTGGGTCCAGAAAAGATAACATTAAACCTTTCAAAATACACATTTCTTTCCCTTTATGGGGAAAGGCCCTATGGATCTGTAGCCATAATATGGATGATCAACAGCAGCTATGTGCCTCCCCTTCCTTCTCCTCTCCCCAGGAGCCTGTGCCCCTCTCCTTCAAGTGCAGTAGTGTGTGTGTTTTGGACAGAGCAGGTGCTGGCTCAGGCAGGTCCCACAGACACTTGTGCTTCCCTGCCAAGAAGAGCAGGGCACGCTGCAGGGCTGGGGCAGGGGCAGAAACACTACACAGGGGCTCGGTAACCTGCTGCCTCAGAGCCTGCTCGCTTCCTGTCCCGTGCTGGAGGAAGCACCTGGGCTGGAGAAATGAGCTGTTCAACTGCTGCCAAAGATAAAAATGAAGAACGCCTCTGGAAAACTGGCAGCTGGAGAAATAGAAGAGGATTTTGTATTTTGAACGCCACTGTGAGAAAAGGGAGTGACCTTCCCTGAGGGCTGGGAGACAGAGGTTCAAAGATTTGCCTCTCAAGTCTGTGCAACCAATGAAACGCCTGCTTGTGTAAGACCAGAGTTGAGGAACACCTTCCTGGGACACCACCAGCAACTGCTGTGAGGACAGGGGCAGGAACAGGGATTGATTTATTGGAGCACTGGCCTGAGTCACTGCAGGCAGCCATGCAGCAGAGGTTCTTTGGAAACTAGAGATCTCATATCGAAAAGCAGCAATGTTTGCTACTGTCTTCCTCTGTGGGTAGTCTTTTTGGTCATGCCTCTGGTAACTAGAAACTTTGCTCTCATTTCAAGACTTTGTCTGCTGATGACCAGCTTGCAGTCAAATATTTTTGAGTCAGATTGTCCTTCAAGTTGAACAGTTTTACTTTTTCCCTCCTGTCCCCCCACACTGTTTATAGTGAGAAATCATAAGCTCTCTCATCCTTTGCTTTTCTGAAGTTCTGCCAATGTCTATAGAATGGGCTGTTTATTCCCTGTAATGTTCCTGGATATGTCTTCACAGCACCTGTTCCAGTTTGAGAGCTTTCTGAAAATAGATCTAACTGGAATAGTATACAATATTCCAGATAAAGTTTCTCTAGTGTCTTTGCAACAATGCTATTAGAAAAACTTCTACTGCTTTTCTGTCTGATTTTTACTACATCATTTGACTCTATTTGTATAATTTAATCTCTGAGAGATTTCTGCCTGTGATATCCATGACTTTTTGAGTACCAGCAACACCCTCCAGCTGTCTACTGTTGACAGATTTCATCACAGATCAGTCATGTTTCACAACACTCCTGTTTTTTTGGTGTTGTGTTGTTTGTTTTGTTTTTTTTTTTTTTTTTAATATCTGAACTGTCAGTAAAATCATTGAAAGTCCTAAGACTGGTACTTGTGGAATCACCTCATGCCAGCACAGCACCTGTCCAACGCAACTTGTATTCTTCCCTTAAGGCAGTTCCTCACTGCTTTACAGTTTGCTGACTAATCTTCATCTTCTCCAGTTTGCTTTTTAATCACCAAAGTTGTGGCACTGAATCAAATGCTTTGCTGAAGTCCAATAGCTGAGACAGACTATGTTACCTCTGCCTAAAGAGGGATTGAGTTAATCACATCTAAGAAAGGTAATTGCTTAGTTTGGCATGATGTAGTTTTAAAAGACTCATCTTGCATCTTATCCTGTTTCCCAGCTACTCATTACATACAATTTGTAGTTATTCATTCTCTGAATTTGTTCTAAAGCTCTTGATATGCAGCTGGTGGATAATCTGGTGAGGACATGCTTTATACACTTTTTTGTAAATCAGATGCAGGATTACTGTGTGGCAGATTAATATGCTGTATCTTCTTGTGCTTTCATCAACTTTTAATGTGGTCTGGTTTTAGCTCTTATTAGTCAGTTGAGCACTTGCTCATGAAGGTGTAGGCAGATTCACTGACCTTATTCAGGACTGTCCATACAGGCTTTATGTGTTTTCATGTATTTTATGCTTTAGTTCTCAGGTTGTGCACTATGTGAATGCTTTATGCCTTCAGACACTAGGGAGAATGGGTTGTAAAATTTGTAAAGAGTTGCTTGGCTGACTGTAGAATATAAAATTAGTGTTTGAAAAGGGAGAGCAAAACAGCCAGGGTAAATGCAGCTTCTCCTTGGAGTCACTCAAGTTTTTTTTGACAGCTGCAGTGTTGCAGGAGCAACTCAATGTCATGGGAACACGGGAATTTGTTTTCATCAGAGAGTTGCTTTCCCTGCCAAGCTGGCAGCAGCTATAGATGAAGACTTAACAGGGAAACACTTTCATACTGCCTGTGCTAGGAGGGGAGCTCTCCACAAATGACTAAGTGACAGAATAGTGACCTTCACCTTCTGATCTTCTTCCATCTTCTCACTGCCCTTGTTCTGTTTTTAGTTTTGGGTTTTGTTTTTTTTTTTTAAATTTTTTTTTTATTTTCTGCTTACCAAGATGCTGGATGGTAGTGAACACAGGGATGCCTACAGATTTGCAGATTGCAAGGGCAGAATTCAAAAGGTGAGAAAAACAAGTATTGTGTAATGCTCAGTCCTCCAGCTCAAACAAAGCTAAGGTTTCCTTCAAACCTCAAGCTGTTTCCTACAACCATTCTGAGGATCATCCCCACAGCCTGCTCTGAGGTGTGGGATATTCTGGAAGAAGTTAGTTTTTAGCTTTGATCCTGAATCAAGTCTCTGACATTTATGGGCCAAACATCTCTATGAGTTAGGTGATTCACTGTGTTTTGTCCACCACAGGGAGGGGAGAGAGATTCCTTGGGGTTAAGCGTGTAACTTAACAACCCTAGAGGGACACAGCCCAAGATAAGAGTTAGAGGGGACTCTGATGGCCAGCCCAGTGATAATGTTTGTTTTTGCAAGTGTTGGAGGGCGTGTTCCCCAGACATGTGAAGAAACAGCAAAGAAAATACCTGTTTGCAAGGGAGAAAGGGAGGTCAGTGAGATGAGCATTACAATTATTTGCTAGTATGGGCCTCCTCAATGTGCTCTCTATACAGTAGGATATAGGCACTAATAAGTTGGAAAAAGCCACAACCCTGTGGATTTAGAAATACACTGAAATACTCTCTGTTTTTTAAATTCTATTTCAAAATTCTTGCAAACAGACTAAAATTTCTCTGCCATGGATATTTCTGGGATGGTCAAAGCACAGTAATTAATGTTTTGATGTGTGCTCTCTACTTGCACTCGAGATATTGCTGTGATTTAATCCACTTCTGATGCTGCCAGGTACATAAGGCAGATGTCTGTCATCACTGACCAGTTCTGTCCCAGACCAGTCCCCAGAAGATGTTCAAGCTGCTGACTTGCCATGTTGCTGCTTTAGTCATTATTGGGTTTCCTCCTGTTCCTCAGGGTCACCGTCTCTTCTTTCCTCTTCATGTTGAAACAGGGGCTTGTTGAAGGACCTGGTTATCAGGCACTCTCAAAACATGGCCAAGGTCAGTCTGTTTTCTCCACTGTACTGTTTGTACAGCTGTGGGTAATCACACAGCTCTGAAATCTCAGCATTCCTTTGGCTCTCTGGCTGCTTTATGATCACTGTCTCCCCGCAGGCATCCGCGTTGAAGCACTTTGATTTCTGGGCAATAGGCATGTCCTTCCAAGACTTCAGCTTGTACAGGTGTATGTGTAATGTGTATTTAATAAGAGTGGCTCAAAAGGGCTTACAGGGAAGCTTAGCATTGATACTGATGACTTCCATATGGGATGTATTCTTGTCATGGGAACAAAAGAAGTATTTCACCCATTTTGAGATCATATTCTTGGACCAGTGAGTAGAGATATGCATGCCATCTATGGTATCCTCATAAGACCTGTGCTCCAAGCTTACTCTAATTTCTTCATTACCCTTACATAGCTTGTGATAAACTTAGAAACCACTAATAGAGGCATTTAAAAGTCATTAGGATTAATGTTTCAGTTATCACAGTTTTCTAAACAAGTATTGATTCTCTGGGATTTGTTGGAATAGGTGGATTTTCCTGGAGGACAGGAAATAAAAACTTCATGCTGACTTTTTAAAGGTGATTTTTAAAATATAAATGCTTGTAAAACCCTCATTGATATGCACTCTGGGGCCTTCACACTGTGACAGAACTATAAAATATTCAGTCTGTAATGAGCACAGTTTCAACATGATTTCAGTTTTCCAGGTCAGAGCTGATCATACAGCATAGCACTCAGGAAGAGCTGGGCCTGAATTTTGGAGACACCTGCAGAAGTAACAGCCTGTGACCAAGTCACAGCTTTGGCATACGTATGAAAGTTTCTGTGAGGAGGTTTTCAGCCCTCAGTGTCTCCAAGGTCATCACCCATGCCACACAATGACATTGTAAGACTACTACCTCTTCTCCAGCTCATTTCAAATGGACAAAGGTCTGTAATATGTGTACGTCCTCTACTCATCTTGAATTCTTTGTTTTGATGCAGCTGTGTCAAAACCCTCCCCTGAGACCAAGCATAAAAATTCTGGTTTCTATGCCTGGATCAACACAGATTTACCTTTCTGCAGAGTATGAGAAGACTCACAAGCCCCCTGTGGCACAGGGGCAGCAGACAAAGCCTATTAGTATGATGCCAAAACATTATTCCACAGTACCTGGGCATAAAAAGGCAGAATTAACTCTGTGTTAACATTTAAACAACCAGGTGAAGCCTGTCAGTACTGGTCACTGTGACCCACTTGTGCAGAAGAAACCTGGATGAAAGCAGCCACTAGGTGTGGTGAGGTAAAAAGCTATGTAGGGAAGTAGATGGAAAACCACCAAGACACTTTGAAGCAAAGGCTTCTTCAATACAAATCTCTAACTGGCACCCCCTACTATTCTTGACCCCTCATAATATGGCTAGCTTAACCAATGCCAGTTCAAAAGGCAAATGGCCATTCTCTGTGATGAAACTGGTCATGTATTAGTCTCCTTCCCCTTCCTCATCAGGTCTGGAAGGTCCCATGCACCAGACAGAATTCTTCTCCCCGTTCCCTATCAGCCTTAAGGTTCCTGGGCCCTGGGCTCCCTTCCTTACCAGCCTTGAAGGTCCCAGGCACCCAGGCTGTGATGACACCATCACAAAACAGGGAGGTGTGGCAGAACACAGAGCACTGTCCATAAAATCAAGCACTTATGAGACCACAGTGGGATTTGGACCACAGTTGCCACTGGACAGCAGAACCCATGATCTCCCAGTGGTCAGGGATACTTTCGCCATCATCTGCTTCCCCAAAGTTCTGAGTGATTCATATTTTTCTACATTTTTATTCTATATGATAATTATTATATTAATACTGCAAGCCAAGTTTAAGATTTGACCCATTCTGCCGAACATCCAGGTGATTCGGAACTGTAAGCCAACGTGTGATACAAATTTTGAGCTAAGCTACCTAGAAAATTATAATATGCTCATTCTAATTATAAAAATCATGTTTGATTCTGGTCACAGAATTGTATGCTATGCCAATCATAAAATTCTATTTTAAAAAAATAAAGCTTTAATTATAATTACAACTTCATGTCATTATCCTTCCACCCCATAGTGTTGGGTGACAAAACAGCTTTCATGTAAAATGTTTTCTGGCCCAGCTGGGAGTCAAGCACTTAGAAGAAGCTGCATACAAATACCTGGTGCAGATGTAGCTATTTTTTTCAGCAAGAGAAAATATTTATTCTGGTGTAAGTATATAAAATAGCTCATTCTCCAGTCTAATAAAAAGCAACAGATGGCTGCATTATGGAAGGGGTCTACTAAATGGAGTGGCCAACCACAGAAAAAGCAGTCTGATGAAGTCACAAAAGGTCCCTGAGACCAGCAGTACCAACAGAGCCTATGCTCAGGGGGCACTTAATCTCCATTTCCCCCTATAATCACCATAGAAGCTCCACATGCACCAGCTGCTAATGTTAGTGTTCCAAAAGCCGGAGGGTTTTGCACTGGAGCATGCAGGAGGTGTTTGGTTTGTTTCTTTATCCTGCAGAACAGGGGGAGCTTCTTGTTGGGGTTTGGAGTCTGTTGCTGGGAGTGGTTAATGTGAGGTGTGCAGGATAGCTTATGCAGGGAAGGTTCCCCTAACCTGTCATTTCTTGTGTGGGTGTGTTTTGCCCTGGAGCAACTTTAACTGCTTTTTTAACAGAACTTTTTGGTGGGAATTGTTAGGAAAGCATTTCTCTAACTACCTAAGCCTTGCTGTGTTTTTTTGGCCCTACCTAAACCGCAGCATAAAATATTCTGTACATTGGGAATTCTCAAGACTTGATAGTCATCTCAATGGCACCCAATTTAAAGGTAATTATTCCTGATTTACATAGGCGTGAATAAGGGCTTTCCATATATAATATAATATAATATATTGCCTTTCTCAGATGTAGAGACAAAGGCCATTCTCAGATTCCTTCTTATAGAGAGTTAAGTGCAGATGAATCAGATTAACTCCTTTGCCAAGAGCCATTACTTCCAAGCTGCAGCATTGGAGAGAACCAAGAGGGTGAGGGAGAATATGTGTTTGGCACTGCAGTGCAGGGGCAGCAGAGGGTCCTGAGGGCTGTAGGAACTGAAAAGCATCTGAGATTCTTTAAGGTTCATATATAGTTCAGATGAGAGACCTAGACATGCATACCAAAAACAAACAAACAAAAAAAAACCCCAAGCAAATTCTGCTGTTATATAATTGGATTTACCTTTTCTGATGAGAGCCATACCCTCAGGTTCCCTCACTTTCCTGACTCCCAAAGCTGGAGGAAACATTTTGGGTTTTCTTCATTTGCAGCTCTTACTCCACTAACATCTTTTCCAAAACTACAACACATTATTACTTTAGCTCTTACATTTTCTGTGTCCTGCCTCCATGCTGTGGCAGAAAAGCCCAGCATTTATCAATCAAGCCAATCTGGAGCATTTCTACATTTTCCTTGTAGAAATACAAAGGATCATATCATTTCGGTTAGACTTTGCAAGGGGCTCAGACATAGAGCAGGGCATGGGAGAGATGAAGGAGAAAGGTTAATTTCTGCATTTCACTTCTACTGCATTAAGGGTGTTGGTGTCGATGCAAAATAAAGATATTCTCACCTTGAATTCCTCCAAAGCAATTCTTTTATGTGGTTGCCTCAGTAGAATGAAATCTTTATGAAATAGCCAGCACACACACCCAGACATAAGCCAGGCACTAACTGTTCATGTTTAGAAACAAACTTTCCCCATGGGTACATTATTCACAGCCAGTCATTTGCCAGTTTTGCCTTGGAAGATATAAACTAAACATTAGGAGTAAAGACGATGCATAGTTTGGGCTCTTTTTTTTTTTCCAGATGGATGTTGCTGCAAATCTGTGGGTTCTCTCTGTCCTTTTTTCCACTAACTCGTTTACAAGTCAGCTAAATCAATGGTGCATTCCTAGTCTTCCTGCTGATCCACTCAAAGGCTGCACCATGGTGTATTAACACTTGCATCCTGAAATCTCAAATTCTACCAGCAGTAAAATATTCACAGCTTTCAAACCTTATTCCAGGAAATGAGGAAATCATCCTCCTGATCCATCCTGCCACTGCTGTGGGCATCTCTGTTGCCTGAGAAACATAACAGGTTGTTGTTATAACAGCTAGAGACCGGCTGACCTCCCCCTTCCTTTCGTCAACCAGCTGCGAAAATCCTCGCTCATGGAACAGTCTCAAATTGAACATCTGACCCCAGTTTATGCAATTCCCCTGTGACCGTTTCATAAGCTTTTTGTCACTTCACTCAATTGTTTGTGGAAAGCTTTCACAGCTACCCTGGCTAATGGGAGCGTTTCGGTGTGACAGCTTGCCCCGTGGCTAAGCCCTCCATCTCCAAGGCAACCTCACAACCTTGCTGGAAGAGTACTGCGCCATGTCATGAGATAAAATGAAACCCAAAAGTATACGCCAGGATAATTCCAGCTTTAACTATCCACAGTGCTATTCTGCTTTAGCAGGAACTTTAGGAAACATTCCCAGGCTGGTTATTTAAACATGGGAGGGCACCACAAAGATAGCATTTGTCTCTAAAGATATACAAGCCATACAGGGGCATGAAGAGCTACACCATGAGCTCTGCCAGGGATCCCAGGGATCTTAAACAGTTTCCACAGAGCTACATCAAAATGACTGAGGGCAGAAAGAAATGGTAATTTCATGTGTCTGACAAATCACCTGGGGGTGATTTGTCCTACCTCTGTGCAGCTCCATTACTTGAAGCTGTAGGTGTTGAAGCAGCCTCACTAGTGTGGTTTTTGAGCTGGACCCACCACACTCCTCTGCCCTCCACGGAGTTCAGCTGAGTCAGTGTTAAACTCGGGCTTCTGCAGGAAAGGAAGGATTCCTTTCCTGCTCGTTTGAGTGCCATGTCGAGGTGGTCTCTGCTGATGGTACTGCAGAAGACCAGAAGCCTCACTGAAGGACATTGTGTAGGAGTGTTGCTGAAGCAGGTCATTGCTCAAAGCAGCAGGCTTCAGGGATAAAATGAATGGAGAAGTTCCAGCCTCCTAGAGTGGTTGTTTTCAGTTGGTTTCCCCACTCAGAAAGGCACAGATCCTGTCTGGTCTATGCACTTGTGCACTGTCCTCACAGCCCCAAGTCTTGGAAAACACTTCTTTCTCATGTGAAAGCTGAGTTACCAACCTTGTCTTAGGATCTGGAGCACAGTCGTGCGCAACCCATATATAACATCTTAGTGTGACCTTAAGCCTCTGAGAAAACCTTGTTGCTTTGTTGTTAGCTTGTTTGGGTTTTGGGATTTAAGGTTTTGCTCTACCCTAAATCCTCACAACTCCTTCCTCCTACCAATTCCTCCTTCAAAATGTTGCTATTCCGCCTTCACACTTGTGGAGGTGCAGATGCCATCCTCTTCAGGCATAAAGAACACAAAACTGTAAGGGAAAAGGTTTAAATACCAGCTAGAAGAAAATGAAAAATACTGCAACTAACCTGTTACCAAAGTGGTTTAACACTGCCACATTTAAGTGGATTGT
>NW_005054348.1:3628049-3630302 GCF_000277835.1 Geospiza fortis | reverse complement strand
TCAGTGCACGTGCAAAGTGTCACTAAATCCAACAAAAATCAGCTGAAGACCTGACCTTCACTCCCTACAATTGGCTGAAAATTCTCCACTGCTGGGAAGCATTCAAAAGCAGGCACTCTTCCCACTCTCCTGCGACATCGATATAACCAAAACAACTCTGCTTTTTGTCCAAAGAGCTGCCAAGAACAGGGAAATAGCACAGTTAAAAAAAAAAAAAAAAAAGGTATGTGTTTCCAAAAGCAGTTTAGTACATCTTCTAAAACAAAAGGCTGTGCCTGAATGTGTGCAGCGATAACACCGACACAAATCATTTCATGTCCTGATTTTGCCCCATAGAAAGCAGAAATCTCCTGTGCAGCTGGTAGGGCAGCAATCAAGCTGTTGCAGAACTCAATATGCAGATCAGGCCTGAGGAAGTTCTGCCGGGATCCTCTTTGTCCTCTGTTTTTCAAGTGTGATTGAAATCTGTTTTCTCAGATTAGGAAATTGGAAAGAGGTTTTATGTTACACTTTTGAATAATTTTGAACACTGCATGGCAGGCACATGTTCTCAACAGTTGAAAATATCAGGTTTGAGCAACTCCTGCTTGGCTGCCCAGAGACTTTAAAGCTCACTGTCAAAGTTTTACTCCTCTGCTATCTGAGTAAAGTGATTTACTGTCCTCCTGAATCTGTTGATGGATTCACCTGATATTCAAGTTTGCCAGAAGCTGTCTTTGTTTATTTGTTAAACGCAAAAGACCTGATACTGGGCTGATGTCCCTGCTCTTCCAGAACTCCCACAGGCTGGGCTCTGCTAACTTTCCACTCTGAAGCATTTGCATTTCACAGCTGGGCTTATCTGATTTCTAGTAAGGTGCAAGTTCCACCCAAAAATTTTTCCTTACTCAGGATGTTTATAATCACTCCTGGAGGCTCTTTCCCTCTGTCAAATCAGATCGACCAGTTGACCAACAGATTAAAAAATTATTAAGGGTGGGGAGGAAGGACAGGCACACACGCACACCCACACACAAAGGCTGCAAGCACTCCGCCTTTGTGCTCATATGAGCTTTGTTTCCTTGGGAATCCAGCTACTAAAACAGGCAACAGCTGTGACAAGAAATGAGATCTAGAAGCAGAGCAGCAAGACTGATGACTTGCAAACTTTTTGATTTGGGGATTTGCAAGACCAATCCCTATTTTAAACACGTCGGAGGAATCCACCAGGGTGCATGTGTGGGGAAGTATGAATCTAGTGGGCAGGCAGACTTTTTGTAGCTTATCATCATAAGAAGTGAAGCATTATCAACTGCCCTCTGTGCTGGGAAATATTTACAGTGTGCATCCATCTCCTTCGTGTTCAGTCCTGCAGTGTGTTCTGAGAACACTCACACTAAGTCTCCAGTAGAGGAAACAGAATTTTTACCAGGACTGACTAAACATAGGATGCAAATAACCTGAGTTTGGGCATTTGTCTCCTCTGTACCAGCAGCTACATCTGCTGCTTCTCAGATTTCTTTTCCTGGCATCAGGTGGCTTCACTATCAGATCTTTTCGGTGTATAGTTAGCGTCTCCAGTTTCCAGACCCTGTCTCAGTGTCAGTTTGCCATCCTCCCTGGCCTCCTTGCCCTGGCACACCACGTGGACAGGCACTAAGAGGAGCAAGGCGGCCCCTGGTGCTGCGCTGTCACCTTGCCTGGAAGGAGAGCACCTGGATCCTGACCTGCCGGGGAGGAAAGGGCCACTAAGCACACAGGAGTGGACAGGCAGTAAGCAGAAGACACAGTCTCAAGCTGTGCCAGGGAAGGGTTAGGTTGGACGTGAGGAGGAATTTCTTCACAGAAAGAATGTCACAGTTGGACATTGGGATGGGCTCCCCGGGAAGGTGGTGGAGTCACCATCCCTGGAAGTGCTTCAGTGTTTTACGTGTCCCTAGACGTGGCACTCAGTGCCATGGTCTGGTTCACGTGGCGGTGGTGTCCAGCCATAGGTTGGACTCGATGATGTCAGAGGTCCTTTTTAACCCAAGTGATTCTGTGATTCCCTGGAAGCACCGTAGTCCCGATGTGCCGGGGATGAAAGGGGCAGTAAGGAGTCAGTCAGGGGGTGAGGGGAGGGCGACATGACAGCCGCTTTCTGCGGGCCTGGGCTGACGAATGTCGCTGGATTTCTGCGGGTCCAAGCCGTGGACCACCGTTGCCCCGGTGGCGGGACACGCCGGCCACCAGCGGGACGGCGGGCACACAACCCCGGAGCTCCACGGCTGCACT
>NW_005054348.1:3617222-3627653 GCF_000277835.1 Geospiza fortis | reverse complement strand
TCGAAGGAGACGGGGTTGCGGGGCCTGTGCCGTGCCCAGCGGTGCCCTGTGCCGTGAAACTCGCACAGGGAGAGGCCGCTCCTTCCGGGAGTCACCGGCCTTTCCTTCGTGCGTGCCCGGCCTTCCCGCCGGGGCTGCGCGGGTGCGCCAGAGAACCCCTAAGCTAGAGGGGTCTGTCTGTATCCCTGGGGGTGGAAGAGCAGGTGCCGCAGAGGGAAGCTGAGTGTGTGAGGCCTGTAAAGCACTTGAGCTAACTGTTCACTATAGTGTGTGCGCGTGTGTCTATATGTATATATATATATGTATAAAATATTATGTATATAGCATAATATAGGGGTGAAATACATATTTTTCCCAGCTTGCTCTGCTGCCTGTGTGTTGGTTTAGCCTGTCAGTCACAGAATCAGTCACAGAATGGGTCAGGTTGGAAGGGACCACACGGGGTCATCTGGTCCAGCCTCCCTGGTCAGGCAGGGCCATCCTAGTTGCACGTGGCACAGGATTGGGTCCAGATGATTCTTGAACATTTCCAGTGGGGGAGACTCCACAACCTCTCAGGACAATCTGCTCCAGTGCCTGGTCACTTGCTCAGTTAAGTTCTCCCTCATAGTCAGGAAGACTGATCTTCCTCTGCATCGGTATCTGCCTGTTGCCTCTTGTTCTGGCACCACTGAGAATCATACAGACCTCCCTTCAGCACTCTTTCAGGGGATGCATTTAATGTTTTCAATTGCTATAGGAAAAACAAACCCCTGAACTCATGTCCAACAGAATAGAAAAAATTATTTTCACTTTCCCCTTTAAGAAAGTAGCTACGCCCACTTCTTGTTTTGGCTTGGGATAATAAACAATTAAGCGGAAACATTTTAAAATCTAGTGTTCTCTTGGTTCTTCTTTTAAGGAAATTGGGAGAACTCCACGTATTCAAAAGGTATGCCTGTATTGTAGTTTGCCAGATTTTTGGCTCTGGAAAGGAGGAACAGTGTCCAGCTGTTACCAGAAGGAAGGAGAGAGAGGAATGGTTGACACGTGAGTGACACAATGAGTTAGTCCAAGGTGAAGGAAGGATAAAAGGAAGAAAAAATACAAGGTGTTAATTGGGAGTAAAACATAGTCTAGAAGTGATGAGTTCTGGATGTGGATCTGAAAAGGAGGCTTAAGGAAAAGGCACACGAAGCGGCTGAAGTGAGCAGCTACATTCAGAGAAGAAACTGATTAATGGGCAGAGTGTAAGGGCCTAAGAAGCTACATTGCAGGAGCTAAACCTATATACCTGAATAGGGGTAGTCTGCTTAAATTGTGCCTTACTTCTTCTTTGCATTAGAGAATACCCATGACATAAATCACAGATTTCCATGCAGCCATTTGCTTACAGCAAGAAAACATAAAAGGGTGTGAAGACCCAAAGACCTTACAAAAAAAAAAGGATTAGGTTCCTGCCATGCTCATCCATTGAAATGGATTTTATTTTTTCTAATTTTCACTAGCAATGTGGTAGAAGGAGTAACATGATATTGTGAAGCTGGCATCAGTTGATAATAAGGTTCATCCAGTTACCTTATTCTGTCCTGTAGAATATGATTGCTGTCAGGAATGCTCTGAAGACAGCACTCTGGTGCTCCTTATGCTCTGGCAAAACTATTTTAATTTTTTTTTTGTGTGTCTACTATTTAATAGGATCAGGTGGGTTCAGAAAACGAAAGCATGATAATTTTCCACATGGTCAAAGAAGAGAAGAAAAAGAGAATGTTAATCCACCTTCAGCTTTGATGAAGTCTTTTAAATGTAAGTAAGCATTCAGAAAACTAGACTTTAAAAATGTGGTGTAGAAATTGGTAGGAAGTTATTAGTGAAATAAACCAACTCTCTCCAGAGGGAGAAACTTGAAACTAATTTGACTCATACTCCATACCTTTAGAGCTTAGTGTTCTGCATTTTGTGCAGTGAAGTCCTGGGAGTGGGGTTTTGCATAGCTCTGCCTGGTTCATGACTTGCTCCTGTTTCCATCCCACCTGCTGTTCCCTCTGCCCTCCTTACTTGTGCTAACTTGATGCTGAGCAAATTGTACAAATTGCACGAGTGTTCAGCCAGGCAAAAGGTGACTGGGCCCTTTGGTGACAGAAAACTGTAGGATATGCAGAGGTGTAATACAAAGTCTGAGCCACAGGGACAATAGGAGGAGACGGTGACCTTTGGGAAACTGAGGAGGCTCTGACCTTGGCTGTGATTCACAAATGACTAAGCTACTGAAATGTAAATCCTGATGCATTGTTTCAAGAGTTGGTAGTTGTTTATACCTGCATTTTTTTAAAAAAAGACTTCAACTAACTAATATAGACCTTCATGTAGTCACTTTTTTCACTTTGAATGCCTTTGAAATATTAACATATATTTGAAGTTCTTTAAAAAGGCAGGTGTAAACTTCCCTTCAGCTAAATTGTTTTTATAGGATTTTTCACCAAACCTGATTTAAACTCTAGTAAATTTAAATTTCTCATTAGACAACCCTAACAAACCAAAGCTGACATTTAGAAATGAGAAGCCTTGACTGAAGAAGGAAGGAGATTTGAGATGGGAAATAGTTTAATTCTTGTTGTAAAATTTTCCCCATGCCACATATTTCTTATGAAGCTAAGAAGGGTAAAATATGAGCTGGCTGGCTGCTTTAGATGGTTAATGTATACTTCAATGTCATATAACTTCCTGGCTTTTTAAAAAATGGGTGTTTATATTTTTCTGTGTAAATCAGCTTGGCAGATGATTAACCATGACCCCTGAACTTTGCCTAGAGAAGCTGTGGCTGCCCCATCTCTGGAAGTGTTCAAGGCCAGGTTGGAGGGGGCTTTGAGCAACCTGATCTAGTGGAAAGTGTCCGTTTGGACTAGGTGATCTTTAAGGCTTCTTTCAACCAAACCACTCTATCATTTATATTGAGTATTGTAGACACACTTGCTCTTGAGTTGAGTAGAGCAACTGTACTTTCAACTTTAATTTTTCACTGTTGTGAATATCAGTTTGTCAAAAGTTGGTACTACTTCCACTTCAAAACAGTTGTTTCCCTCCCTTCTCCTGAGATCCATTCATCCGTGTTTGGTTCATTTCAGAAAGAATTTAAGGGGCATGGTTTCTTCAAAGTTTTTCAAAGATCCACTCTTTGTAAACATTCATAATGTTTGACTGTCAAAACCAGATATGCTCCCTCTCTTCTCTGGATTTGTTGTAGTTAGAGAGAACTAAAGTCAGCAAGTCAGAAATCTTATTTTTAGTAATCGATCTCACTTTTCTTTACTTATAGTCCTTAGGGATATTAAAATACTCAACTTTTGGCCAAGTCTAGCTGGCATGTGAAATGCAACATTCCTTATAACTAAATGGTGCATTTTGAACAGTATATGTGCCTTAGCCAGATGCTTTCTATTTGATTGGTTTAGGCACTGGTGAATCTTATTAACAAATGATTGTAGGGTTTTATTTTTTTATTTGTCTTGCTGAATTGGGGTGAAATTTTCAGTCTGTTTCCAGAACAGCAGTATTGTGGAGTAGATTTTATTAGCAAAACCAAATATTTTCCCTTAAAAATTGCTTAGGCTGCTTTAAGGCATCATCAGGGTTGATATCTACTTAACCTGATTTATTAAACAAAGGTAGTGTTAATGATGAATTTTGCAGCTGGCAGGTGACAGGCAGTGATGGTGTCTGGAGGGACAGCCCACCTTGGGGAAAGTTGCCCAGGGGCAAGGCTGGTGGAGTCTGTCAGGAGTTAGTGCAGCACAGGTGCTTTTCTCTTCCCCTGCACTGTGTTTGTGTGACAATTGAGTTTTGCTGTAATGATTGACTCTGCAGCATTCCAGCTGGAGCTTGACACCAGGCACGATAAATACGAGCGGCTCGTGAAGCTCAGTCGGGATATAACGATCGAAAGCAAAAGAACGATATTTCTGCTCCACAGGTTCACCAGGTGAGTCACATTGAGGGTGAAAATGTTCATAGAAACCTCCAGTCAGTGATGGCTGCAGTGTTCTGTTGAGAGGAGTTTAATTAACTTCCCATAAACATCCTTTAAGGTGGATGCGAGCTAATGAATGCATACTCCAGTTAGAGAGTTAAATGATGCTGTTTCAGGTTTCTGAGTCGGTTTTATTGGTTTACTAAACCAGTGTAAAGCAGTAGAGTGAGCAGCAGATGAGAGCCTTCCAGCTTTCAGCAAGCTGTGAGAGAAGAGTTATGCACCCTTCCTTCAGGTTACTTGCCCAGGCAGTTCCACCACCATTTTGGTTGTTTCACCCCCACCCGAGGTTATCAATGCAAATAGGAGGTGACCTGGGGTCTGTTTATGTAAATGCTACAGCTGGATAGGCTTCTGTGTGAAGTTTTGAGCTTCCATATGTTTTGTGTTCTCATAAGCCTTCAAGCAATCTTTGGAAGCCAGAGACAAACTAGAAGAGCAACAGGAAAATTTGAAGCTTTGCATAGCCTGCTGTATAAAGTGTTTGCTGTACGTGACAAACACTGGTCTTGGGTGTTAGAACAGATCTCCCTGTTACTTTTCTTTGTAATTTCATTTATCTTAATTTGCATTTTGTTACCTATCAATGTATTTATGTTGAAGTAGTAACTATTTGTAGTTGCAGTTATGAATGGAGATTATGAAGTTGCCTGCTCTTTAACCTGGTTTTCTTCTGCAGAGAGGTACTGTGATAGTTCCAGTAACCTCTACAGCCTTGACTGTAAATAACTACTCCCACTGCAGGGGCTAGGTAGCTGGGAACTTGTGGAGGGAAGAACAACAAAAAACTCCTCATTACTCTGAATTTAGATTCCTGTTTTATAAGGCATTCTTGGTTTTGTGAGAGTGGAAATTTTCCATGCTGTATTTTGTATTTCCTTCTTCATTGCTTTTCACAATTATTGTGGCTTTAATTTCAGTAAATTTTACTGTTTGCTTTTAAATGTTTTCTCCAGACTAATTAATCAGTAGTTTCTTAAAGAGACTGTAAACTAATATACCATATGGATTATTTGGGCTCAAGGGAGGAGAAAGTTTAAAGGAAATTAGATAAACTAAGTATATGTTATGGTTGTGAATCAGATATTTCAGTTTCTGAACAGCACAATCCATAACTACTTCCTTAAAAAAAAAATCACATGTAGAAGTACATAATGTATTGTATTTTGCAATACTGTCAAGTATTGCAAAATATTAATTTTTTTTAAGAAGTTGAAGGACTTCTGTAAATACTGCTAGTTTCCTGGAATATTTTTGAAGCCTTTGTATTTCTCCTTTTTCTTACTTAAACAATAATCATGACCGTAGTCTGGAACAAGCGTCATGCTACCGGAACCCTGACTGGTTGATTATTTTCTTGGTAAGAATCTACAGAATTTCAATATCTGCAGTAGGTATCTGTGAAAGTTAAACTGTTTCTCATTCTAGTATCAGTTTTGCTTTTTCTTGAAGCCAGTAAAAATGTATTGATTAGTAAAAGAAAAAAAGTAATGTTTTTTAACTGTTTGTTCATGCTGGAAACTGCTCTTTCAGTTTCTGTTTTATGATTGCAGTGCTCCCAGTGGGGAAGAAATACTAAGTGAATCTGAAGTCAAGCTAGATGCTGTCCGACAGAAGATCAAGCAGGTTGCACAAGAACTGATTGGAGAAGACATGTATCAGTTCCACAGAGCTATATCTCCAGGTAAATAATTTAAAATGAGGAAAGGTGTGCAGTTTTGAACTAAGCTTATTTTCTCTTTGTGTAACAATACTTCCTCTTCATACTGCAGGTCTGAATTTGTTACATTTCTGTGGTTATAAATCAGGACTCAGGTTAATCTTTGTTACTAGCAAAGTTAGCTCTGGTATTAGAGAAGCTGTTGTTCTCCAGTTTCATTGCAGTTTAAAGGAAGATGTAAATGGGAGTCTACAACTGGAACAATTTGGACCCTGCTCTAAACTGAATTTGGGAGTATTTCTCACAAATGTTCTGGCTGTTGTTCTCTGACTGAGAGGAATATATGTAGCACGCTCATTTGCCCCTCCTGAAGGGTTGCAATTTCAAAGAGGAATGTGGGAGCAACTGTCTTGTGAAATAATCCATTTTGAGTGATAAAGTGATTTTGAGTTGATAAAGTGAATAAATTTAAATTGTTAGTTTAGCATTTTCTTTCTTCTAGGCTCTTAGCATTTTCTTTCTTCTAGGCTCAAAATGTGCTTCTGCCTCTCTGTTACAAGCATTAAACTAGTTTGTGTGTTTCCATTGCATCTTTTTCTGCTCCTCTCTGTAAACAGCAGTCTTTATTAACATTCTTGAGATATTAAATCTCAGTTTGTTCATGACTCTTGCTGCCAAACCATATTTCTTTGCTGACTCCTTGCTGGCAATCTGAATATTACCTAAAATTGGTATGCCTTGGTTGTGGCAACACATGAGTAAAATATGTAACTGTTTCTTTGACATCTTAGTCATGGTATAAAAGTGTCTTGTGTTTATCAACCTCATTTTAAACAATTTGGAATTATGTGTATCTTTCCTTGTTTAGCAAAACTTCTTCAGCTGATGAGAGCTGAAGATTTGCCCTGAATTATTTAATTGTTTTAAAATGTCCATAAGATTGATTTGATTAACCAGCAGCAAATACATGTCTGTAATTTACAAGACAAACAATGGTTAAGGTAACGTGTACTCATGTCTTACACAAACTTTGGTGTAAGAGTGACACAGGTCTTGAGTCTCAGTTTAGCAATTTGGAACAGGAAGGAGCCTGCCCTGATAGTCTTCAATAGCTCTGATTAATTCCACAGTCCTCTTACCTGTGATGCATTGGGTTGCTCAAATTTTCTTAGGGACATTTAATCTGTATGTGTCTTGCTGCTGTTTATAACCAGGTACTGTAGTGACACAATGCAAAGAGATAATTCAAAATGCTGACACTACAGATGAACTTAAACTGTGAACAAAGTGTATTATGAGTATCTTAACACATTAAAAATGTCTTTTGATTTTCATTTTAAGTACTGCTTATAAAAGCTGAGAATCCTTGCGTTTCAGGTTTTTTTTGAAAGCTTCATTGTGACCTGTAAAGTTTGTTTGAATAACCCCTGAAGTTTGTAGTCCTGTGTGAGTCATATAATGCTGTATAT
The DNA here is from genome assembly GCF_000277835.1 of Geospiza fortis. Taxonomy (NCBI): domain Eukaryota; kingdom Metazoa; phylum Chordata; class Aves; order Passeriformes; family Thraupidae; genus Geospiza; species Geospiza fortis. The sequence continues at coordinate 3,620,518 of NW_005054348.1, read as the reverse complement.
AGAACAGCAGTGTTTGAGCTCTGCTGCCTCATGGATCTTTGTGAGACTGCGTGGTGCAGGCCATCAGCCATGCCATGTGAGTCAGTTTCTCACAGGGTAACCACTTACTCTGCATTAGCTGCCTCACCTGAACTGACTCTGGTTTGTTTGATATGTGTCTTTGTGGCAGTAAATTCAGAGAGGCTTACCTGCCTCTAGTTCTACTGAGGAGCAGTTGGCCTGGAATTTGATTCACTCATCTCACACATAAGAGAGTATTCCTACATGGCAGACATATGGAAAGTTACTGCACAATAACTTCTGTGTGTACCCATGTTCTTATAAAACAAGTAAACAAACCTGATGCTATTTTTCTATATCTGGAGTCTCTCCTCTTAGTAAAAAAAAAAATACTGGTTTTGTTTCTTAAAAAAAAGTCTTTTCAGAAATCAAAAGTTAAATTTCTTTTTTACATGAAAGAAACCTAAACTTAAGCTAGCCACAGCAATCTGGAAATAAAGAAGTTAATGAAAAAAAAAGTACTGTTCAGCTTTGCTTTGTGTATTTGGTAAATACACACTGTCACCTACACTGATTTTCCTGCATAATTTATTTCTGACTTGCATAAAGGTACTCATTAATACCAGAATAGACCTGAATAAACTGTTTAGAAAACAACTGCAAGTATTCCGTCAGGAGTAATTCAGAATTTTTAATAGTTTTTTTCTGGTGTTGTAAATCTCAGCCTCTTAAAATGACTAAGATGTGTTTGTCCATTTTAGAGCGGGATGAGTTACTCTAGGGGAGGTTGGTAGTAGAAGTAGTTAGCAGAGGAAGTTAGAGACCTGATGCATGTGTATGATGACTCAATGCCACCACAGTTGCCAAACTTTTAGAACAGAATAGGCAAATTCAGATGGAAAGAACCTACAATGATCATCCAGTACCACTGCCTGACCACTTCAGGGCTGACCAAAAGTCAAAAAAAGTTGTTAACAGCATTGTCCAAATACTTCCTTTAAACACTGACAGGCTTGGGGCGTCAACCACCTCTCTAGGAAGCCTATTCCTGTGTTTGACACCTTTTCAAAAGGAATACTCCTGCCTGATGCAGCTTAGAGCCATTCCCACATCTCCTGTCACTGGATGGGACAGGAGACCAGCAGCACCTTCTCCACTTCCTCTCCTCAGGAACCTGTAGGGAGCAATGAAGTTGCTCCTCAGCCTTGTCCTTTCCAAACTACACAAGCCCAAAATCCTTAACTGCTCCTTATAGGACATTCCTTCCCACGATTTCACCAGCTTTGTTGCTGTCCTCTGGATGCCTTCAGGGACCTTCACACCCTTTTTAAATAGTGACACCCAGAACTGCGCACATGTATGTTGCATGTATGGTAGCACGTAGTGCTTACATGGGACTTGGGGTGAGATTGTCATAGAATTAGACTTTTCTTACTACAGTCTTAAGGAAACTTAAGAGAATGAATCTTACTGACCTCTCAAGATAAAAAGAAGGGAAGGCAAGAAGGTATTAGTGTGCTAAATAAGGGAGAGAAGAAGTAGACTCGGCTGTCTATCTTTCCAGCAGTCAGGTGTGGAATCTCTCAAATACCTGAACTTCGCAGTTTTTTTGGACAGAACTAAAGGGTAGAAATACACAGCTTCCCAATGCATTTCTGAAGTTAGAACTGGAAATAGCTGTACTTTCACTTTTTCCCTCTCTTTAGGTGAGGTAAATGGTGAGTCTGTGCACTCCAATCAGTTGTATAACACTTGGCCGCGAGATCTTCCTGTTGTTTCTGTAATTAGGTATCTGTGCCTCATTAAGAAGACTGTTTATAAAATCCAACTGAAATAAGTTGCCTTAGCTCTTCTACATATGCTTCTCTGCAAGGAAAGTTTGTGCCAGCTGTTGCCCATAGTGCATGTGTAATAAGGGAGTGTTAGAATATACCTGTGTGTCACTGGGAAGACAGGGATTGCTTTTAGGCATTGTGTAAATGAGCTTGTGTGCATAACAAGTATAAAATGCTAACTTTCAGCCAGACCTTTACTCTTACCTTTGTTAAATCCTCTGCTCTCCAGTTAGTCATTGGGATGGCAAAAAAGGGAATATGCAGGCTTCAAGACATGTAGATCTTGGTTGTGCTGAAACTGACTTCAGGGAGGTGTAGAGATGGGAAGATGCTTGATGTCAGGATTATGAAGCTGAGATAGAAAACCTAGAAGCAGGAAGAATGAAGGGACAGTTGGATGAAGAGCAACTGGGAGAGGGAATGCTTTATTCTACTCGCCCACCACTGTTTATGAAGAACTGTAATTGGGAGGTGAAAAGTGATTAGAGTTAAGAATGTTGCTTTTAGTTTTGGTTTTAAGTCTAGTGTTCTTAAATTGTTCCTTTGCTTTTTTTCAATGGAAAAATCTTGCATGTCTTTTTGAAAATAAAAGTAACTAAGAAAAGTGCTAGGTCTTTGTCTTTATATATTTCCTTAGGCGGTAAATCTTGACCTTCCTTTAACCTAGTTTTCAACTCTGATTTTGTATTTTAAAGAAATTCTGGAGAACTAGTTAAAAAGCTTTTTATGAACAAAAACATTGCCATTAAACTGTTTTTTTCTTCTAAAAATAATAAAGAAATGCTTATGTCCCATATCTCAAAAGCAGCATGTCTAATTAACCTCAAACTTCCTAAAAATATTCTCCTTTGTCTTGAAACCAAACATGAAACATCCTCCTGTTCCCCACCCTACCTCTCACAGAAGGAGTAAAAGGGTTCAAAATTGAGCTTATAATGGAAACCGCTGTAGCAGCCTTAACTGGGGAATCATGATTGTCTGCATAATAAAGCTGCCTAATACATATTTTATTCAGTATAATAACTGTTAGCCTATAAATAGAGGAATGCTATGAGTATTATGCTTGGGAATATTGTTTGCCACTTGTAATTGTTAAATGCTTTTTTTGGGGTTACTCCAAGCAGTTGTTCTTTTGACTCGAAGATAAAACAATTCTGGCAGAGCACTAAAGGAGTTTCGTGCTTTCCCTCATTAAGAATAGTGCTAATGGCACGCAGGACGTTTCCCCAAAGGACACTTGCATGAGCTCAAACACTGAGTATAGCACTAATTGAACAACAACAAAAACTGATGGCTGTTTTCTACACGTTTCTTAACAGTACAGATTGTCCCAGGGGATGATTAAACAAGCAAACAAAGAGATACTGAAATAATGAAGTCTTTTTTTAATGCGGAGCTCTTCATTTGTTATGTTAGAATGTTCTGCTTTGTTGATATTTTTAAAGCTTTACTATTTGTAAT
>NW_005054348.1:3611906-3617212 GCF_000277835.1 Geospiza fortis | reverse complement strand
ATTCCTGCTCCTTTGGCCCACTTTGCAGTGTATACCTTATATATCCTGTGAGGAAATATGTACTCTTTCTTTAAAATTGTTGAGAGACACTATGCAAGAAAAGGACTGAAAAGATTGTATGGATTTATGAATGAAAGGAAGAAATTTTTTTTAATTTGTATATACATACATGTTTAAGTATTTTTATATATATATTTAACTCTTAACTACTGAGGGAAATATCAACAGTATACAGAAAAGATGTGTACAGAACTTCACGATACAAGAAAGAAATGCTCTGCAGCATGTGTAGGGTCCTATACTTTGGCTACACCAACCCCATGCAGTGCTGCAGGCTGGGGGAAGAGAAACTGGAAGACTGCCTGCTAGAAAAGGACCTGGGGTTTCTGGTCTACAGCAGCTGAGCATGATCCTTCAGTACATGCCCAGGTGACCAAGAAAGCCGGTGGCATCCTGGCCTCTATCACCAACAGTGTGGCCAGCCGGACTAGAGCAGCGATTGTCCCCTGTATTCAGCACTGGCTGCGCCTTAAGTTCTGTGTCCAGTTTTGGACCCATGACTAGAACTTTGAACGCTGAGGTTCTGGAACATGTCCAGAGAAGGGCAATGGAACAAGTGAAGGGTTTGGAGCACAGATCTGCTAAGGGGTGGCTGATGGAGTTGAAGATTTAGCCTGGAGAAGAATCAGGAAGAATCTCATTGCATTTTACAGCTGCCTGAAAGGAGAGTGTAACCAGGTGGGGGGGTGCTCTCTTCTCCAATGTAACAAGAAATGGGACATGAGGAAATGGCCTCAAGTCACTCTAGAGGAGGTTTATATAGTATATTAAGAAAAATTTAATCATGGGAAGGGTTGTCAAGCATTGGAACAGGCTGCCCAGGAGAGTGATGGAGTCACCATCCCTGGAGGTATTTAAAAGACATGTAGATGTGGTGCTTAGAGACATGGTTTAGTGGTGGACTTGGCAGTGTTGGGTTAGTGGTTGGATTCAGTTGATCCTAGAAGTCTTTTCCAACCTGAAAAATTCTATGATTCTATGTTAGGATGTATGTAATTATTCAAAGCATGTGCTGAATCTTCTCTGCATAAATGCAGAACTTGTGTGCTGCAGAGGGAAAATTAAGGACTGCTCAGTAAGTTGGCTCTGTGGGGATTGAATGGAGTACCTTTTCAACATGACTGTGTTAAATGAAATCTCTAGCTATTTGAGGACTTTACTCAGTTTTTTGCCCCTTAAGACAAAATATTGAATGGGGAGCCCATAATTCTTCTGGAGTTTCTTAAGTGGGGTGATGATGGTAGATGCAGGTGGAGCGCTGCTGGCTGACCTTTGCTGTGTGCCTGTGCTTGCAGCAGTGGCAAGTGGAGTGCTGTGCACAGGGAAGCTCATTAGCTGTTTATCTTGTCTGCACTTGCTCTCAATAGGATTAGATGATGGGGCTGTAAAATGTCAGCACCTTGTCAAAACTATTGCTCTGTGACTGCTTCTGCTGATGATGATGCAGGAAATTCTGTGTAAAAGTTCAGCACTGACGCAGTCTAACACATCATTTATCTTGTGCAGGCACTATTTGTATTCTGACAGATTGATATAATGGAGCTTATTTCTGTCTCCTGCCTTATGCCATTTAGAGTCACTTTAGGCATGTAAGATACAGCAACAAACTGCACTGCTCGATTGGACCAGGCCAGTTAAATCTGTGTAGATGAAAGGAAATACTTCAGTTGCACTAGGATGCCACTTTCTAGCTGCAGGATATTGGACCACCAGACAGGATGCTGTAAGAAATGCTATGGAGAGGAGTGGGGTCTGTCCAAGCAGGCCAGCTTTAGATTACTGATGATTTAAGTAACAACATCTTTTTGGGTATTGTATGAAGGATTTTAATTAGAATGCAAACTAAAGGAACTATCTGTGTGATGACTTCTGTGTTTACTTGGCTTGTTTTAGTGGTTTTTCTTAGCCTTTTAACTCAAAATATGGAAATAACATGCTCAGATTGTTCTACCTTTGTAAGCGCACGTGTATTTCTGGAATAATATCAAGGTGCACAATATCAAGGATATAATATCAATGTACTGTTCTGCAGATCAGGAACAGTATAAGTAGAACACCTGGGTTTTTTTTTTTTTTCTTGAGAAAGCTTAAAAACTGTAATTAAAGTAGATGGTATATTTAATTTTAAGTTGGTAAGAGAAAGGAAAAGCTTTGTACTGTAGGAAGAAGGTATCAAGAATTGTAAATGTCTCACCCAGGATGGGACCTAAATACACCTAAAACTTGAAAGGAAAGCTGACCATGAAGGAAGCAATCAGGTTTATGCAAGATGGTGGGAAAATACAGTAACACAGGAACAGGATGTGACTGAAGAATTAATCTCTTGCTGTTGTAGGTGAGGGGTAAAATGCCAGAAATGGAAACAAAGTTTCCTGATTATACTGGAAAATTAACAGAATTTGCAGTGAATAAGCTTATGGTTATCAGATACAGTTTTGTTAATTTCTTTCTTTCTGTTTTGTTATTTTCTGTGTTTCTCTGACTCATATCCCCACTTGGTCAAACTGGTTTGGTTTTTTTTTCATTCTGCAAGTTGCCTATTTGAAATTTGATACCTTCAGTTTGTTGCATTTCGCCGCCCTTTTATTATTTTTGGTTCATGCCTTTTTCCTAAGTTCTTCTAAGGAAAAGGAAAAAACAGTGACTGCAAAGCCTCACTTTGTATTTTCTGCTGCAGGTTTTGTATGTCCATACACAAAAATTAACACAAACCTGCAAACATGAATGCAAATTCTGACATGAACAAACTAGGCCTGCACTATGTGCAAATTGATTATCAGCTCATCCCTGAATGAGATGTAAATTCAGCAGGAGCCATTCAGAGCAGCAGAAATCCATAAGAGAAGCTATGTAGAGTCTTTTAAAGATGCATGCTGTGGGTCAGCATGATCACAGAGATTTTCTGTTCCTGCTTCTCACTTAAGACCTAACTGTCCTAAAGTCCTGCTGTACTATTATTAATGACAAATACTGTGGTAACTCACATGACAGCCTGAAATTAGTGATGTTGTTTGTGTTTTAATTCAGTCTCATAGTTGGCAAATGGAGCAGACCTCGTTCTCTGGCTCAGGAATTTTTTTCAACCCTGCAGTTATTGACATTAGTGATTCACAGCCCAGATCTCTCCAGCCTTTGCAGGAACCAAGTGCAGCTGGAACATAAGAGAAGTTAAAAAAATATCTGTGAAGCTTTTTTGTTTGTTTATATAAAATCACACAGGAGAATGTATCATAGAGGAACTCCATTCCAAGAAGCAATGGGGATAGCACATCATGGTTTGGTTTTTTGTTTTGCAGTCACGTGGGGAGAAATAGAGGTTGGCAAGTGGTGGAGTACCTTTGTGCTATCTCACAGATCTGTGTTTGAGGACAAATCGCCACTATTGGTTCTTCTGATGTGCTTGTGAGTTGAGTCTCTTGCGTGGAAACAACATCACCTCTAGAAGAACTTTCACTGTGTTTTGAACTGCAGAAGCTGTGTTGTGTTAGGTGCTCTTTCTTCTTTGATCATTGAACATCCTGGCTGAGTCAGAGCTTCCTTTCTTTGGTATCTTGAACACTTGTTCTCAAGGCTGCCAGCAGTGTCTGACTGACTGAATGACTTTTAAAACTCTGTATTAATTATGAAGGAAATTGGGGGTAGTCAAAGAGGTCAGGAAGACTACTTGTCACAGGAATAGTTTTTTTAAGGTCTCATGTAAAACATTGGGTGCTCTCCTTAATTACTACATTTGGGGCTCATGAGTTGGAGTAAAACCCCAAACTTCAGAACAAAAACCTTGATTACAAAAGTAAGCATTGTACATCCCTTAGGTCTCCAAATAGAAGCAAAACAAAAGTTTGTGAATTTCTCACCCACAATTATTCATCTGCAAAAAGACCTATTGTTTGTCATATGTCCATGTGTTTTTAATAACAGTATAAAAAAGGCTCGATTCTCTGCTCTCTGCAGTGAGAGGTTAAAATATTCTTTCCAGTTCTTTGAAGGGTTTTTGTGCCTGTTTGGAGAAATAATTTAACTCTCACAGGCACCTGTCTGATAGGGAACTAATATTTATTTCTGGGGCTTTTGAGAAAATTGACTAATCTTGATATTGCCTTTTCCCCTGAAATGGTGTTACCTTTTCCCCTGAAGTGTGTATTCAACTTTAAACAAAGTGCAAACAATATTAACACTTCAGTATCTGCAATACATCACTTCAACACATGCCTCTAGAAGAGATGTGGGTGTGTCAAGTAGCAGTTGACTAATGAACAAAGCATTCAGGGCTTTACAGAAGAAATTTACATTATTTTAATTATTGATATAATAGTGAACCTACTCAGCTATTGAATTATTACTGAGTGAATAGAAACATGTGTTTTTCCAAATATGTAAGCTCATACAGACTTTTGTTCTAGTACTTTTATTTGTATTTATTAGTTAGTACTGTTTTATAAAATCCATTCCTGACTGGAATTACTCTTTTAAGCCATTTTCACAACAGGATGTCCAGAGCACTCCTGTCTGTGAATGCTGGCTTTATCCTCTTTCAGTGTGTGTTACGAAATTAACCTTTGACTTTATGCTCACAATCAACAAAATGCTTTGATTGTTTCATAGCCTCAGTTTAACTTTAATTACTAAAGATTTTACCCCTTCTGCCAAGAAAAAGACCTCTGAATCTTAGGAATCATTGGCAAGTATGCAGAGAACTTAAAAGGAGTAGATTAAGGTGTGAATTACCAGTTTCATCTTATTAGGATGCTGGCTTTAGGTTTTGTATTAATACTTCTAAACTTATTGTATATACTTGTTTCAATTGATGGTTACTTGTTTGCTTATTTCACTTATTTCTCCCTTTTATTCATCCATATGCTTCTAGAAACAAGTTCTTTAAGTTTACCATGCTCCCCATATTCTGTATAATTATTTCTCTGGTTGGGTTTTCCAGAAGAATATAACTTTTTTTTTCCTGGATTATGGCAGGGATTTTTGTGTTTTGGTGGTGGGTATTTTTTTGTTGTTGCTTTCTTTGTTTTTTGAGGGGAGGAGAAAGAAGGGAAGTTTTTTTTTCTGTGTTTGTTTGGGGTTTTTTTAATGACAGTGTAACTTGCCAGCCTAAACATGAGGATAAGATAGAACCTTGTTGGTGCTGTTTTGGTTTTGTAATGAATCAGCAAGTGGGTAGTTTCACATGACTCGCCCTGAAAATAATGTGCCCCACCCTTCATGCAGCGATCCTGGAAGAAGCTTGCTGGGTGTAT
>NW_005054348.1:3610054-3611868 GCF_000277835.1 Geospiza fortis | reverse complement strand
AATGGCTTGTGTCCACACCATCAGCACAGGCTCCTCTCTAAACAAAAAGATAGAGAGAAACAGGACAAAGGATGAAAGAAGATGAGTTTGGGAAGAAATATGGAGAGAAGCAGCTTATTTGAGAAGATGGCAGGTGGCACTGGCATTGCTAACCTTAACAACTGAGAAGCATGAAATCCTTTTGAACCTGTTTTGTAACTGTTGAACCGAGATTTAAAGCAGGAAATGAAGTAAACAAAATTTTAGAAGAAAACTTTCACCTCTTATTTGATCTGTCATTCTGGGTGGAAGCTTTGATGCATGCATGGATGCATGCATATCTCAGATGGAATTAGATTCTGTTTACCCTAATATGACTCCTGCAATTAAGTATTTTCAATTATTTACTCATTCTTTAGATAGAACTAGCTTTTCCTCTGTCTTATGCATTCATTTGACTCTTGGATTGAGTGCTCCAATTATGTTTTTTAAATTATTTTTTCATTTAAGAAACCTAATTTCTTTCTAAGTTTCTTAGGGTAACTGCTTTTTCTTCTTTCTCAGATCTTGCATATGTAGTTAAGGAAAAAGGTCGTGAATATCAGTTGGCAAAAAGTGCTAAAATTTTCAGGCAGAAAAATCTATATTTGTACATACATGCTCAGAAGATATCTCAGTGTAACTCTGTAGTTCTTGTACACAAAATAAATTTTTAAAACATAGAAGGGAGCTGCTATACTGGGTCACTGTCACTTGTCTAGTATAAGCTATTTCTACAGAATAAATGTAATAAAATATCAAAATAATTAAGCAGTTAATTTTTTACCTTGCATCTGTAATTTTAAGAGGTGCTAGTAAAAATAATACAGTGTTTTTAATTGGTATTTTTCTCCATGTACTACAAAAAAACCCAAACCCATAAAAGGCAGTCTTAAAAACTATTCTGTTACTGGCAGCTCAATCCATAAATAAGCTAATTTTGGAATAAATCCAAAACAAGAGCATAAGGGGAAAGGTATTGTTGGATGGTGTAGTGAAATGGGATGGGGTTTTTCACCTTGGGAATTATTTGCTGAAAATAGCGGATGTCCTACCATTAAGCTAAAACATAACATGTTTAAACATCCTTCTACCTGCACATGGAAATACCTTATTTCAAGGTCTTGGCTCATTGAAATACCATATTGTAGCTACTTCTGACAGAAGGACTTGTTAAAAGCAAAAAAAAAAAAAAAAAAAGAAAAAGTAAAATACTAATATTTTTTGCAAAATAGTCATGAACAGGATTTGTTAGCAGTCTATTTGTGATGGTAACTTTAATTGAGTTTTGTAAGGCTTGCTAAATAGTGGGAGATAGATTCCCTAATTGTGAGAAGGTGACAGTAAATGGCAAACAGACTGTGTGCAACATTCACATGGTGGTGTTAAACAAAAGGAAGGAGCACAAGGCTGGAACATGTCAGTTAGTGTGGCCTGGCAGGAGGAAGCAAAGATCTATGTGTGTACATACATATAAATATGCCCACATTAAAAAGTATGTAAAGATAAAAGAACAGAAGAGCCAAACACTTACAATGGAAAAGGACAAAACATGTATGAAATAGTAAAGTGGAGTGAGTTGAAAGTGGGAGATCTGACTGATTGAGAAGACTGTTTACCAAAAAGTTTGAGGGCTGATTTGATCTCTCTGAGAGCTGTGGAAAATGCCAAGTTGATTCTTCATATGTGATAGTCTTCTCCATAGATAGCAGAGGGAGATTCTCCCAGATGTTGTCATGTTGAGTGCTGCTGTATCTGGTAGCTTATAGCTTATCCACAGAAAAAGCCAAAATTTC
>NW_005054348.1:3591786-3610002 GCF_000277835.1 Geospiza fortis | reverse complement strand
TACCTCTCTGCAGCCTGTGAAGTTATTTGTCTTAAAAGATCCTGAGTAGCTTTTATCTAGTGTGTTTTTCTATTGCTTGTGCCCAGAATGCTTTACCTGAAGTCTCTTGATTAAATTATGGTGTTTAATTGGCCTTGCCAGCTCTGTGTTTGTGTTCTGGTTTGTGAACAGCACTGTTGAGTGTGAATTTGGTTGCTTCATATTTATTCTGCTTTTCCCAGTGCTGCTGTAGAGTACTATAAAGGAATTGCCATTGTGAGTTGCTTCTGCTCAAATACATATTTAAAAGGAAAAAAAATGCAGGTCACTTATCATGCTTTTGTAGTGGGTACGTGGAAAGCCTCCCACCCCTTGATTTTTTTGGGGTATTTCCACACTCATGTGTTATTCAAATCTATGTTCTCTTCTTTTTGATTTAGACTATTTCTTTGATCCAGGTGAAGCCTAAATTTGCTTCTTCCTGCATGCTTCCATAAGCTGAAGTCCTGGCACTGTACAGGTCAGTTGAGGGTATTAAGATTATTTTAATGGAAACAGGCTTCTACTACTGGTACCCTTGGTTACATCCTCATTTTCTCACTGACAAAACTATTGTCTAATCCTGGCCTTCTTGCAGCATGATACCTGTTAGTGTCTCTTGAAGTGAAGTCATCCCCTTAAAATGGCTCAGAATAGCTCTGCTAGAACCATCTCTGTCATGTGCCTGTTCCTTTAATGTCCTCTTTGGGCATTCTCTGTTCATGGGTCAGATATACACAGGCATTGACTTTGTCTCTGCAACTTTTTTTAGCTTAGTACTGCCGTGGCTGTTTGTTCCAGCATTGTTTCTGCCTTTTTTTCCACCAGCAGTGCCAGCTTCAGCTTTCTGCTTAGGAACTTTTCTCACATGCTTCCCCCAAATCTGCTCTCTGCACATAAAGATAAACTGACAACCTGTAAAATCTGTGTCTGAACATTCAGACTTTTTTTTAGATCTCACTTTTGTTGTAACGTGTCACTGTTGAGTCAGAGATGACACATAGTCCAATCAGGAGGCAAAGTGGCAAAAGCATAATTTAGTTCATCCTCTCTTCTTTTATAGCTTAGTTTGCTACACGTGGACCTGATTGGTCATTTAATCAATACATTTCACATGATTGGCTAATTAAAAAGACACCCATTTGTGTCTTGTTAAACAATCCTATGAGAAAAACAGAAAAACAGATTATTAGAAAAACACCACCTGCAGGTTGTTTTAATATTTGGCTGTCATTGTTTATCTCCAGCTCCCTAAGGCTTCCCAGGCCAATTCTGGGAAAGCTTGTGTAGCTTTCTCTTTCTCCAGGCTATCACATCCACAGTAATGCATAATAAAACTGCCATCTGCTAAGTAGGTAGTGAGAGAGAATGGTGGCAGGCAGCTGTAGATGGTGTACAAATCTAGTACAACTTAGATTTGTTATCCCATCTTTTATTCCCTTTCCAACACACCGACTCCTGTTGTCCCCCTGCACACCTTAATTTTAGAGTGTAAGTTCTTTTGGACAGAGCAGTTATTCATGTATTCACAGAATCACAGAACAGTTAGAGTTGGAAGGGACCTCTAGAAATTACCTAGTCCAACCCTTCTGCCAAAGCAGGATCACCTATTGGTCTTCTTATTGGACATCACAGTCATGTCTAGTTTGTTTATTTATTTGGTCTGGAGTGATTTGTAATAACAGATGCTTTGCCTTGAATGTGAATTTCACCAAACCTGCATATTTTAAGGAGCCTGATTCTCACAAAATAGAGAAGTGGGAAGCTCAGTTTTAGACAAATATCTACTACAAGTCCTCCTGGGTAGGGTTGCTCTCCATCTGTTCATCCCCCGGCCTGTGCTGATACTGGGGATCCCCTGACCCAGGTGCAGCACCTTGCACTTGGTCATGTTAAACTGCATGGGATTCCCATGGACCCAACTTCTCAAGCTTGTCCTAGTCCCTCTGGATGGCATCCCATCCTTCAGGTGCATCAACTGCACCACTTTGCTCAGTGTCATCTGCAAATGTGCTGAGGGTGTATTTGATCCCACTCTCTGTGACATTGATGCAGATATTAAACTATACTGATCCGAGTATGAGCCCTTGGAAACATCGTGGGAAGCTGATCTCCAGTATGTTTCTGAGAATACCATGATGCTTTATATAGAGATTACAGAAGGTTCTGCATGAAAGATGCAGATGGAGTAAAAACTTGAACATGTTTGTCTGTGTGCTTTGTCTGACTTTCATGCTTCAGAAATGTGCTATGTTAGATTATGCTTCAATGTTATTTCTGGATTATGTTAATTTTCACTTTTTGCTGGTAACCTTCAAATAGTCTCACTTAAAAGATTTCTTAAAAACTAAATAATTGTGAGCATGGATCAGTGCTGGAAAGTTTGAAGCATGAGCTTGTTTCTGCTGTTTTTGCAGGGCTTCAAGAATATGTTGAGGCAGTTTCATTTCAGTATTTTATCAAAACACGATCTTTGATCAGCGTTGAAGAGATCAACAAACAACTAATATTTACAACAGAAGACAGAGAAGAAACAACAAACATGGTAAAAGTTTTTCTTTTCTCAATTGACAAACATCTTTCTGGGATGGAAATGCAGCAAGAAGGCTTAGTCACATTTTTGGCATCTGATTAAATAAGGCCAGTTAGTGGAATGGGATTAGATAGACATGTGGGCTTTGACTCACTTGTTCAAAACATGCCTTTTATTCTGATATGTAGTAAACTAAATCGGTGGGATACAAGTTTATAAATTTCACATCCTTTTTATTAAGAGCAAACTGAACTCTTTCTGATATGGCAAAAGATCGGACAGTGAAATGCTAGCTAACAAATGTAGCAGAGAGATTTTTAGTGCCTGGGGCCGTTTCTAAGACCTTCTGGTGTATAGTGATGTTGCAGAAGTTGGAGGACACAAACAAGTCCAAGGCAGGATGAACTCCATGACTAAAATCTTATTGCTGGTATTGAACTAGTCCCTGCAGGCACTGTATTTGCCTTGTGCATATGCCTTAGCTGCATCATTTGTAACTCTCCTGGAGCTGATTCCTTTCAGAGGACAGACTGGTGTCCTGTCATACCTTAGCCCTAATGCCATATCTGCTGTTTCTTGACCTGCCTGTACTCCTAGCCTGCCCTAAATGGCTCATAGGGACAAGCTACTGTCACCAAACACAGTAAACTGGGTGCAGTTTGGTTGCTGACAGAGGACAACAGTGATTTGGTAGCAATCTACAGAAGCGCACGAGCAGTTGAGGTGCAGTGTACAGTAATGCTGCTTTACATGAATTCCTGAGTTTGCTTCTGCTGAAGAGATTGTGCTGTAAAGCACTTCTCATTCTTTCTTTATTCTCTTGATATTTGCAGAGAAGCCTGATTTTTAGCTTAAATTAATTTGTTTTTACCAGAGGTACCAGCTATGAAGTTGTTAACCCTAGCATGCATGCCTCTGACCAGATCTGTCAATTTGGCTAGACAGCATATTATGGGAACAAGTGAACAGAAAGAAACCTGCATTGTCTCCCATGTTACCAATATTCTGGCAATAAAAAGTATTGGAAACTTGGATATTGGAGCAAACTTGTAACTTTGTAATGGGTTTGCTTCGTGAAGATTTTTGTTTGTTATTTTAACAAGCTTAGTTGATATAAAACAGATCTGAGAATATGATGGCTACTTGTAGTGAATATGTTTTGAAATTAAAGACACCATTATGAAATTATATTATTTGTTTTCATAATGCAGACTATTTTTGACTGATTTGCTAACTTTGGACTGACTAGGAAAAAAATCTATCAGGCTGAGATCTGTCAGATGAAAGAAAACCCCAAACAACTGCAAATAAACGTTGTTACAAAGATGTGATAATTCTGTTTGCCAATAGAGATGGTAGAGTTAGGGTATGTTTATCATATTTGCTAGAACAAAAATGACATCTCAAGTAGAAATTACCTTTTTATATGCTGGAATGAGATTAGTACTTTTGAAATCAGACCATGTGGAAGTGCCATGCAATTTAATTTTCCAGAATGTTTTAAATTTCCAGTTATGTTAGATGAGTTAGCATGTAGTTTAACCATTACAGATGGCTTTCTCACACTTTTCTGTGCTGGTCTTCCTTCCATTCTGTCCCCAGACCTCCAATTCCCAGGATAAACAGCCCCATAGGTGGAGCCTGAAGGTAACCCCTGTGGATTACCTGCTGGGAGTGGCGGATCTGACGGGAGAGCTGATGCGGCTGTGCATCAGCAGCGTTGGCAACGGGGACATCGACACGCCCTTCGAACTGAGCCAGTTCTTGCGCCAGATTTACGATGGCTTCACCTTCATTGGCAACACCGGACCTTACGAAGTCTCCAAGAAGCTCTACACCTTGAAACAGAGTCTGGCAAAAGTAGAGAATGCCTGCTACACGTTAAAAGTACGGGGATCCGAAATCCCAAAGCACATGTTGGCTGATGTCTTCTCCACCAAAACGGAATTGATTGACCAAGAGGAGGGGCTTCCTTAAGATCAGGAAGCTCTTGCTACTCAGAAGAGAAGAGGACATAGAGAAAGCTCTCTAGTTATGGTTTGGAGGGTTATGACCTTCTCAAAGCTTTTTAGGTAGAGACATTTTTAGTTTTATCAATGAGAAGGCTGTTTGCAGTGGTAATTTGTAACCAAAAATACTTTTTATGATGTGCAACAGAAGAAATGTTCAACTTTGGCCTCTTGGTATGGAATTTCCTGTATTGCTCCATTGTATCTTCTTTCAGAATGACCACAATTTCCACTGCACTCTACTCCAGTGACTGTCATTTGTGTGACTTACCTCAAACTAAGTTTTCATCAAGCACAGCAGTGGAAAAAAATGGTTAGGTACTCTTATTTAGCATTATCCATACGTTTCTTCTGAATAATTTTTTGAGTATTTGGGTTCTTTACTCATGTCACACCTACAACAATGCACCTGTGCATAAGTGCAGCCATTGACTTGAGACTGGGGTGGTCTCAACAGTGCCATGTAATT
This sequence comes from Geospiza fortis, assembly GCF_000277835.1. Taxonomy (NCBI): domain Eukaryota; kingdom Metazoa; phylum Chordata; class Aves; order Passeriformes; family Thraupidae; genus Geospiza; species Geospiza fortis. The sequence continues at coordinate 3,604,973 of NW_005054348.1, read as the reverse complement.
CAAGTTTTCTCTGATTAGTGCTTTAAACTATGAAACTAAGTCAACTTTTTGCCAATTGATAATGAAGCTGATTGCACCAGGTAAATACTACTGTCACCTGTTATTTTGGGTCTCTGTTAATTGGCTCTGTTTGAGCTCAAACTGGTACTTCACAGTTTTGAGATGAGCTAGGAAATCCACAGAAAATAATTGTGGAAAGTATTGTTCTACATTTTTTGTAATACAGTTTAATGCAGAATCTGACACATTTTTGTTTGTGGACAAAAGAAGTTGTCATACAAAGTATGTAATTTGGTGTTAGGACAAGCAGTTTTTGGTCAGAACAAATGTGTTGCAGTGCTGGAAGTCTGTTCTCCATTGTTTGTGCTGCCCTGAGGACCTCCAGTGGGATTGAACTGGTATAAGTGGAAAAGGGCTAGCCAAGCTTTAAATATATGTTAGCAGGAACTATATCATGTGCATGTTCCTGTGGAAAGGAAATTGCAAACAGAAGTAAGGCAGGCATTCTGGTTTCCACATTTATCTTTGAGGGGGGTATGTCACTGTTGGCAAAAAATCAGGGCTTTATGCTGGTGTCTGAAGTTATGAAAGTCTGATAATGTACATAATGCTAAAGGAAAACAGATAAAACAACATGATCTCTAGACTCCAGGAAATAGGCCTCCCAACTGCAATTGAAAATACTGCATGTTTTTTATTTCCACTTCCATATGCTGTGATACTGCCAATACTTTTCCCATGAGCATGTCCTGAGTAGCTGGAATCATTGGATATATGGATAGGAATGGTAAATACATTTCTGTCAAATTTTTTCATTGTTTCTACCATAAAGTAGTATGGGGTGGATTGAACAAGCAGTGGTATTTTTCCTATTGTTTAATACTATTTTTTACAATAAATTCTGAAAAGTAGTCACTGTCTCTATGTTGGTCCTTTTGCCTGTCAGTCCAAGTGGTAAATTACAGTGCAAGTTTCCACTGTGAAGGACTTCACTTGGAAGTTTTGATGCATTCCTATATTCATACTTCCATGAGCACTTTCTAATGCTGAATGTTTTTCTTCTCCCTTAACTTTATTCTGTGATGTCTAATAACTTGTTAGTATAGAAACTTCATGTGAAACTTTTGAATGAAGAAAATGCAAAGGATTCAGATGACAAAGCAAGTATATCCCTGGAACAAATCTGCAACAGTACCCATGTTTCTACATCTCTCCTTTGTTTGCTGCTTTTTTTTTTCCTGATGAGAGGAGGGGAAAGAAAGAAGGCTTTTTGCTGAAAAGGAATAGTTTGGGGTGTCACCCTCTCCCTGAGATGCATACATCTAGGATTTCAGTTGATGCAGCTACAGTGCAGTTGTGCCTCTTTTGGCACACTAAATATACTGCAAGTCATTGCTTGTTTAGTGTAAGTGTGTGAAGTGAAAGCAGATACTGTTAGACATAGTGTGTGATATTAAACAGAGATCTGTCTCGTGTCTGTCCTAGCAGCTATCAGGGGGAATTAAAAAATGTTCATGGCACAGTTTGAAACAGATGAGATGGATTTCAGCACATTGCACTGCTTGGCTCAGTGACATTCTGCCTCTAGCCATGGAATGAGCACACAGTGGCCACCACTTTAGTCAGCTCCTGCTTTTATACAGTCATTCATTATTTTAAAACTACAGATGTCTTAAAAGAGTACTTTCCCCCTGCCAGCAATGTTTAGAAGTAGATGCTCTTCCAACAAGTACGTACTGGTTCTAATGATTTTGAGATTTAAATTTTTGGTAAGGCAATATAAATTTTTTTAATGGCAGACATGATTTCTAAACTTCAGGCTGCCTGGCCATAATCAAAAGCTGTGAATAATTTCTAATAAGGAGCAAAGTGTATGTGCAGTGTATTAAAACACCAGCACAGATGGGAAGTAGCTAATGGCCTGAAAACCTCCTGCTCAAGGAAATATTTTCCCCAAAAAACAATTGCACTGTAGCTATTTGAAAAGTGACAGACATTTATCAGCAAAACAAGCTGCTAAACAAGCAATGGCAATTTTCCCATTTCTTATCCCATTACTCTATGGAGCTATTGATACGCTTGGTCTGCAGCCAGAACAGGACTACGTCATAGCAGATGTTTCACAAGGGCAGCTCTGCGTGCTAAAAATCATCTCTTTTTCTGGAATCTCCTTTCTCAGAAATGATTTTTCTTTACGGGTTCACTTTTTTCCCTGAGTGTTAATTTTCAGTGAGGAAAAACGCACCCGCATTTAGCTTTCCAGAACTGCCAGAGAAGTTATGCAAGAGAAACTTCCTGTTGATAAGACACATATGTCTGTCTACTTAAACTCCTGCTTACTTGGATGTTCAGTGAGTTTATTGAAAATCGAAAGAAGAAGAAAATAAACCGCACCTTTTATATTATTTAGCATTTTAGGTGCTTTATAGAATCCAGATTCTGGCACTGCCCTCAAAGAGTTTGCAGTTTGAGAGTAGGCAAAAGGTCAGCCAAGACAAACAAAAGGAAGATGGTAGAAAGGGAAGGGGATAAAGTGACAGGATTTTTACCAGAAGACGGTGTGTAGTAGTAGGTTGGTTTACCACTTCCCATTTTGGAAAAGAAACTTGTCCAAACTTATGGAAGTCTGCAGTGTGACAGTAAAGGGTTAGTTGGGAAGGGTGAAGGCAGTGGAGAGGCAAAATGGAAGGAAGTGAGGTAGAGACAAAGGGGGGAAGAGTGGCAAGGAGTGGGACAGCATGGAGGAAGAGCAGGCTGAGCCACAGGACAGCGGGAGCACATGCAAGGAGGGTGGGACTGGGGAGGACGTGGGACAGGAAGACAGCCCTGCAAGAAGTTGGAAACAACACTTTGAAACCAAGTGACTCAGCTATAAGAGAGACTTGGAGTTGACCAAAGGAACTGAATTTAAAATTACCACAAGGTCCCCAATGCATTGATCTAGCCTTGGGCCATAAATAAGGGGAACTTGATTTCCTGAGCAGCTGAGAACCTGCAGGTCCTGGACTGAGCAGGGTTTGCAGGCTTCCAGTTGTGCTCTCACTAATCAACAAGCTCTCAGTTCCCATATGACCCAACTTCCCAGTTATATTACCTTCACTCCCACACTGGTAGCCACAAACCTTGATGTTTGAATTGCCATCATCTGCAGCTGTTAGAGACATGGTTAGATACAGTTTTTAACATAAAGAAATGCTTACGGTGACCACAGTTCCCCCTTGTGTGCTGTTTACGTGTCCATTTCGCTGGCATTGCTGCTTCAAACCCCTCTCTGTTTCTTCCCTTTCTTTACTTATCCTTTCTCAGGCTGTACTGTTCTTTTGAGCCATGGCCCATGTCCATCCCATGGTTCAGTTCTTTCCGTGTTTAGCTGGAATCCTGGGGTAAAATGTGTCCATGCAGGAAGAGGAATCGATGGGTTTCTTAGGTAGGGTTGTCTGCTCGCACCTCCAAATGTGGGAGTAGTGCTGTGACTCTGAGGGGAGAGGTCTGGTATTCCTGCATTCGGATAAGGCCTGGTGCATATGTCCTATGGCAGCCATGGTGTCGTGTGTCAGGATGGGTGGTGGGTGGGCAGATCTCATGTTGCTTTTGCAGGTGAGCAAACCTCGGTTATTCTGAGGTTTGCAATCATCACGAGCCAAGGAAAATTGCCTACAAACATTAAAGAAGTTTCTTCTCCAGTTCTGTGGAAGGTTGTCTTTGAGGAGTATGATTTCCCACAAATTCTACCTCTTTTTACCTCACCCATCATCCCTTTGAAAGGCCTATTTGCAGAATGCAGCAGAAGAGACTTGCTCATGACTACTTCTGGAGCCAGTCGGTGCCTCCCTGAATGCTGGCCAAAAGTGATGTGATGGTTCCTTTCTCAGCTCCTCCCACAGGCCAGGCAGGCTGGCTCTGGTGTCCCTTCAGCCACCCTGGGGGGCTGAACTCTGAACCTCCACTATTGGATCTTGCAGACCAGTGACATGTGGGTTTATCCTCTTTTTTTTCTTTACCTAGGGTTGTTGTTTTCATGTCATGCAGATGTTCATTCCTCCTAAAGAAAGACTCTATTGTGTGTGCTCTACTCCTGCACTGCCACAAAAGGTCAGATGACTTCTGGAGCCCATCATAAACTGTTTCTTGGCTACAGATGCAGTGTAGGTTTTGGGGTACATCTAGCTTTGGGCACTTCTCCCAAAGCCTTGAGCTTTCCTGCACGTTTGCAAATCCCTTTTAATCCATAAGGGTCCTACTAGTTCCATTAAATTCATCCTTAAGGTCCTCTCTTCAAATGACCCCTGCAAGAGAAGCTGAAAATACTGGTCTGGAAGTTGTCCAGGTTTTTGTTAAAATGACCCTTTTGTGCTCAGGGACAGGCCCCAGGGTGGTGAAGGATGTGCTTGAATCGTCAGTTCTGGGAGTTTGGGTGTCATGGGAACATTAAGTCCCAGGAGTCTCCTTTTAGGAGGGAGTGGGGTTGTTTCTCTCCTTGCAGCAGGGGCAATTGGCAGGTGTGTTTTACTTTGCACCTCATACCTGGAAGTAGAAGTGACAGGCAGCAGATGCCAGGCCTGCACGAGAAGATGAGTAAGATGAAGCCATAAATCAGTAAATCAGCCAGGAGCCTGCAATAAGGTGTGACTAGTTAACCTCCAGCCTTGCTCCCACCTGAGCAAGCTTGAGCTCCTTCTGCTCCCAAGAGCCAGCCAAGGCCAGAAGCTGCGCCACCAAAATGCCATGGTCACTCACATGGGCATGTCTGTGACCTGCCACAGGCCTGCATTTACATGTGCCCAGTGAGCAGGGGATGATGTTTGAAACACTGATGTAGAACTTCCTGCTTGCCCTCATAAGGTCCTGATGCCTGTTATTTTATATTTATTAATTATTTTATTTATGGTTTCTATATCTTTGCTGGAGGGCACGAAGAGTAGGGCAGGGCATGGGTAGGATGTGTACTAACACCTGTTTCCTTTGCCTCCTTCCCAAGCCCTTTTTCCAGCTTTTTCAGCATAGCCTCTGCCTGTGATGGCTCCTGGTTGATGGGCTGTTGGAGAAATGTTGCTTTGCAGGACCAAAAAAGCCCAACCTTAACAGAATCTGTGCTCATTTGAACGGATCAGGAAAAGCAGGGCAGCTATAAACCTTCAATTTATTTGAGATACATCCTATAACACCCTGGGCCTGCCTTTTTACTAGAAGGATGAGTATTTGCAAGGTACTGGAGAACATATAATTTTTCTGCCACCTAGTGTCCAGCCTTTGGAGTGCTCAAGCTTTTGGCTGTGAGTTACAAGTTAATTATTGTTTTCTCTTTAAGCGCTTATAAACACAATTAGTGATGTGGTGTAAATTTAATTTTTAGAGGTAAGTTTCTGATAGTAATAATTTTTGCTCTCTGCATACTCTACTATTTGGAAATCTGGGGAATACCAGAGAATAGCATATTTTTATTTTATATCTCATCATATATGCATATGGTGTTTTGAAGACAGATAAATAAAAAGCCATGAGAAACTTTGACCAGGCATGTTCTTGCAGATTTGAGAATTATACAAATGTTCTTATTTGAACTAGTACATTGAAGGAGTCTGTAAGGATTTATAGACTCGAGTCCTAAATACCTTTATGTTCTGATCATGCTACCTATACAAGAAAATGCAAGCCTTGTTTAGCTGTTGAACTCCTGGTATAAAATCAAATGCTCCTGCATGTGCGAATGTGCCTGTGTGCTTCCCTGCCCTGACTGTTGTTGTCACAGCAACCCCTCAAGTAGAAACACGGGAGGCTCCAAGCCCACTGTGTGTCTGCAGGATAAAAGAAGTGGCTGAACAGAAGGGGGCTGGGGTTGGTGCTTAAGTCCTGGGACATTGCCCAGTTTAAAGGTGATTTGGTCCCTTGTGTTGTCCTGGGCCTTTGTGTCTCCCTTGCTCAGGGGTGTCCCAGGCCAGGAGAGACCAGGCATGCACCACAGCAGAGGGATGATGAAGCATTAGGCTTTTAAAGGGGATAATACAGTCATCACTTGGATTTTCCCAGTGGAAAGGCATTAATAACAATTACTTACAAAATTACATCAATAGACTCAGAAATGGTGGCACTGTCACCCTAGAGATTCTTCTTCTAAAGGTCATTCAAGGGCAATTTTAGGTCCGTCTCCTGCAGGGTATGATCTCCACAGGATACCTACTCTGGGACTGAAAGCCAGAGAACAGCATAGATCTCTTCTTACACCCACAGTTCCTGCCTGTCCTGTACCCAGCTCCAGGGTGGAGGGCTGGCACACTGGAAAAGATCAGGTGAGGCTGGTGTGTCTGGACACATGGCTGTAGACATCTGTTGCTACCCAGGCATTCTGCAGTACCAAATTAGCCCTGTTTTATGTTATATTGTCACAGTCATATCTGAGCATCTTTGGCTTTTTGTAACTTAGCTGGGGGCCAGATACCTCATTAATGTAAACTGCTTTCTGGAGTAGAGCCAGGGGAGGAAGGAGATGCTGGTTTGTTTTAGAGCAGTTCCTTTGCCTCTGGAAGATCACAAGTTTCAGAGGGATTTCCGTCTTTTTCTGCCACAGCTTAACAAAGACAGATTTCGTTTGTGAACCTCTGAATGCTTGGGACTCAACATGCACATATATAAAGGTCAGAGGCAGTTTGGGTCCTCTCAGTCTTTACAATAAACTCCAGTGAGATTCCAGCTGGTGTCTTCAGTAAAGAGTTTGAAACCCCCAGCTTCAGCAGGGAAGGTAGTGGCGTCCCTAAGCTGACGAAACTCAGCAGCTACATCCTGCAGCTTTGACCTGGGGCAGAGCTCAAAGTTCTCCCTGAGGTCATCAGGAGCTCTTGGAGTTGAGCTTGATGCTCCCTCTGGGCAGCAGGAAAACTCAGAGACAGGCAGCTATGAAGGTGCCTCTGAAACCTGGCAGCCCTTCCCTGGCCTGCCTGTGGCCCTGCTTTTCTGGTTCTGGTCTCTTTTGCTTTTGGAAGTCACATTTTACTGTAGGGTATTACCATGGATGTTTGCTGATGCAGGACCTGAAAACGGGATAACTGATACATGAGTATGTACTTGGATTTTTGCTTTATTTCCTGTGCACTTCCCTCCCACTGCCCTGTGCACACATACGGCGCATACACATAGAGACATGGAAAAGCAGGTGAGCTGTGAGGTGAAAAATTTGCTCACGTTGAGATATCCACTGTAGTAAAGACAATGGGTGACTAAAAATGTGCAGAAGAGCAATATGGATCTGCAGAGTGACAGGGTAGGGAAACAGACTGAGTGTAGGTAGATGTGAAGCAATACACAGGGAAAAATAATCCCCATGTATCCCCTTCAAAATATCGGGATTTTTTTTCCAAGAAAATATCTATTCAATGATTGTCAATAAGCAAAAATAACCCCAGTGTTATGTTAGGGATTTTGAGGACTAGGAATAAAAGCAAGGGTATGCTGTTAAAATGTAACTGTATGAAATCCTGGGTCACCTGCTTTTGAGTGTGACTCTGATCCTTTATCTCAGAAAGGATATAGCAGAACTGGAAAAGGTCCAGAGAAAGGTAGAATGGATGACTAAAGGTAGGGAATATTTTCTGTGTGGAAGGAAGCTGCAAGTCCAGCGGGCTGGAGGGGTTAATGGAGGCCTACAGAGTTACGTGTGCCATAAAGATTGATATGGAGTAACCACTCACTGTCTCTGCCAAAAGAAGAGTGAGACATGATCAACTGGAGCTGGCCATAGCCTGACTCAGAGCAAGCACCAGGAGCTGTGCCTTGCACAGTGGATGGAGACCCGGGGAACCCCGCCCTTGCGGATGCTGTGTGGGCCAAAAACTGGAGTGGTCACAAAGTGGGGCTGGGCAAGCCCTTAGAGAGTGAGAGCCACTGCAGGCTGCTGACTCAACAAACCAAACTGAGCTGAGGAACCCCCTGCTGCTGTTTTCCTCCTTGTCTCCCAGCAGAAGGGTGCAAGAGGTCTCTGGAGAGGAGACCTGGTCTCCTGCCCAGGCAGCTGTGAACACTGGGAAGGAGGATGTTGTTGAAAAGGATGTTGTTGTTTCTACCTGAGGGGTTGCTGTGCTTACACTCTCATGTTTTTCAGCATTGGAGAATAGAATTTAAACAAGGTTTGCTGGGCCATTGAAGTTAAATGACTTCTACAGGAGCAAGCCATGTAAACCTTCCCCCTAAAGCTCCTCCAGGGGTCTGGTTGTGATGGTAATGCAGGGTTCAGGGCTGGGAAGAGGACAGCGCGAGGGTGGCCACAGCTTCCAAACACAGCAGGGCATGGCCCAGAGAAGTAGTGGGGATCCTGGCTGTGCGTGTAAAATGGGAGAGACCACTTGGGCACCTCAAATTTGGGCACCTCAATTCAAAGCTGCTACTGGATGTGCTTCTGGCACAGCTCTATGGTGCAAAAAGAATCATGGCAGCATCTCCCTGGCTTGACCTGAGCTCCTGCCTCACCAAAAATCTTACACTGCCTGAGCTAATGGAGGTTTTGATGTCAAGGTCCTTAAATTGTTTGTCTCTGTTTGCAACAGGCTTGTATTGATTTAGGTTAATTTGGTTACCCAAAAAAAAAAAAGGGTTGTGCTGATTGCTCTAAATGGATTAAATAGTGATTTTAGTTAAACTGATGGCAGGCTTGTGTGTAGACAGGGCCTGGAGCTTTGTAAGCTAATGACTTGGCAGTAATGCAATGGGGTTTTTAGACAGCTGAGACCAAGCTGGTTTTTTAAATACAAGAACATAAGTGTTACTATTCTAGTAAATAGTCCCCAAATGTGATAGTTTTCCACTAATTTAGGTTCCTTCTTAATCCTGGCTGATATCTTTGCTAACTCTCCCTTTCCTGATAATAATTTAACAAGTACCTTTATTCCAAATGGACTTTGCATTAAATCCAAGTGCAAAACATTGAAAATTTCCAATTTTTGGCAAAAGTTTCTAATTTCTGCTCACTTTCCAAGCCTGCTTATTTTTGCAGTTTTTAAATTTTTTGTCAATGGAAAAAAAATTGTCGTCTTTTTTTAAAAAAAAATCAGGCAGAAGAAAAATGCAAAGGAGCCTAGCTCCTGCCAACAGCAGGGACCTTTCTCCACCAGAGAGCTCTTAGTGGAGGACAGGTCCAGAAGTAGCCACTGCTCAATTTCTTCATTCAGAAAAGTACAAGGGTGAGATCATAATAAAATCATAGAAGAGTTTGGGTTGGAAGGGACCTTAGCTCTTGGACATTACGTATTTTGTGCCCATATAATCTCAATGGGAAAAATCACTATATTTGCATAAAGTCTTTTCTGCCTGCCTCTGAATCCCCCCCCCAGCTGAGCTTCTGCCAAGTGAATCTGCCTTCACGGGTCTTTTCTCCACCAAACTGCAAATCCCATTTTGATTCATCTGCTTCCTCTGTTGATTTTTTTATCTTCAGGTTGGACTGAAATTCAAAAAGAACACGACTCCAGACAAATGAGTCACTGAGCCTTGGTTAGCTCTGATCTGGAAGGAAGTACTGTAAAGAGTTCTGAGATACTGAATAAGCTTTAGCTCAGAAAAAAACAGTCCAACAGGTAGGCTGTGATCCTTTCCTGTCTTAGGTGGGTATGTGGGATCAGAAATGGCAAGAATGAGAGGAGACTTCATGTCTCAAAGCAGAGAGAGAGCAGCGAAAAGGAAAAGCTCAGTGTTACCAACTGGAGAGCAGCTGGAGACCACAAATCTGAATTATCCCGAGAAATGGGTACATGGAAACCCAGCGTGCACTAAGACGTTTTTGGCAGATGTTTCTATACCACTAGTGCACATTGGATCCTGGACTATTTTCTGGATTCCTGGATTCTGAAACTTGGAGCACAATAGAGGTGAAGCTGTGGGAGAGGAACACGACACAAATTGGGCAAATCAGGGCTGAGAGCACTTACGGAGGAGCTGAGTTACCCAGAAAGGGTAACAGATTGTTTTTCCAAGAAAAAGGCCAAAGAGATCAGGGGAATCAGCACTGTAAAAGTGAGCGGGCTGTGTGTGTCTCAACTGCAGCATCTTGCTGGGGGTGGTGGTCAGGAAGGGGCAGGGAAGGGCCAAAGCACAGCCACGAGGGAGGCCCAAGCCATAAATTTGCAGTGTGCTTGTAAGCCTGTGGTAATAAGCTGTGGAAGCCATCTGCATCCTCAGTGACCACCTCACCAGAGCAATCTGCCAGTGGATGAATGTCCTTTGTCCTTTGGGGCTCTAAGCCTCGCTGAGCAAGGCTCAGGGGATGATAATTGAGACATCCGCTTCTAGAGGCTTAGGGTAGAGATATTTGTCAAATAAAAATTACAGGTCGTCTTCTTCCCTTGAACACCTGAAATGCAGGTGAACAAATCTTAATCAAACTGACCAAAACATTTGCACACAGCTGATGGGACAGCTAGACTGAGAACAGGGCCATTTATCCCCTCCTCCCATTTGCCATCTGGTGGTGTCTGAGAGCTCCAGAAGGCAGCTCCAAAGCTGTTCCAGACTCACAGCAGAAAAAGCTGCCCATGAGGGATTTATGCCCAGCCCTGGAACACAGCCCTCCCTGGGCTATGAGTCGTAAAATAAACTCTCAGATCACAAGGGCTGGCTTTGCTACAAAAGACTACAAAGCTCACAATGAGTAAAAGAAAATCCTACAAAATCCTTCTTCTGACTTCCCTGAGCCTCTTCCATGAAACAATTAGTGGATGCTCTTGTTTTGAACTCTGTGACTCACTCCTGTAATTCAGTTGTGGCCTGTGATCACTCAGTCACTTAATTTGTGGTGGGGAAACAGGCAGTTGTGAGAATTTCCTCTGTGCCTCCCTGGGCCTCTCACTGCAGCTCTGGGCACATTGGAGCCTGGATGCCCCCTTTCCAGATGTGCAGGCTGCCCCTAAGGAATGCTTCCTCACAGCACCAAGTGGTGAACAGGAAGGTTTCTCAAAGAGTAAACACATCTCATTGTGTTTTACAGTACTTAATCCAGCTGCAAGGGTGGTCCTATTATCAATGGTCTAAACAGTTAAGTTGTGGCTTGGCTCTACCAGAGTTTTATTTGTAATTTGGTGTCTTCACAGCAGGTACACGTGTATGCACAACTGTAAAAACTCCATTAAAGATAATGGACTCTATCAAAGCAATTTCACTGGCTAATGTCTCCCACATTCTTTTCTATTAACCATCCTTAACTTTGCCACTCAGCAGCACATTTACTGTTATGAACCAGTAAGTGACTTTTAATCACTGGATTTGTATAATATGCAGATTTGCGTAACTTTCCAAGTATATTGTAAGTATGAAAGACATTTAACAATTAAACCAAAAGTGTTTCCAGAGATTTCCAGTACACACTGAATATATTTGAAGGCTTCTCTGTGCTTATGTTACCTTGGTCGTGCTGAGATAATTTGGAAAGCAGAGCAAGGAAAAAGCACTGAATAATTTGCCACCATTTCACATCTAAAAGAGAAATTGAAACCAGAAAGCTGAAAAATTCCTCCTGCTGGTACCACACGTCAGAAACTCTGCCCTGTGTCTGCTGAACAGTGATGAATGTTTGTCATGAGGAAAAGACAATTGTGTTCTCTGGCTGCTGACTCCCAGGTGCTAAATTTCGGCTGTAACCAGAAATGGCGGAAGGGGTCATCACAGAGTGACCCTGACAGAGCAAACTGCAGTGTCCTTCATGCAGGGCTCCCTCCAGGCCCTGAAGGTGGCTGAGCCAGTCACTCTGGTGGCCTTGGGCAATTGCTGCTCCTCTGCCAAGGCACAGGGATGCTTCTCCACAGGATGCTCAGGCTTGTCACTCATGTGCTTTTGACTTCCCTCTGCTTGACCTCTCAGACACTTTTAGTCCTGTGGTCTCTTTGTTATTTCCCTTTGGCAGTTGCTTTCCATCTTACAGCTCATGTTCATTCCTTTCTATTTCTTCCCTTTTTTTTCTTTTGCCTTCCCTATTCCTCTAGCTTTTCCCTCTTGCTTTCTGCCAAACCATATGCACCACTCTCTCCTTTTCTGGTTATTTTTCCCAAGGGCTGAATCACAGCCTTCTGTTTGAGCGCCCATTTATATAGCCCAGAGTCATCTCCTAGTGTGTGGGGTGCCAAGCTGAGGAAGGTGACCTTCCTTGGTTCCCTCTGCAGTCAGCTGGAAGACATGGGAACCTCCAGAAGGTGACTCGGGTTTTGAGGCTGTCATAAGACCTTGTGAAAGCTGATGTCCTCTCATCAGCCACCAATAAGACAGACGAATATCCTAACTTCCAGGCTTTGAACTGGGGACCCAATTTTATTTAGTACAAATCCTGCTTTTGCAGAGTTTTGGCACATGTCAGATGGATAAGAAGGACAAACCAGGGGATCTTCCCTCTAACCAGCATTGCCCTTCCAGGTGCCAGACTCCTGCCCACAGCCTGGCAGTTAGGACAAGTGGCATCTGCAGCACAGCAGCTGACAGAGCCTTGCAACAACCTTCCCCCACCCCAGAGTCCCATCTCTGCTATAGACAAAGCATTTGCTCCAACTTCAAAAAGCTGAGCAAGCACTTTTGCTCCTGTTCCTTTTTTTGCTCTAAAATAAGTACCATGCAAGGAATAAGGAAATAAAAGTGAAAGGGGAAACAAAAGTTCCATTCTCACACAGCCATTTAAAAGCAGACATCCACACAGTTTCCATGACTTTCATTTCACCAGGACAATGTTTCCCAGGAGCTAACTTCAACATTTTGAATGGAGCCACATTTAGCCTTCTCCACCGCAAATCACACAGGAGCCATGAACTGCAAATGCAGCCTTATCTCCATCCAGACATTTGTTCCCAAAGAGAATTTTCCAGTTTCCTGTGATCAGACCAAGAAAATACGAGTGACATTTTAACAACTCTCCCAGAGCATGCTCTGTTGAATTCTGAGTTTGCTGATAAGCTGTTAAATGGTGAGGGTTGGTTTTCTCTGTGGAAGTCTGGTCCTATGATCTGCCTGTGAGATTTTTTTCACTGGCTTCCCTAGGATTTCACTTCCAGTGCAATTGCAACTTGCTGATGCAAGAATGAAAAAAAAATTGTTGAAGTGGTTTTCTCCCTCCCCTTCCCTGTGCATGTCTGCCCTGCCTTCCCTTATAAACACCTGTGGGCCCAGGAGGGATGACTGCTTCCTTCATGAACGTCCCTTGTCCCAGGGCAGACTCAGCAGGACACTCT
>NW_005054348.1:3583059-3591705 GCF_000277835.1 Geospiza fortis | reverse complement strand
TCTTTCCCACACTTTATCCTTCTCCACAGATCACTGGGACAGGGAAAATTGGGTCCACACCAGCCTGTTCTTAGGCCCAGACAGCTGTTTGGAGCATGCTTTGTTTTTTTTATTGCTGACATAATAAAATGAGGTGATGGACAATTCCTTGGCCTGGTGTCTGACCAAGGTGGCTGCTACAGCTCATTCCCTGCCCACTGTGTGTGCAGCTGACCTGGTGCCTGTGATAATCAAATTTTCATTAGTCTGCTAAGCAAAACGCTGGCATTGAGCCACAGGCAAGTTGTAAAGCTGGCTGAAAAATTGGAATAATAATTCACTCATATTGAATGTGGTCCATTTAAAGGTGGTGCTTATTTCCTGAATGGAAATTAATATCTTCTAAGGATTTGGTTTAGATTACTTCACTGCATGGTTTACTTCAGCCTTATAATTTTGCCACTGATACGTAAAGTGAGTTCATAAATAGAGCAGCAGAGCCTTGGCTGTGCTCAGAGATAGTGCTGTGCAGTAATGTAAATTATAAATGTAGAGCTAGAAAATGTAACAAGCCTGGCTGGCAAACTTCCCTGTATTATCTCACAATAATTGTTTCCAGCCAGTAGTGATTTTTTCTGTAGCAGAAGACAGATTATTTATATTATATATTTAGCATAAAACTGTAATAACATCCTCTGGCAAAAGTATTATCTGATGGTGTCTGAAATGGAATCAGCTTTCCTCTTTTCAGGCATTAATAACTGAAATATTTGTGTCACCTCATGGCATTTCCTGAACTGGAGAATAAAATGGGGATGACTTTTTAATTCGTCTGGTTTACTTCTTAAAAAGTAGACAACCAGAATTTCCTAGAATTGTTATGTGTGGTTTGTATCACCAACCAGAGAAATATTTCCTTTTGCAATTCTGATCAGGCAGACAACAGTACCACCAGCAGGACTGGCTGCTGGCTTAGCAGTCAGGAAAATACCTGTGAACAGGCTAAGCCTGTGAAGGTCACAGAAGAGAGTAGGTTTTTCCCCATTTCCTCAGAAATGCCTGGATGCCTGCTACATTGCCCATCTGCACATTCTCAGGCAAACCCTACAGAAGTGAGGATGTGGGCTTTCAATCCCCAGATGGCAATCCTGCTTTAGTGTCCCTTGGATTTCTGGCATGCAAGGGAACATGTTTTACATACTAGAAATTTCAATGCCGTGAATTTCTGTTTAATACATTATTTAAGTGATACTTCACTTACAAGGCATGTTGGTATGGAAATGGGAGAAAATGTCCTTCTCCTCATAGGGACCTACTCAATCCACACATGAGAACAGATGTATACAATGGCCATCCTAAGATGACATGTTATAGCAGTAAGGTTTATTTAAAATGAATGCTACAGCCAAATGACAACTTCAAATCCAAATACACATGTGCTGTGAAAAAACTCCCACTATAATAATGACAGCTCAATAGAAAGTAATTCCATATCGTGATGTAAAAAAAATTAATGCAGGAATGTTTGTTTACTTAGTGGTTGTAGTGTAGTGTTTAAATCCCAGTTTGTGACAAGCAGTAGATACTGAACAGTGTGAGAAATAAATTTGAGGAAATTTGGGATTTGGGGTGATTAATTCAGTAAAAAGGACAGTTGATGAGAAAAATATGTTTATTCTGCTTTTTAAATCACTAGTGTTCCTGCTTTTGTTTCTCACAGTTTTGTTCTTAGTTGATCTACTGACATAGAATTATGGCTGGTTCACGCTACTGTGCGTAAAATTCATTATTAAAGCCTGCAGAACAGCAGTATGAATCCTTGTCTCATCTACTAGTGATCAGGTGTCTCTAGGGAAACTTAGTTCTTTTCTTCAACTAATTTAAATTTATAGGAAGTCATTCAGTCAAAATAAACATTGAAAGGCTTAACTCTTTTGAATTGTATACCACTGGATTAGGACTTCAAAAATTTTGAGTTATCCATAATATGTGATTATTAATTCCATAATATTTTTAATTGAGTGATAATGAGCTATCAGCTTTACTCTTGTTTTGAAGCCTACCCTGACACCAGTTGACACTGTCTTTGGAACAAGATCAGAAAATGATGCCAGGAAAGCCAAAGAGCTGCTCTGCCACAGTTGTATATGAATAATGAAACAGGTGATTCTGGAAAGTGAAATGTATTCTCCTGTAACAAGAATCACTATAAAGCCTCATCTTTTTCTTTCAGATTGACATGAGTTTGTTTTAAAAAGCTGGGATTTTTTTGGGTTTTTTTTACAAAATCCTGGCTTAGCTGAAATTTCTAGGAGTTCTGTGGTTTAATAACTGAGTTTGGGACTTTTACCTTTCACATTAGGCACCTATATTTATTTTATTGCTCTGTCTATTAGGAAGATTACCTTTATGCTAATCACATCACAAAGCATATTCCAGAGGTATTGTAAGTACCCACAGAATTAACTAAAGCACAAATTTAGAACAATTCATTTTGGATAGGGTATGATGGTACATCTAAACAAAACACTGATTAAAGCCATGCAAAAAAAAATTTGCTTCAGTTCTGTGGGTGACTAAAAATACATATATTTAAAAGTTCTTTGCATATTAACCCAAAATACCATGGCTTTTACTGGTTTTTGATGGAAAACAATCATTTGCTGATGAACTTATCACTGAAAGTGAAAGGAGTTCTTCTGGTTTTGGACAATTGGGTGCTTCGCCTCACTGCGCTCTGCCAGCCCATGCTGCTGCTCCACACCACCACTCCTTCCCACCCTCCCACCTCACTGCAGCTGTCCCAGTCCATGCTGCAGCCATTCTTCAAAAGGTGCCCTGCAAATGGTTCTTAAAGGGAAGGGGAGAGGATGAGAAGAATAGCTGGAAAAGAAATCCGGTTTAGAACACGAGCGTGATGTTTTTTTACTCTTCTGGTCTAGGATAGATGCCACAGTGCCACATGTGAGCCTAGCTTAAAAAGATCAAGATGTCTTGATGCTGAAGAGATAAAAATAAACAAGTACAACATGTCTGGGATTTCCTCATTTTTATGCCAGGCAAAACCTTTTTTTTTTAAATTTGATTTGAATTTGCAAGTAGAGCTGGCTTCCCTTCAGTGGCATGTTTTGATGAATACATTATTTACTACTGAAACAGAAAAGATCTCTGGTGAAGCAGTGATGGGGCAGAGAGGGAAAAACAAAGATGAATGCAAGAAGAAGAAGAAAGGCAGAGTTTGCAGCTGAGCTGTGAGACGAAGCAGAGGTCGCAAGGGACAGAGCTACAGGAAATCTGCTCTTTATGGCAGCAGGTGCAGGGGGAGCTCTCATAGCCTGATGTCAATTGGAAGCGAAGGTACCACACAAAGCAGCAGCTATGTGTAGATAATGAGAAGCTGAGAGGCCAAGACAAGAGGTGGAAAACGGGTCAATTTGGAGCTTGCACGAGGGCTCTGGAAGCTGATTGAGAAGGAAAGAGGCAGAAGCTCTGCCTTCAGTGCAGAGAGGGTTTGTTAAAATTTGGTGTGATTTTTGATGCAGCATGTAATGCTGTAGCTTGACAGTTGCTTTTAAGTGGAGAAAAGTTTTTAGTGGGGAAAAAAAGTTCCTAGTCCATTGCTGAGCCAATGAAACTCTCCTGCCAGCACAAAGCAGGCAGTAGCATGGGGAAAGGGAAGGCAGGCACAGCTGGAGAAGTAGTAGAGGGAGCAGGCAGGACAATTTCTTTTGGTGGCTGTGCCTGTATGTGCCATTATAATGAAAAATGGAAATTAAGAAATAGCAAAATTCTCCAGCTCCCTCCTGACTAATTTAAACTAGAAGACAGCATTACAGTATCCACTGTTAGGTATGCTCTACTGTGTCATTTCTTACACCATCCATCTCAATCTAAACACTTAACTACTGCCCTAAAGTGCATTAGGGCAAACTGGAGCGGGGTAGATTTCTCTACATCTCTGGATGTCTCACTATGTCATTTGAATCAGGCTTAGGGTTATGGTTATAATTAGGTTAGGGCACAACTGAAACAGCATTAAAACCCAAGGATAGTATTCTCCTCTACTAGCATTTGCTTCAGAAGAGTTTCTGCACCTTTTTCTCCAGTTATGCTGAAAGTCTTCAGTAAAAACTATCTGCCATCCCCCTGCAACTCTTTTCCAATGGCCTGGCAATTGAATGATCATGGCTGTCAAAAAGCAACTCCTTTCTGGATAAAGGAACAGAATGTCATGTTCTGTGTACACACTCACACATATTCACACATACTCCTGCTTGTCATCTGAGGTAATGAATTACAGTCTGCTGAGTATTCTATCGTGGTGGGACTTTTTTGTTAAATATACACACTGATGTGATATACGTGAGGTAAGGCAAGCTTATCTAAAGCAGAAGGGGTGAGGTTTGGAATAAAGTTTAACTTTAAAACTTTTGGAATTAACTTTAAACTTTAAAATCTCCCAGTAGATTCAGAACAAATGCAAAGAACTCACTAGCAGAGTTTTTTTTTCCTGAGTACATCTCATGCCCTGCTTCTTTTAAATATTTGTTTTGAGACTTATGTACCTTTTGGTAGCTTCGTATTGACCAGTGTCTCTTGAACCTCTCCTGTTCACCATAGAATCAGCCGAAACAAGTCTGCTGCTGATACTGAGTTACTTGAGGTACCATGAAAAAGAGCTGGCTGCAAAGAACTGCAGAAGGACCTTGTGAGGTTGAATAACTGGGCTATCAAACCACAGATGAAATTCACTGTGTGAATTGAATCAGCACCTACCAGGAAAAAAAATTCCTAGCCTCTCATGTAAGATGAAAAGCTCCGAAATGATCACAGCCACTGAGAAGGAAACTGTGGCACGAGTTACATATCAGAAAACATCAGTTAAGTGCGTGGCTGCACTTGATCAAATGTTACAGACCATTTGCAAAGGAACACAGGAAACATGAAGATGCCACTGCAGGAATCCATAGCAAACCTGAACACTTAGTCCCCTCATCCCAGAAAGCAGAAACAGAAAAAAATTAGAGAGGGGCTGTGTACTAGGTCACTTTGATTAATTTAGCACTGCATAGTTTGGAAAATGGACTACATTATGAGTTAACACACGAAATCATCACAGGCACAGACACATTGGGAAAATTATGTTTTTTCAAGCACAAAAATCCAGGAGCTCACAAAGGCATGGAGCCATAGCCAGGCCCAGAGATGGTGCCTTGTGCAGCAGGTGAGACCCGGGCAGCCCCTCACCTGTGGATGCTGTGTGGGCCAAAAGCTGAAGCAGGCTCAAGGTGGGGCAGGCAAGCCCTTGGAGAGCCTGAGAACCATGTCAGGCTACTGACTCACCAAACCTCACTGAGCTGAGAAACCCCCTGAGCACACATGGGCAGAGGGGGGTGGCACACTCCAAAGGGGAAGTGTTGTGGCTTCTGCCTTGTTCCTGCTCTTGCTGAGAGAGCTGCCCTGGCTTTGAGCTGGGGGCAAGGTTGTGCTAGATGGGCCCTTTGTCTGCACCCATAGAGCTGTCCTTTTAGAACCAATCTCTTTCTGATTGATGGGAGCCAGCACTGACATCACTTGAATCAGATGCACTGCAGCAAGGCTGAAGGAAGAAGAAGGATGTGTGGCTATTTTTGGCATGTGAGGCACAACTGCTTGCTGTCTTCTCTCTCAAGTCAGGAAGGGCACAGACTGGAGCAGGAGGTCAAAACTCTCTTACCATGTCCTGTATTTCTTAGTAAATGGACTGAAACCAGAGAAAATCAGTAAAATGACAGTTGTTAGATAAACCCAGGCTTTTTTTAGCAACTTTTCTGAATGTTGTGAAAACTTCCTTGTGCACAGGATGGTGTATTTAACTTACAATTGCATTTCCTGCATTTGAGAAGGAAGGAGCATTCTTGAAGACTAGGATGGATGGAGGCCATCTGGAAAACACTGATTTCATGTACATGATTAATATAGTGGATATGATGATCTATGAGTGAAGCAGGTTTAACTTTAGCAAAGTTAATAAAAGCTGTAGTCAATGGGCACTCATAAGCTTATATTATGCCCGTAATTATGAATAACAATAGAAATAGAACAGTCACTAGAGAAATACTAGGGATAGCAAAAATGATGTATGTGTTAACTGGGGAGGAGAAGACACACTGGAAATGGTGGAGGACTAAAATGACCTAAAAACAGGAAAGGGGATTTCAGCAGAAATTCATGTTTTTCCAATGATATGTGACAAGGAACTCGTTCACCACTTCCCATGGGCAGGCAGGCATTCAGTCATCCCCAGGAAAGCAAGGATCCATCATGCATAACAGTGAATTTGGAAGAAAAATGCCATACATTTGAACGCCCTCTCTTCCTCCTCCTTCCTCCAACCGTTACTGTTGGGCATGACATCATGTGGACATATGGTCTGGAATATCCCTTGGGTTGTTTAGGTCAGGCTGTCCCAGCTGTGTCCCTTCCCAGCTTCGTGTATACCCCAGTCTGCTCACTGGCAGGGCAGTTCAAGAAGCAGTGTAAGCACTGCCCAGCTAAAGCATCCCTGATTCTGGTCACAAACCCAAAATAGAGTCCTAAATAAGCTAGTATGAAGAAAATTGCCTCTATACCAACAAAACCCCATATGTATATTAAAGACGGTATCTTTCAACAAAATTCAAAAACTCTGTGGCATAAAGATATCCAGAGCCATACAAAAGCAATGAAAATACATACATAAAATTCACAGTATCACAGAATATTCTGAGTTGGAAGGGACCCACAAAGATCATCAAGTCCAGCTCCTGGCCCTGCACAGGACAGTCCTGAGGATCACACCATGTGCCTCAGAGTGTTGTCCAAATGCTTCTTGAACTCTGTCAGGCTGGTGCTGTGACCACTTTCCTGGCGAGCCTGTTCCAGTGCCCTCTCAGTGAAGAATCTTTTCCTGATTTTCAGCCTAAACCTCCCCTGACACAACTTCAGGCCATTCCCTCAGGTCCTGGTCACTGGTCACTATAGAGAAAAGATCAGTGCCTGGCCCTCCTCTTCCCCTCATAAGGAAGCTGTAACTGCAGTGAGGTCTCCTCTCAGTCTCCTCTTCTCCAGGCTGAACCGAGTGTCCTCAGCCACTCCTCAACACCTTCTCTTCAAGGACCTTCATCATCTTCATTGCCCTCCTCTGGACACTCTCTAAGTGCTTTATATCATTCTTTTATTGTAGTGCCCAGCACTCACACAAGACTCGAGGTGAGGCTGCCCCAGTGCAGAGCAGAGCAGGACAATTCCCTCCCTTGCCTGGCTGCTGATGCTGTGCCTGATGCCCCCAGGACAGCGTTGGCCCTGCTGGCTGCCAGAGCACTGCTGACTCTTGTTCAACTTGTCATCAACCAGGATGCCCAAGTCCCATCCCAGGCGCAGAGTCCAGCATTTTCCCTGGTTGAACTTCATATGGCTGATGATTGCCCAGCTCTCTGATTTGTCAAGGTCTCTCTGCAGGGCTTCCTGGCCTTCCAGGAAATTGACAGCTCCTCCCAATTTTGTATCATCTGCAAACTTTCTAAGTATCCCTTTAAGACCTGCTTCCAAGATATTTATGGCTACTTGAAGCCAATGAATACCATAATAGCTGTACATGTCTTGCTAAATTCAGTGAGTATCTGACACGCAAAGCAGTGCCAGAGTAGGGCTCACAGTCACATGATGGCTCTGAGACCAAGCAATGCCCTGTATGGCTAAACCTGAAAATAAATTGCTTTCCAAGAGTATGTTTGGTATATATATTTGTTATTGTGCTGGGACCTGTGAGGTGGAAGCCATATATCTATATATGTAGCATAGGTTATGTCCTTCACCAGGGGTGAACAACCCAAGGTATGGGTTAGGGGCTGCGCTGATGGAAAGCAACTCACTGGAGAAGGACCTGAAGGTCCTGGTGGACAGAAAGCTGTCCGTGAGCCATGCCCACACTCACGGGGACAAGAAGACTGATAGAATCCTGGGATGCATTAGGAAGAGCATTGCCAGCAGGTAATGCTCTGAGCATTACCTGCTGGCAATGCTCTTAGGGGGGTATCCTTCCCCCCTAAGGAAGCCTGGTGAGGCACATCTGGAGTGTTATGTCCAGTTCTGGGCTCCTCAGTACAAGAGAAACATGGAGCTCCTGGAGCAGGTCCAGTGGAGGGATACGGAGATGATTAAAGGACTGGAGCATCTCCCATGTGAGGAGAGGCTGAGGGAGATGGACCTGTTCAGCCTCAGGAGAGACAACTGAGAGAGAACATTATCCATGTTTTTAAGTATCTGAAAGAAGGGTGCCAAGAGGACAAGAGGCAATGGGCAGAAACCAGTGAACAGGAAATTCCACCTGAATATGAGGAAGAACTTCTTCACCCTGTGAATACGGGAACAGATTGTGCGGAGACGTTGTGGAGTCTCCCTCACTGAGATACTCGAGAAGCATCTGGACACAATTCCGTGCCATGTGCTCTAATATGACCCGGCTTGAACAGAGAGCTCGGACCGCTGCGGTCCCTTCCAATCTGACCGATTCTGCGATTCCCTGTTTCCTCTCCCGCCCAACTTAACGCTGCAGACCTTCGGGAACAGAGCCCGCACAGCCTGGGGCCGCTGCGCGGCCGGGAGCCCGGCGGGCCCGGGTTCCCTGGGGCTGGGCCGGCCGCACCG
>NW_005054348.1:3541737-3582592 GCF_000277835.1 Geospiza fortis | reverse complement strand
CGGATCTTTCATTTCACAGTCCGAAAGTTTTAATTTTTTTTTATTTTTAATTTTTTAAGCCCCAGGTGATGTTGACATTTCACAGTTAATGCAGTCTAAGAAAGGGTATAAGAAAGGGTCCTGCAACTTGGAGATAACATAGCTATAATTTTTTAATTCAAAAAAGAAGATTTCACTTCAGCGCGTGTGAGCACAGTTACAGTGATACAAAGCCATTAATGGTTTATTTAGTATGGTTTGTTTATTTATTTTTTAAATAACCAACTGCAAAGAGGGAAGTAATGGTGCTCTTAGAGAAGTCACCTATGTTATCGCTCCCGTCCTGGCTTAAGGAAGAAAAAGAAACTTGCCTTCTCAGCGGACACTCTGTGTGTATATGCTTTTATAAATAAACGAATCTTACAAGACCATGACCTCTAATGTGGATGAACTGCTCTCCTTTTCTCTGAGAGCAGTGGCAATCAGCTGGTCCGAGCTAGTGCTGTTCTCCTTATCAGCATTGGTGCTGGCAAAAGGCTGGAGCTATGGGGAAATTCTGGAAAAAACCACTTCACCTTTCCCAGGACAACTGGGAAAGAAAGATGTATTTCTCACTAGGTGTGTCTGCTGTCTTTTGGGTTGTTTGGGATACGTGGTTCTCCCAGCTCCATGAGTCCACCAAGACTTTCTGCAAACACTTCAGTCATCCTTGCCAACAGTTTAATAGAAAACGGCTCATTCCTGTTTTGGTAATCCTTATTAATCTTTGTGTACACTGCTTGAGTAACTTCTTGCTATGCTTTTGAATTAATTATGCTAGCATTTTAAGAGTTCTGCAGTGAAGTGCTTTTATAATAAAGGCACTTTTATAATAAAGGCACAAAATTTGCTGCAGAAGGTATAGCAGCAAGTGCTGCTACTAATTAGAAGTAATGAAGGTTTTAAAAGAAATGGGTGAAGTCCCCTGGGATGCGTTATCTCTTGTTTTGTCCTTTCCTGTTGGTTCATTTACTTGCTAATTTGGTATTGGCCTTACAGTAATTCCTGAAAATGAGAAAATTTCTACTTATTAAAACTTTTCTTAGTGTTTAAATACTAAAGTCCCTTTAATGATTTTGTATGTTCCCCCATCTCATTGCTGAAGTTGAAATTGTTGTGGTTCATTCTGGGAAGGCATTGACAGTGGTTTTCCAGTTGAAGCCCTATTCATGGGGCTTCTAGGCCCTTATGAAACTGCAAAGTAGGGGTGTTTAAAATAAATATTTGATTTAAAAGAAAAAAAGGCTGAGTTTAGAGATTTGTGGTTACTTAAAATATTGGGATCATGGGAAATTGAAGGAAATGTACAACAACCACCAAATGTTTATGTGCAGTATTTTGTATACTCAAGATTAGGACCATATCCAATATGTCTTTTTTTTCTTCCCAGTGCTTGATACTATCAGAGTTATCAATTTTCTTTATAGCTCTCTTTGAGATTGGGCACCAAAAATGGCATGTTCTCATACATGACATTGAAGATTACAGTGCAGCAGCACTCTAAGAAACAGTCAGAGGCAAGTATTGTATTGCCACTGGCTTCCTCCCTCTTTAAATTTAGATAAATCATCCTTTGTTGTCTTTATTAAAGTGAAGTCAAAACTTTGGATCTAAGCTGCTTCTTGTGGAATTGTAGTGGGTTTGTGTAAGAAAAGGGGATTTATTAGCATCAGGATAAATTAATTGTGATGAACAGGAGGACAGAAAGCACTGCAAACAATGTTTTGTACTGACAAAAACGAAACCCCTAAAGGTTAATTCTGACTTTGTTCCCAAATTAGGCACACTTGGTTAGGCTTTTTTTGCTTGCTGTGGCTGGGGCCTTTGACAGCTACTGAACCAGCTGACCTTTCAAGTGTGATTTACTCGAGTGTAGGACGCCTCACGGGTGCTCCTCCGGAGTTATGATTTTTTCTTTTCCCATTTTAGCCTTGTGTTTCTTTGAGAAAACCCCTCTTTCTAATTGAGCAGAGACAGGCTGTGACCTTTTCTGGTTTTGGCCATATTGCATATGAATGATTCCTGTGGTAAGAGGTTTTCTTACCTCCTTTGGAGTATTGGCCTCCAAGGTGAATGGGGAGGGACCTGCAGAGTTGCCATAGTGATTTCCAAGTTCATCCTTAGCATCTTGTGTCTCTTTCCAGAAAGCAGCCCTTTCATGCCACGTCACTTAGATTAGGATTGAACCCAGGGTCTGTTGTAATACTATTCAATATTCTTGAAGGAAAACTGCTGCAAAATCCTTATGTATTCAGAATGAATGCGCCCTTTGTAAACCAGCAGTCACACGAGGGAAAACTTGGCCCTCTGGCACTGAACAAAGGCTGCTGTTCCTATTTTAAGCATGGTAGTATCCTTTTTTGAAGGTGTTTCCTTAATTCTGTGTAGTGTTAACTATTTAACACACCATGTAACTTCCTTTTTTCTTCTCCTTTACCATATAGGTGTGGATTCCATTAAGAGCTCACCTGAAAAATGCTTTCAGGGAGAAATATCAAGCCTGCAAGCTACTGATGCTGTGGAAGCTAGGATCCACTCTGGATATACTTTGTTTGCTAAACATGAGTTTTCTGTATGGAAATTGACTTAGCTATTGACATGGAGTTACTTCCCTATTTATTGATGCTGATAATGTGAAGTGGCTTAATCAGTAATCTGAAGTCTGCAGGCAGAGGGGTGAGATCATGTGCTTGCCTGAAGTAGGGTTTCTTTGTTCGGTGTGATTCCTTTGGGACTTGCAGAATTTGGATTCTGCCTCCCCTTTGTACATACTGTAAAATGCTGCTCGCTGTGTTTCAGACCCTCCTTCATCTCACAGCCAAGCTTCCTTCCAGAACACCTCTTATTATCTCTGTGTGGTATATTTCTAATTGCGACTCAGCTGTCTAATGAGTATGATCAATGGTGCTTTCTGATCTTTCTCACCATCTCCTCCTTTCCTCTCTTGCTGCCTTACAAATAGGTCTCTTAGTTGTGTCATGCCCGTGTCAGGGTAAATTGTCTTGTTACTCTGCTCTTTTTGCCCTCTGTCACTCAGTGTATTTGTAACACTGACAAGTGTAAAAAAACCCCAACTAAATTAGACTTTACCTTGAATAGTAAATATTTACTGCATAAACAGTTGTGTACTCAGAATAAGGGATGGAAAGTGGAAAATATGTTTTCTTAGTACTGCTTAGTTAGCTCCTTTGAAGTTGTATGCACTACCTGTGTTTATGGATTGAATGAAAGAGCAACTAAGTCAGAGCTACAACTGGACAAAAATTTGTTAAACACACTGTATGCTTAGATTATAAGATTTCCTTGGGAAGGAGCTGTGTAGGAAAAGTGGCTCCTTGAAATTAAGAGCAGAATGGATGTGGCACATGTGACCTTTCTCTGTTCTCTGCAATGGCTGAAGAGTTGGTTGTTTGGAGGGGTTTAACGTGCTCTTGTTGAAAGTTTTCCTTTGCTGGGCTGAGAGGTCAGTGGGGCAGGAAACCATTACAGAGGAAAATCTCTTAGTAGGGAGACTTTGAGGCAACCTGTGGAGTGAAAAGTCAAGAGGTTGATAGTGAGTATTGTAAAACTAAATAAAATGAAAGGGTTAGTATCTGTGAGAGAGGCAGATACCATTAGAGGGAGTTGATACTGTTAGGTACCATTTTCTGAATCATTTTGCAAGTCTCCAGATCTGTGTAAGGTGAGGCATGTGGCACTGGTGTAGCTTTTCAAGACCTTGCTTAATGGTGAATAATAATACTAATGGAAAATTAAAATCAGATAATAATGATGCTTTGAATGTGTCTGTAGATAATGAAGTTTGTCAATGGCTTCACAACTTTACTGATTAATGGGGTGAGCACCACAGTCCCTAGCTCAGTTCATCTGACAGCAACTTGAGTTTAAATCACCAGTCTGATGATGGTGAAAATCATCAGACTGGTTGGAAAAATATGCTTTAAGCAATAAAGGATACAATTTTTAACATCTTTTTGTTTTGTTTTTGGGAAGCCATCAACTCTCCAGAGAGCGTGGGAAGGGGAAGAATAGTTTTTTCATGACAATAAACTGCTTTCTTGCTGTTTTAGTGGGATACTTCAAGTATTTTGTTTCTGTTACAGTGGTAAGCATTCTTCCCACTGACATAGCAGCTTAGTCTTATGGGTTATCATTATTGCAGATATGCAGGCGCTTGCAGTGGTGCTGGAGGAGGCTACTTGCAAGGCCAAATGTTTATAGCCACAGGCTTTTCCTTTATGTTATGGCTATATAATTCTTGTGGTTGGTTGTTGCCCTTCCTCCACACAAAAATGTTCTACTTCAGGCAAACACCGTGAGGTTTAAAGGAAGGAATATCTCTGAGCCTGTTCAGGGTGGTAAACTGAGGTAGCCTCAGCTCGATGAAATATCTAACTTTTTGTTGCGAGAGCTAGGCTGATCATATAAACTTAATTTCTCCCAGTTGTTAGAGAGTATGTCTTTGGGGACAAGAGCTTTCCATTCTCTGTTAGGATTTTGGACAAAGGTGGTTACTGAGGCGGGAATGAGATTGAATTTCATGGCGCTGGTCTAAGTTTCAGGTGCTTCCTGTTGCTGATGGCCCATGGAGAGTGGAGATCGTGGTGATGGAAGGAAATGGGCAGCACAGCTGTTTGCTGGGGCTTGGCTTTTCCCATTTAATGAGTAGTGCATTAACCCAGTATTTGCATTAGTAGCTCAGGCTGAGCTGTGGCTGTGTTGCATTCCTGGCTCTGCTCCTGGAGAGCCATAGGCACACCAGTCTCAGGAGGGTGTGACACACAGCTGCTGGATTTGGTGATATTTTACATTGCTGTAGTAGAATTTCCTTGCTGTTAACATCTTTGTGGCGTCTATGGTGGGAGCAATGTGGGTAGGGTGCTGGTATCTGTGCTTCAGCAGTGATGTGGGGTCTCAGGGGCATGAGGTGCTCTTGGATGCCTTGGATGGTCCCAGGCTGTGCTGCCCCTGCAGTGGGACAGCACTGTTTTAGCAGGGCACCATGCTGAAACTTTGCTCCTGTCCTGCCAGAATCCTTGTTTAGGAGAGCAGGACATTTTAATTTGCCCAGAGCAGTGAAAATCTTGAGGAGACCCTCACTGAAATTGTGTAAAAAGGATCTGATTACTGTTGCCTGGGGTGCAGAACCAGAGCAGCTGATCCTCTGTGTGGTTTTGCTCCCAAAGCAGTTAATAATCAACAGGTATTTTGTTTCCCTTTCCCCTGGAGAGCCTGAACATGGTCATGGTGAGAGAGCTGCTGCGGTGTTCCCACACTTGTGGCCTGCTGGGGACTTGTACAGACTTGGCTGGGAGAGAAGAGCTGCTCCAGTTAATGGTTTCCTCTGAGCAGTCTGTCAGAACTGGAAGTCTGCTTCCTCTGGGAATGGAGGCTGGGGGAAAATCCGGTTTTGACAGGGGGTCTCGAGTTGCTGTAAGCTAAGAAAAGATCAGCTTCAACTTCTCTTTTTTTTGTATGCAGTCAGCACTAGCAGTAGGGTATTTGTTCTTTTAGCTAATTGAGAATTTTCCTACTATGGTGCCAGCTTTTGCCAATGACAGAATTTTCCATGGGATAATATGTTCCAGGGTCAAGTTAGGGTCCATTTCATGTTAGCCAAGGAGTTGCTTTCTGCCCACCTTGAGTATAGCTATGATGGAGATTTTCAGGGGTAGATTGGTTACTGTCTTTTCCTGTGTGAGGTAGGACTGGCAGGTAAAAACTAGCATTGCTGTTTTGGGAAGAGTAATCCATAAAACTTCTGATTGCCCATTGTGAAACTGACTGGCTTGCCCTTTTGTACTTCATGGCCCCGTGTTTACCTTTTAGAGTGAGGTTAGTAAGGTTTTCCACCTTTGGGTTAAGCAGGCAGTGTATATTCGTGTCATTCACGTTCTGAGTTAATTTCATATTATTTTTAAATCACTTATCTTTGTTACAAGTAATGAGCATGGTGTGTAGCAGCTGTTTTGCTGTGTTTCTGGTGAGCTTGGCGTGGCACTGAATTTCTTGATGTGAGAGTCCAGACTTTTCTCCTGGATCTGGATGTACATGCACTTCTTGAGTTACTGCTTCGTGTGCTGCCATGCCCTAGTGAAACTTTAGTGCTTTGCCTAGGCATAGCACAGTTGGAAGTCTGGGCATTAAGTGTGACCCTTGCAAGTTTAGATTGGCTGTGGTTTTAATGCTGAGAGGCCAATATGACTCTTCAGTGCAAGCCATGAGAAATAGATGCGGTTGCTGTCTTTCCTGCAGGTCTTCTCTTAGGAGTAATTGTTCTAGGTGTTAGTTGGCTAAAAGTGATCTCTAATGGCTTGGAAATTGTGATATAAAATACGAGAGGGGTTTTTAAAAGGAGGATTACAAGGCAGGGGGCAAGGAGGAAATAGTACCAGGAGTAATAATTAACAAAATCAAGCAGACCAGGTGAAGACAATGCTGTGGATATAAGGAATTCTGGGTAGCAGCCTGTGTACATATTTTGAGCACCAGCATTGCTAAAAAGTGGAAGAAGAAAGAGACCGGCCCCCTCAAATTTGTACCAAACCAAGAAAGAGAAGATTAGAAATAGCTGTGTTTGCTACCTAATTCAGTTATAGATAACATATAGATCTCTGGCACAGTTTTGGCTGCCTGATACATCTGTGTGGCAGAGTATTCAGGCATGACTTTTTACATGCTCATGTCATAATCAGACTTCACGGACTCGATAGGGTAGAGGCAGTATTCCCTGGGCAGAAGTGGTCTTCCCCCTTCCTTTGCTGGGAAATTTGTGAGACAGGCAGGTTTTGCTGCAGCTGTTCAGATGTGATGTTAGTTTTTTTGTGTGTAATGCCCTTGGCACCATTTAAGGGATTATGTTTTTGAAAGGCAAGTGTCTTCAGAGAGTTGTAGTCTCACAGATGGCTCCATCTTGTCTTCCACTTGGCAAGCAGCCTAGGAATAAGTATCAAAATAATTTTTAATACAGCAAAGAGAAAGGCTTGCCAATGTTTGTACAGCCAATAAAAAGCCTCGGTAATAAAGATTTTGTGAAATAACTGCAGTAGATCAAAGTGACATTTAAGTGATGCTCATGAGCATCATTTAATCGCCAGCTAACTGCTAAAGGCCTGCTGCTGTGGAACAATTGGAGTTCCTGTGCTGTTATGCTTTACTGTGTCTGTCTTGCTGAAGGCCCTGACCATCACTGAAGCTTCTCTCTCTCTCTGTGAGCGATGGATGCTTAAATGCTGTTTGAGAACTTATTTATTTCTAGTATTGAACTTTATTCTGAATTTTATTTATAGAAAGTGAGCTGTTTTCAGCTTCCAGGATGTGATGGAACTATTGTTTGCTAACTTCTAGTGACTCCTTTGTGGAGTTATAAATCAGAGAATTTGCTTTCTTGCAAGGTTGGATGCATCTCCACAGATGAAACTCTTGAACTTCTGTTGTGGGTATAGTTAACTAGTGAAATACTGCAAATCCTGCGACATGTATTTAAATCTTAGAAGTATGTTAGGATAGGGAACCACAGACAATCTCTGGTCCAATTCCCTGCTGAAAGCAGGACTGACTCTGGGGTTGTGTCAAATTGCTCAGAGCTTTTATCTTGTTGGGCCTTGAAAATGTCCAAGGATATTACAGCCTCTCTGCTTCACTTCTTGGCTGCCCTCAGGGTGAAAAAGTTTTTCTTTGTATCCAGTTTCCTATTTTTAGTTATGCCTATCTCTTCCTTGTCCTGCCTCTCTGCACTGCAGTGTATGGATTGTTGTCATCCTCGCTATTGTTATGTGGCCTCTTCAGAGCATTGCTACTGGTAGAAGGTAATTGGAGTAGTTTCTAACATTTTAGAAGTCTTGGAATAGCACACTTGCATTCTTTGGTTTGCTTTCCTTCCTACAGCATAAAATAGCACTGTACTTATTGAGATTTACTGTTGCTGCAAATGTGTCTTTATACCCAAAGAGGGCATTCTAACCTTAAAGATGTCCTTAGTTCTGCCTTGCTGGCTTTCTCTGGTACAGTCCTTGCTTATGACTCAGACTTTCAGGTAATTTAAGACATTTCATATGTTTTTGTTCAGTGAAGCACTATGACACTTTTATTGCTCAGAAATGAAAATCCCAGTCTTCTCAGTATCTCTCATGATTTTGTTGTCACCTCTTTGTTTTTGTAAGGCTAGTCATGCAAGGTGTGCCTGCTCACAGAGGGCTGGAGAGAGAGGATGCTTTCTAGGTTGAGCAGCTGTGGCAAGTACATCCAAAATACTGTGAAAATACTGTTTTCCTTTCTGCCTAGTCAGGAGGAGATTTAAAAGGTTTCCAACATAAAAAGGTAGCACTGTTTCACTGGGTAGTTAAAGGAGCCTGTCAATTAACTGTCTGTGTCTATAGACTGTCTTAGTGGATTTGCTTGACACAGATATTTTATAAATCTATTTTCCAGTCTCAGACCTCAGACTTTTTTAGATTTAGAATACAAAAACATAGACAGATGTAAGTCAGTATAGACATAGAGTCCTCTAAATATGATGTTTGTATTTACTTCATGTTTCTGGTGAAAAATGCAAGTTAAACCTGAAGTTTCCAATAAAAATTCACCAGACAGAATAGCATTATTGCAAGATCTGCCTCAAGGGGACCTGCAACTCTAAGGTTTGAGAGCTTAGATAATATAAAGATAAAATTCTATTTGAGTGCTGCTTTTAAATGTCCAACCTTTCCATGAAGACAGGAGTTCTAAAGGTACAAAGCTTTAGGTGTATTCTGATAATGAAAATACTTAGCTGTCTTTCAGGAGTCCTGTGTTAGTCCTTTGTTCTGTCTTGGCCATGCTTTGTGGCTGGGATAAAGTTGTGTAGTTTCTCTGCTTCAACCACAAAACAAATGCATCAGATTACTGCTGTACCTCAGAACTCATGAGATCAAATGTCTCTGAAATTGCTTTGCTTTCCTTGAAAGGAAGCTACAGCAGCTCTGCCTGCTGCTTCTTAATAATAATACTTGTCAGGAGTACTGTGTGTAAACCTGAAAGAAGCAGAAGAAATTCCTAATTACACAGGGACCTATCCCAAATACCTGAAAGGGATATGCAAACATGAGCTACCCCATACAGGACCCTGCTGATCCTGGATTATGAATTCCAGTTTTCTAAAGCAAATAATACTGCTTTAGAATTGGAAGTAATGAGTTAACAATCTGTATTTATTCTGGAAAATTATCTGAATGACACTCAAAGTTTTCCTCTGCCAAGCTTTTTGTTGCTGAAGCAGATCTGTTCAGGTGTGTGTGTGTTTAATGCCATATGGTACATTCTGCACCTTCTTTATCCACTTAAAATGCTAAGATGGATCTGGAATATATTGACCTGAAAAACTGTTCACTGGCTTATTCTTTTAATACAGAGAATATTTTTGAGAGGTATGATTTTTGTGTTGACTTCTTTTTTTTTAAACTTGAAGTAATTTGCTGAAGACTTTTTTTCAGTGCAGTATCCTGCGAAGTCCCAAGAAACAAGCTGTGTCATATAGGAGTACAATTTCTTTGAGGATTAATGCTGTGCTTTCATTTACTTTGGTAATAAAAGCAGATGGGTAAGGTTCAGTGAAAGGTGGCAGATACTGTGTTTGTACTTAGGTAGTAGTACTTATGTGAATCACAAACAGCATGTGACAGAATATGTTAAACTTCTGGCAGAAGTCTGTGCTTTTGTTAAGCAGCATAGACATGTGTTAGTAAGAGTAGCCTGTATTATTAGCTAATGTATGTTAGCCCAGGGAGAATGTCAGAGTAAATTGTGACAGGTAATTGTCTTGATTTCCTAGACATGAATAGCAGTGATTTACAGTCGGGGGAAAGAAGCTCTCACAAGAGCGTTTTCCTTGAAATGATCTCTAAGATGATCAGTGTGCCTTTAGAGTGAGGTTTGGTTTAGATTGTCATACAAGCTCTGTGTGCTGTGAAAGATGTAAAAGAAAACCTGGGGAAGCCCAGGAAATTCTGAGCCCTGCTGATGGGCAGTGTGAAGCAGGAAGGCTCTCCACCTGGGAAGGGATGGGGTGGGCTGAGGAGGTGGAGGGCCTGGAAGCTCATATGAGAAGGGTTTCTGGGGGTAAGTTGAGACATGTTTGTTTGCTGTTGTGAGAGAAATGCCGTTAAGGGGGCTTGAGGGAGGCTTGTGCGTGTTGGGGTCATGACCAAAAGGAAAGATTGGAAAGGAACAGAGAGGGAGAATTGCAGAAATTGGTATTGGGAAAGAGAGTGTCTCTCTTTGGCTTGGAATACTGTTCGGGAGCTTTGTGGATGGTTATTGTTCTAGACTGTGAAGTGTGACCTGTCCAGAGTTGTCAAAGCTCCAGAGCAACAATTGGAAAGATTCTGGATCAACTCTCTTTTTCACTTGAGGAGAAATGAGCCCTTGGTTTGGAAGGAGTAACTGGGGAGTGATGATTGAAATGCAGTGACAGTGGGTGTAAAAGCAGGCAGGGTTTGATGGGAATGGTGGAAAGCATGTGCAGTGTTGGTACTAGCAGAGTTAGGATGGAGACAAAAATGAGTGAATAACACTCAAAGTAGATTTGTTAGTGTTGGTGATGTGCTCCCTCAGTCTAGGGTCTGAATGGCTGCTGCTTGACTGTATTCCTTGATCCTTGTCTGCTTCTGGTAGCCATGGCTTTTGAAGGTGTGTGAACGGGCTTTGGTCCCATGGAGTCTTTGGTCTGCAGTGCTGGTGTGAGGTACACGGGTTACTCTCAGCTCCTGCCTGAAGCTGAGCAGGACACATCTCCATGTTCCTGCCATATCTGGTGATGTGGGAAGTTTGGCCTCTGATGCCAGGGCTCCTACATGGAGAAGTATGGAGAACTAGCTGTCTGGTGCTGGTGGGTGCCTCCTTTGAGTGCTCTGTTGTCCCTCTGTGCTGCCACATCTACTAAATTCTGTAGTTCTATGCAATTACCTTCTAGAGAGAAATGCTGTTCTTTCCTGGAATGTTAATTAAAAAAAAAAAATTTAAAAGAGATCTGACTTGCTCTAGGCAGAGTGACTTCTGACCCACTCTATTTAGAAGGAGCTCTGATTTCTGCTAGAAGTGCTCTTGCCTGTGGTTAGTATTCTGCTGCTGTTTCAGCAATCTCTGCTATAGTATTTCTTCCATAGCCTTTTCATAGATAATCTCAGAATTTCATCTGAACAACCCACTTTTCTCCTCTATGCTAGAGGAAAAGGATATAGCTGACGTCTTCACTTTTGTGTTCTGGGGCCCAGTTAAACAAACTTCCAGCTTCTGTTTTGTCTGTCTACAGCCTTGGGTAAGGGTTGTAAAGGTCAAGCCATATTCTCAGTGAAGATCTCAAAAGGGGTATCATGTGTGTCTTTCCCACTTGCCAGTGAAGGTCTCCGAGGGAGCTGCACTCTGCTTGCTGGAGCACAGTTTCACCCCTCCCAGGCTGTAACATCTGCAGGCTGATGCTGCTGAGTAATCTGCTGGCATTTGGTGAGCACTGACTGAAGCTGCTTATGCAGGCATTGAGGACAGGAGGGTGGTGCTGCAGGCTGTGCCTCGTGGGGCCACTGGAGCATCTTCACCTTGCCACTCGGAGCAGCAGTTTATTGTCAGCTACCAAAGGTATGGCTCACACAACTGCTGCTGCAAAGAGCAAAGAACACCCAAATGCAGAAATTCTGTTAGAGCTTAAAGATGTGCAGGGCTTTATGTAAAACCCAGAGACTTTGTTTTCAGGGAAGCAGGGAGAGGGAGCAGCGCCACTTCTTTGCCTTTCTCCTAGCTACGGATTGGCCTCGTATCCTGTGCATTCTGTAACTGCAGTTTGTGTTCGTGCCTGGCTTTTGCACTGTCTTGTATTTAATCTGCATCCTGAGGTGCTGTGCTCTCTGTGGGAATTTGGTGCTCAGCTTTCCTGATGTCTGGAGCTCCATTCCATCTCTATTCTTGCCTAGACAGGATGGACATTGCATCTGACAGCCTCACTGGGGCTACAAGGTGAACTTCCTTCAGCAGGCAGGAGGAGCATTTGTCCTGGGACTTCGATATTAAATTATAAAGCTAAACGCCTTCTGACTCCTCACCCTTGGCAATATAGGAGCTGCCACGTTGTTTTATTTTCATTATATGTGATCACTACTGAGCTGTTAAGAGAAAATTACTTTCTATTTCAGTAAGCTCAATTCTGGTTTCAGACTGACTGTGCATCAGATGCTTAATTTGGAACCCACTCTCTTGGTGAAATTAAAAATTCAAATCTCCAAGCTGGAGCATTCAAACTGTGCTTGAATTAGAAATTGACTGCTGTCAATGTGCTCTCACACTTCACTTTTTTAAAAAATTCCTTTCTCCCCTCCCCCCGATGAGTTTTATATTAGAGTCTTGCTGTAGATGATCTGACTGAGCAGAAGTAGTGGGAATCCACACTGTCACTCTGTAGACAGA
Source organism: Geospiza fortis (assembly GCF_000277835.1). Classification (NCBI taxonomy): domain Eukaryota; kingdom Metazoa; phylum Chordata; class Aves; order Passeriformes; family Thraupidae; genus Geospiza; species Geospiza fortis. The sequence continues at coordinate 3,570,142 of NW_005054348.1, read as the reverse complement.
GTGATGAAAGAGAAGTGTGGTGTGTTAAGTAGACCATTTTGTGAAAAGGACTGCTGTGTACTGATTTCATAGTTTCAGGAGTGTTTGGTGAAATGATTTTACGGGATATGACTGCAAACCCATAAAGTGTTGTTTGCAAATTAATTTATGACCAAAGAAAAACTACACAGCTACTATGCAACATCCTTGCTCCCCTATTTCTGTGAAATATTTAAAGCTATTGTCAGATCTTGACTGAAAGAATCCAGAGTGTTCTCACCACTTAAGACATTTGCATGGACTGCCTCTACAGACTTTTGTATTGAAAGTGGGAACAAAAGTGTTTTTCCTTGGGAAGAAGAACAACAAAACTTACACCCACACCCCACCTCCTGCAATAAGCTGTTGTGAATATTCTCTGTAGGCTTGGAACTTGTGTGTCCATCTGCCTCTTTGGAAAGTGGGTAAATTATTCTCAATGACTTAACTGTAAGTTAAAAAGAGATTTGCCCACAGGTTGGAAAAAATTGGACTGGATATTTTTGAAGAAGTGTCTTCTGTTATTCGTTATGCTGAAGGCACCCGGTGCTGGTACTGGCTTGTTTTTCCAGACCTGCTTGTGTTCATACTTGGGATGTTTTGTTGTTCATCAGATGGGCTGACAGGAGGATCCCTGTGCTGGGTGTAGGGTTAGTGATGACTGGGGAGCCTGGGAGCTGTTCTGTTAGGCAGCTGGTGGTGTGAGTTTGGTTCTAGCTGACCAAGGCAGGTATCAGTGTCTTGTTAGGTGAAATACATCCGTGAATTGTGTAAGGAGGTTTGGAGAATGATTGGATTGAGGCTGATCAACCAGAGATGAATTTGGAAAATCAGTTCTAGTAACAAATATGTAGTTAAGGAAAGGTGATTTCTCTTATTCCCCTGACTAAATAGGTGATTGTTACTGACATGGGAAGTGTTATTTACCAACTTACTTTTTGGTAGACCTTTTTTTTTCTTTCTTAGTGTTAAGGCTAGACCAGGTTTAAACTGTTTTTTTTTTATTTCTTGAGGTGTGAAAAATTTAATATCAACTGATGTGATTCTAATTCTAGAGAGGTGCTGTAATTTTATCAAATGGCTTAAGATGAGTTGTTGCATTAAGGAGGTAAGTGGCTTGATTGTGACAACTCAATGACATGTATTATGGGAATGTGTCAATAAAAACACAATTATTTAAACCGTGGCTAAAGAAGAGCATTCTGACTTTTACAGTGCTCTACTCTTTGAAGTGCTTTTTAGTGGAGAATGGAAACTGATGTGCATTTAATGACCTCATAGGATATGTTATTTGCCACGTCTTGGAAATCTAACAGTTGAGTAACTGAACCCAGTCTGTGACCTTAGAAATCGCAGGAAGCCTTGGTGAAGAAATAATTATTACTATATCCAATACAATGTAACTCAGCAATGCTTCCCTCTGTAGATACACTTTATAAAATTTTAGGTAAACCACAGTTGCAGTTAACAGTCAGTAGGTGAGATGAAAAAGCTAAGTGAGACCTTTCCTTTTAGGAGTTATGAAAATCTTTATTTGAAAGGGACTTTCTTTGAAAGCTTATTTGTGCAAAGAGGTGATACTTGTTTGTTTCAACATAGGCTGTGTTGAGATCAGTGCCATCTTATTTTGCATATTTAGTGGTGTCTTTGAAATTCAGTAAATAAGTCAAACTGTAACTGATCAGGAACTTGCAACATTTTACATATTTCAGTGACATAGGAGCTGAACAGTAATGGTTATTGTCATGTCAGATTAATCTCCAAAAATGGTTTATTTTTGTTTCTGATAGGTTAAACATTCATGTGTATATGTTTGTAAATAATAAATATTTGGAACTCACTTTGTTTGTTTGTGTATAGTTTGATGCAGGTGTTATGGGCTTCTTTAAGAGAAGCAGCACTACAGAAACTGCTTGGAGCAGTGCTTTGATAGTCGCTTTTGAATATGACCAAATACCTTTTCTTCCACATCACAGTTACCACCCACAAGTGCTCTGAAGATGAATTTGTTATTCTAATAAAAATGAACTGTGTATAATATAGGTATATTCAGATAGCTGAGCTACCTTTAAAACTTCATCTATAATTTCTCACTTTCAGGGAAAGCTTAAATGATCTTGCAAGCATTCTGCATCACGTGCTTAAAGCAGCAGTGAGGAGGTGATTATGTCAGAGTTTCTGTACTGATCTATAAAATTCTATTGGAATAACAAATAAATAAGGTATTTACCTCTTTTCATCCACAGATTCTATTAGAACATTTGGTCATTTGTGGCTGAAAACAAAGACTGATCATCTAAAATAAATTAGATGACTGTTTTTTCTCTCCTTTGGTGTCAGGTTGAGTACAAGAGAATGTGCTCTTTCCATTGGTGGGAAATGCTCTTGGGCTTCACCTCTCCCTCTTTCATCTCACTTGGTGTGATTAAGATGTGAACAACGTTGCTTTACAGCAATAGGCTATTTTCTTTTTCCCTCTACTTTAGATCTGAACTGCTATTGTACGTGAAATGTTGATCATCAGGAAAGATTGCTATGGTGAAAGAGCTGTTAAGAATATTTCTGAGCTTTCATAATTGAATTTGAAGTAATTTGCACATATCTGCCATTAAATATATGTTACACCGTCTTCCAAGATTGTAAAATATATATTTTAAAAAATAGATTTTTAATATTACTATTGAAAGGCTCTTCCATTTGTGGCTTTTCTCGCTTTCTAAATGCGTGTCTCACACAATGCATGACACATTGTAGTGTAGGGTTTTAAAATTGCCTTCGGTTGTTTTCATTCTGATAATTTTGTAGTTAATTGCAAACAGTTTTTTGATGTTCTTCAAACTGAGGTAAGATGAGAAGAATTTAAGGCCTGTCTTTTTATTTTTTAACAAGCCAGCTGAATTGGTTCAGTGTAATTTCTCTGACATGCAGACAAGGCAAGCTATGGTTGGAAGGCTATGCAGAAAAGTTTATAGAACTGTATTTCAGATATGTAATAGTAAACAACTGAAATTATTCTTATCTTGAGAACAGGGACATGGCACAAGGTAAACAGTACCCAAACAGTACACCCAAGGCAGTAGAACCTTTCTGGCTGGGTTTTGTGATGGCTGAGGGCACCGTGGATGCTCTCTAGCTGGACCTGGAGATCAGACTTCCCCTTATCCTTTGTGGAGGGTGTGAGTGTCCATGTTCATGTCAGTCCCAGCTCTGTCCACTCTGCTTTGCACTCAGGGGTGAAGGACCTGCAGCTCTCTCCCTCTAGCATCCTCTGGATGGCTTGTGGCTTGGCCTAGCTCTAATCCTGAGTAGAACTTGGGCAGTGTTAACTCTGCTCTGGTATCCAGGTGAGGGGTTTGTGCTGCTGGATGGACTCACCAGAATATAGAGACCTGGGGTCCATGAAGGAACAGAATGCCAAACCTGTCTGGAGGGCTACCTGTGAACCTTGTGAGGAGCACAGAGATGCTTGGGCTGTGTGTGATCTCATTCGGGACACTGGAATTGTACCCCTTTTGGCTCCAATAATTTTTAGAATTGCATCCAGTTCACTTGGTGTGAATATCTAATGCTTTGGCCAATTTAAACCTTATTTACATTAGCTGAGTTTAAATTTGGTGTTTAAAGAGCTGTAATTGTCTGTCCACTTTAGAAATTTATAGTGACCTAGTGAGATCAATTTTAAACTGATTTTAATTAAACCAGAGAACCTTTTGTGTTTTTACAGATGAGGCCTGTGACAGGCCTTTTTAAACGGCCATGGAGTATGTGCAGCCTTAGAATGACTCTTATGCATGACTGATTTCTTCTGCTGAAGTCAAATTTAGGCTATTGTTTTGTATATAAACCAAAAGAATTAAATAGTAAAGAACATTCTGTTAAGTTTTTGTTCCCTTGCTCCGAGGGTGATTCCTGTTTGTTAAGACTTCTATTAAATTACTCCCAGAACAGCATTTCGCTGTCTTTTTATAGTAGACAGGCTGATGGACTCCATGACCTTTTTTACTTCTGACTTCTGTGATGCTTTTTTTCCTCAGACAAAAGAGAATATAAGAGACTGCTGGGATATTCTAATTTATGGTGATAGGAAGCAGAATACAGAGGCTTAACTGCAGTCCCATGGTGAGGTGTGCCACTATTCTAGTATATGGAAAATGTATAAATTGCTTTTGTTGGAGGTTATTTGGAGAGAATGTAATGAATGTTGGGAAAATTCTCCTGGGAAGTTTCAGTTCTAATGCTTAAATTCTTGTATAGGATGTCATCATAGTGAGGTGTGTATGAGGCTTGTGTTAGGAGCTGCTGAGGAGTTTAGATTATGTGCATATCCATCAATGTAAAAGTTGACAAAGGATTGTGATTAGGATGGAATGTTAAATGTAAAGAAAAAAATCAGAAACGTACGTTTTTGTAAGGGCTGTGTGTGGGTGACATGAATATTTCTAACACCCAATTGATTCTGTTTCTGTGAGTAGAGGGCAGCTAATAGAGAGCATAATTCAGCTAGGCATCAGATCCCCTTGAAGACTGATTCTGGTAAATAGGTGCAGTCAATATCTTTTTATGTTACGAAATGGGTGATGGTGCAGAGCTTGTATTCCCATTGATTCCCATCGTGCAGGACAGAAAAATAAAATACCTTTTAACTAGCAGTAAATCCATGAGAGAATGAAAGTAGTCATCATGTAATCTTTTACCAATAATGCATATATAAAATATACAGAAAACACAGACATTCAATTCTGATCTCCCACTTTTAATGTTTACTGTGGTATTTTTATCTTGTTTGGGTGGGGTTTTTTGTTTGTTTTCCTATTTCTGCAAACAGCAAATATATCTTTTCATCTGTTTAAGTAAGGTATGTGTTAGGAAATCAAGTTACTGAGCAGAGGCTGCTTCTCAATGATAGTAATACTTTAGTAATGCTACAAACTAATAGTTTTCTAGGATTGGTGATTCTTCATGCAAAGCTTTTCTTTTAACTTTACATTTTGGACAATAGGTAGTATCATAAATCTAAATGACAGCTTGTACAGTATCCCATTAGACCGGCATCTGCAACCACAGGGTGTTACAGTTGTATCTGTTCTGGCAGCAGAGCCTGAGCCATTTGCTACTCATAGTGTTGAAACATGGGTATGAACACAAGAAACTGAACAAAATCTCTTTGTGATCGTGGTTCTCACATTTCGGGTGCAGATTCAGTCCTATCTGAGATGTGCTTGTAAGCCTGAAATCAGTTTGGATCAGAGAAACTTAAACCAAGTTTTTGCTTCAGCGTGTTGTTAAGCAAGTTGAGAAAGCAAAATGATATTGTGAATAGGGAAGATGGTGTGATACATTGTACCCAGGTTTGTGTCCTGATGGAGGAGCTTGTTAGTGAGCTCGCCTAAAAACAGGTGCCAACTCTTTAGAAGGTGAATGAATACACACAGTGTTCTCTATCTGCAGTATGGTCTGGGTCTGTGTTTTGTTGAAATGGAAAACAATACGCTGCTTGAAGTTCCAGAAACAGCTATTTCCAGATGCCACAGTATGTTAAGCCTGAAAATCTGCAGAAACACTGACTGTCATTTTCTCCTCTCCCAGGTGATCTCCAGCAATTAATGCCGGCGGGCTCTCTCCGTAGAAAGAAGCTGGCCAAAAGACCTGGCTACATGAGGCCAGAGGCTCAGCGGCAGATCGAGTTCCAGTCCCCGGGTGCCTGCGCAGGGTCCAGCCCAGCAGAGCTACAGCACGGCAGGCAGCGCTCTGGAGGCTCTGAGGGCTGTGCTCTGCTCAGACAGTGCCAAAATGACCTGGAATTCCTGCGCTGTAGTGCACTGAATTGTGCTGTAGCTCCTGCTAATGGGGCGACAACCTTGGCTGCTACTGGAAACACTCCAGGATGCTGTGAAAGTCTTTCCTGTTGCAATAGTCCACGATCGGATAGCACAGGGATAGGGAACTGCCCTGCCGCCACAACAGGCAAAGGAGATGTTTCTGCTGTGTGCTGTATGTGGCAGAAAAGCTGCAGCACCAAAGTGAGCAAGCCCCCAAACATGTATGCTTTGGATCAGTCAGAAGTGAATAACAACTGTGAATATCAAAACAGAGATGGTATTTCTCATTCTGCTGGTGCACAGGATAGATTTAGATCAAGTTTCAGTTTTATACAGCTCTCCCTGAACTCAGCCTCTGGAGTAAATGATGTGGAAGGCAAATCTGTTGAGGAAACTGAGATTGTTCTGCATCCCAAAACCACAGGCAATCTGCAGAAGCTAGAAGAGATGGCACAAACTCATGAGCATTTGGGAGATTTGTGCTGCTCCTCCAGTTCTGGTGAAGATTTGCAGCATGAACGTGAGAGCCCAGTAAATGATAAATTACAGGACTGTGAGACTGTCTCTCTCTTGGATATAGACACAACATTTTCATATTCTACAGATTCCTCGGATGCAGCATCTGCTGGCTCTTCTGTCACCTCAGGCTATGAAAGTAGCTTTACTGTCAGTGACCATAACTGGGATACTTTGATGAAAAAATATGAACCGGTGCTACAGGATTGCTTGCTTGGCAACCGCAGTATGTTAAAGGTCAGTAATCTCACTTTGTTTTTGATACCTTTTCCTCAAAACATTTTATTTGTAGTGCCAAAATTAAAGTTTATTTAGGAGTTCAGATACTACTGGCTTTTATGGCCTTTGTTCAGAGTTTTGCAGTAGACCTCTGCATGATAAAAATGAGATAACAGGATTTGAGGATTTGTTTGGTTCTTTAAAAATAGGTGGTATTTTTGCAGTAACCTATTCTGTGTTCTAGTGAAACTTTAATCCTCTCATTTCTAACATCACACATCAGTTTCTGACTTCAGTAAGTACCATTTCTTTTCACAGGTGGCTGTTTTGTCTGCAGTTTGGGTTATATGTAGTATAAAATTAGGAGGTGGTAAGAACTCTTTTCTTGACGTATCATGATTTAACAACACCAAACTTTTTAATTGGAAATGTTGAAGTTGAGCCAAAGACTTCTAAGAATTAGGTAACTTTGTGAAAGTAGTGTGTAATCTAATAGGTGCTCTCCCCACATGAAGAAAAATGGGAGTCAAGTCCCTGTCTGTCTCCAGCTGGGAGCTGAACCTTTTTTTCTTTTCCCCTTCTACCCTAGGGGAGTAGTGGGCTGGTGAGTCAGGAGTCTTTTTGCATATATGTGTGTTCCCACATTTATACCTAGAATGTATACAGGCAATGTTATTCACTGTGCTCTTTATAGGACAGGGGTGGGGAAACTTTAGGAAGGATCAGCTGTGTTATATTTTTATGATGGTAGGGTCGGCATTCTGAGCTTACCCAGTTAAAGGAGCCAAGTGTTGGCTTTACTGTGCACAAAGGAAACATTAATGTAGAAATTATTATGGACACAATGGATTGCACTAATTTGTTCACGGTGCACTGAGTGGATAGTGGAGATTTTTTTTTTGTTTAGTTGTTTGGGTTGGTTTTTGTTTTGTTGCTGTTTTTTTTAAATTTTATTTTAATTGTCTCACTAGTGCTCAAGTTTCTTGGTTGCCTTTCAGAAGCTTAGATCTTTGTAACTTCTCAGCTCAGACACCTGCCTGGTGAGATGTGCTGTATTGTCTTTAGGCCTAATGAAACAGCCTGCTCTGGGGAGACTTTGCACAAACCTCCTCTCTGGGCAAGACAGAAAGCTGAGAAACATTTATTCTTTCTTTGCTTACCATGACATCTGACCTGAGCTTACAGTGCTCCATAATACTTTATTTTCATAGATGATATGTGTAGAACTCAAACTAGGTTCTCTTATTTACAGACTTCACACACATTTAGATGGAGCAGTTTCTTTGGTTTCATGCCTGGAATTGCAATGTGCCTATAGTCTGAGATGGTTTGGGAAATTATTTCACTGCAAATTTGGGAATGTATAATGCAATCAAAATAGGAAATTATTTTCCTTTCTTTTCAGTATTGCTTATTTGACAGGCACAAAAGAAACATTGCTATCTTTAATTTCTGTATTCATTAATACGTTGAATGGAGAACTGGGGATTTGTGGCCTCAGATGTCTTTGCCCTTGGTTATCCAGTAGTGTTCGTTGAATTTGAAGCACCTTCCTATTGTAATGATAATGAGTAGAGCCTCAAAGTTTTCAGAAAGGAACAAAGGCAACGGTAGTCAAGAAAAGGAGACAATACCAAAGTTGTTAAAATTATGCTTTCTCTGTACTTAAAAAGTGATCTTCATCTGGTACACATATAGGACATGCCACTCTGAAGCACAAGCAGGTCTTTGATTAGCTGAGCTCCCAACGTCTCCCAGCCTGCAGATAGAAAGCACTTTACAGTGCAGCATCAGTCAGTTTGCTGTGGGCGTGCCTGGGCTGTGGTACCCAGGCAGACTTTAAATGACCTGCCACTGTAGGGCATGATGGAATAAACACTACCAGCAGCAGCAAAGCTGTACTGTCAGTATAAGTCGTTGTTATACATCATGGATATGAAAAAAGTGTCACTTGAATCATTCCTACTGCAAGCTTCTTTAAACCTCTATAAAAAGTCGGGCATAAAACACAGAAAATAATTTATGGTGAGGGTTCGGAGCTCCTCTCTTCAGTACCATTTGCCTTTCTCGCTAGCCTCAGAGAATAAAGATTGGAGTTTTGGGAAGTGAAAACTGAAATAAAGTAAAGCACAGAAGAAATGGGAATGTGTGCAATGTTTTTTATTTGTTTTACTTCTGGAGCATCCTGTAGCGTATTATTAATCAAACATTTTTGGATACTCTCCTGACTTTATATTTTATAGTTTGTTTCTTACCAGTCCACTTTCACATACCATACTTAGAGGGAAATCTTGAATTTAAAGGTTTGTGTGTTGATTGTCTAATTTATGTGTTGATGTGTAGTCTTGATAACTGAGTGCTTCTATTGACTTGTTGACTGGTTGTACCTGTTTTTCTATATGAGGATTAAATATGAAAGAGCTTCAGGGAGAAGGGAAATATTTTTTAAGATTTCTTAAGGATATCTAAATTATGGATTTTTGTGTTCTCCCAAGCACTTTCAGGCTTTGGACTTTGAGAATATACACTGCTTCTTTCTCCAGGCTCACCTTTTTCAGGGCTGATAGTGGTTTGTTTGGTACAGATCGTGCATAAATTTAATAAGAAACACATTTGAGTCTTGTACCTGCAGCTGTGGCTGTCATGGCAGTGAGGAGAGGACTAAACCTACCTTCTAACCAATTTCTTTTAACAGCAAAAACTTGTAAAGGCCTTACAAATTTTTAGTAAATTTAGAACTTTGATCCAGACTCTTGATGTTAACAAAGAGAAACATTAACTTCTGAAATAAGACTTTAATATGGTAAGTTTCTTTTGGAATGTGAGAGAGTATTTGTATGTGGTTTGGGTATTCTTGGCGTCTGCTTTTTTCCTCATCTAGCATTTGCATTGTGAAAATGCAAATATCAACATTATGTAGATAAGCCTAAATTGTGTTTTAGGAAACTTTTTTTGGCTGCAAATTAACATTCTTTTCTGACCCATAACATCGATATACCTGTTCCAAAGTACTAACACTGCATTTCTGTTTACAGAATAAAATGTGGTTTGCATATGGAAATTTTATATTTGTTCTCTGCAAAACTCAGGCTAAAAATTGTCAGAATAAGCTTGGGAACACACTGTTGAGTACAATGTGATCAGAAGTAGATGTCATGCTGACAGAATTCTCTAATAATCATACTTTCATTTATTCAAAGGGTGAAAAATATCCTACGATCGCATGATCTCCTTTACTTTTCAAGAAATATAATTTGTTATTCTCTGTGTGTGTTTGGACTAAAGCCATGCTTGGCTCAAGTAGCTGCAGTTCAGCTGACTTCCAAATAGGTCTGTCTATTTAACAAATGCTGGGCTTAACTATCAACATTTGGCCATTGTAGTGATGTAGTAATCCATTAAATTTATATTGTGTAGAAGTTAATAGTCTATGTATTTTTAAATGCATCTTCTTCTTAACTAACTTTTTTTCTTTGCATAGTTAAAATCCTTGATCTTACGGCTTCAGAGGCTTCAGGAAAAAGCAATAGAGGAAGACGACTATGATAGAGGTGAGAATTGCTCCTCCCTACTCCCCACTGGATCATGCTGCCTTTTTTTTTTCTTTCCCTCTTCCTCTATTAGTTTTATTTTATATTTCCTACATAGCAGTGACTAGGTGTGGAAAACGAGTTCAAAGAACTGTATTGTTTATTCTGTCATATGGCAGGAAAGAAATTAAAGTAGGTCAGCAGCAGGTAGCAACAGTTTTTATTTTCTTGAGCCACATCACCATGTGGCAAGGTTGAAATCCAAATACGCACCATCTGGATCAGCTGTTTTGAAGCAGCATGACTGAAAAAAATGCAGAAATGGGTGGAAGCTTCAAAAGGATAAAGGGCAGACACTGGCTGCTGACAGAGTGAGATTTGCTGCTTGCCACATTTAGTCATGACACTACAGCAGGGCTCGTAGAAATAAGGTCAGTAGCTATTACAGAAGTGAATGATACTGTCCTGTGGGATTAAGTTGATGTCCACTGAGTTCAATCAAATTCAGCTAGACAATATGGTGGTGATACAACTGCTGGTAAATATCTATCTTTGATTAATGCTTTTTCTTTCAAATGCCTTGGCACTTCTGATAAGTTTAATGTGTGTGCACACTAATGATTTGAGCATCTGTTAACACACGTTGGGTTTTTTATTGTTCCCTGTTGTGGTAGTCTGTGTTCAGGTACTGACATTTTGATAATCTTGACGTTCTAAGGTAAATTCTTCCTGCTAGGTCTGTCTTCAGCTGGAAGAGACTGCAAGCATTTCACTGAAATCTGCATGGTTCCTTCAGAGAATAAGTGTGGAAGAAGACAGCTCCTTTCCTCCCACTTTAATATTCTTGGCTTTTAGGAATTGGGCAGGGGTCAGACTTGTGGTTTGCCTCTCCAAATTACTGTGTGATGCTTTGCAGTTGTACCATGACTGTTTTCCTGCCCCCAAAGATATCCCCAAGATGAAAACCTAGTGTCTAGGGGGTAGGTGTGTAGCACTTTTGCAAGAGTGGTTCTGTGGGCCTCTTAAAGGCCTGCCTGTGTGTAGGAGAAGAGTCTGCTACTGCTACAAGTCATTCTTCTAGTGTGACATTCCTAATGGAGAAAACTCTTAGGTGTGTTAAAATCTGAGGATGTAGTAGATATTTATGGGTTTAGTCTCTGTGAAATAGACATTATTAATGTGTGTGCTTTACATGTGTAACACTCATAACTCTTCCTTTTTAAGTGCCTGTGGGTTGAGCTCACAGTTGGAGACTTCCCAACAGCTGTGTACTCGGTGTTCATGGTTACCACAGATTCCAGCTGGGATTCTCTAGGCAGTCAGCCAGTCTGACAGCAGTGTTTCAGTGTATCAGGTGTGACATCTCCATGTAATGCTCTAAAGTTGTTGACCACAGGGAAAAATGATGACTTGTGTTGAATCTCACACAGAAAGCTCTTGTGTAGTTTTCCTGGGCACTAGTCTTGTATCCTTAAAACAGGACCAGTTGTCTGTTGTCCATAGCTTCCTCCTTTTATCCTTTTCAGTTCCACCCTAGTTATCAAGCAGGGTTATCACACCTCATTAGCGTAGAGGGTGGTTTGCAGAATATTGCATTAATTCCCTTCGGGTAAGTGGTCTGGCTGAAATGTTATTTCACCAGGTGTTGTGGGCACAGAGAGAAAAAGTGATAAGGAGAGTCTACAGGTGGGATTGCTGTTTTCTGTGCTAAGTCTGGCATAAACAGGCAGAAAACATTTGTTCTGGTATGGGACTGGATACTGTGGCGCTTGAGAGACTTTAACTTGAGTTCTTCCATCTCTTTGAAAACTAGATACTGTTGTTCTCAGAAAATTACATGCTTCATGCATGCATGCAACCAGGCATCCTGGACTTTATCAGTTCCTAGCTTTTGAGTCCTTGACCTGTTTTCTGTCATACTGGTCTTTGTTCCATTTCTGATACAAATATCAACTGGTTTTTTTTGTTGGGTTTTTTTTTTTTTTTTTTTGGGTGACTACTTTTCATTATTTTCATGGGAGCTGAACTGGCTCCCCTAGACTGCCTGTGTTTCACAAAAGGAAGTATATCTTCAAGATAAGACTTGCATGGAGAAGGTGCAGTGTTGCAAGGAGAATTTGAGCTGTGACCTTCCTTCCTCACCTTGCAGTGGCAAAGCTTTCCACCTTTGCTTTTAGAGCCATGCTGCTGCTCCTGGTGGAGAACAAAGGCTTCCCTGGCTGAAGTTTGAGAGCTTGTTAAATAGTTCACAGATTGGCCCAGTACCAATTTCTGTTCAAGTGAAATCTGTAATTAGCCTTCTTTAAAGGGATCTTATTGCCAAATATTGCTAGCAAGGAATGGAATTGCTAAATGTGCAGAGCTGTGATGTGGGGCATACATGGTGGTGTATTATCAGGGAGTGGGAGCAATGAACCTGGTGCATGGGAGGGCTGAGGACATTTTAACTGTAATGCTAGAGAGAAAATTACTGATCCTGTAATTTGGGGAGTGTCTCCAAGTATAGAGTGAGTCCTCTGCTAAGAGCAGGACTGTTTTGAATCAGAGATGGTGGTAGTGTTGTGTGTGGTGCCAACACAGGTCTTGCTCATTTGGAAGTGCTGCAGGGGAGGGATAGATGGGAATAGCTGTGAAATGCCCTGGACATGGAAGAGGTGAATAGAGAAGAGGGAGAGCGGATGGAGGAGGGGTATGTGTGGCTAGACTCCCAGGGGAAAAATTAAATTGCCAATAAATACATTATCATGTGTAACTACTGCACTGGTGCTAGAGTCTTCTCTCCAGCTTCAGCTATTATCAAGATCTTAACTCCAGAGGTTTTCTGACTCCAGCTCTTTAAGAATCATCTAGTCTTGAGGGAAGGCCTTTTGGTGGGAGGGAGATGTGTTAGCACTTAAAACTCTAAGTGCTCAGAAGTGTTTTCTGCTGTCTGACACTGCAAACTTCGCAGCTTAAGGAAAGACAAGCATCACAGGTTTGACATCGTTGCTTTCCTGCTCTACAGAGCTTTTTGAAAGCTCCTGTAGTTTAAGGTAATCATTGAAACTGAATTATAAGTAAAGTAGTGTCCCTACAAGGAGGGAAAAGGGATGCACTGTGTTTTCAGTTGTGGCAACAAGACTAGGAAATGACACAGAAATGAAGGCAAGCTTATCCCCCTACAAAGCCATGGACAAATACCTTGTTGCAAGCAGCTCAGGAATAAAGATATATTTGTTTTTCCACCTTGCAGAAACACAGGAGAAATGCATGCTGCTTGAGCTGTTAGAGAGCATGGTGTTTTCCAGGTTAATGTTAATGCATTAGCATTTATTTACAGAATGAGGGAAGATGTTTTAAGGGCAACCACAACCTTCCATTGTTGTTTGAGAGGCAAGAGAATGACTGTTTAGGTCTTCAGCTTGTTTCTTTCTAGTTCTTCCTTTCTTTAGGTAAATCTAAAGATTTATCTGAATCTTTGTCTTCCTCTTCCCCTTGAGCTTGAGAGGTTCACAGCAGAAATGACTCTCGCTATAGCTTGGTTACCTTTGCTGTGCCTCTGCAAGACCTGCCTTGGCATGGTTAGGGTGTTGGTGTGGAAGAGCTTCAGTCAGGCATTCAGAGAAGTGCATTTTTTCCTACTCTTTCTGGCAGTGCTGAGTGTGCAGGATGGGGGATGTGTTTGTTCCAAGAGCGTTGGGGGCTGCTCGGGGTGGAGGCCATGTCCCTCATTGGTGCTCATTTTCTAGAGGTCACAGTGCTGTGAAACCTGCAGGGTGTTCTCTCTTTGTGCTGTAGCTGTCAGGGGTTGTTTCAAATGCAGCTATTCTTCGGCTGTGAAATGGTTGTGTGAAATGCATATTCAGTGAGACAAATATCCTCAGTCCCAGTATAATTTTAAAGAGGAACCCTTGGGATGATATGTGTTTTATTGCTCTTGCTTCTTTTTAGGTGCTGAAATATTGGGAAATAAATTTTTTTTTCCTGTATTTACTTGTGGTCTCCTCTTGATGGCCACATTACTGTATATTTTCAAAGCAGGTGGTGTACCATGGGAATATAAGCATTTTGCCTTGCATAGCATATAGGAAAAATTGGTCTGTTCTCCAAGGATCACTTGGAGTGTTGTCATGGCTCATTATTCATGATGGAGCTTGACAGCTCCAAGGTTAAACACACTGCTGAGTACAGGAGGAAAAAAAAAAAGACTGTGTATTTTGCGTCCGTGGGAGTTGTGCTTGCAGTAGGAGCGAGTGCATTTTGCGAGGAGCTCAGTACAAATCTATTGCTCAAACATTTGAAAATCTTCTTCTTGTTCTTTGCTGCTTGTACTTCTCAACCTTGCCTGGTGCAAGAGGCAAGTGGAGTGGTAACTGTCAGGACTGAGTCTTGCTGCTGGACTCCACTACTGGCTCACGTGCCATCTTGCTTCTGAGTAAAAAGTTTCTGCAGAACTAATGATTCTTTTAAATTATGATAATTATTTTTTAAAGCAATTTTTTCTTTGTAGATGCATTGCTTGCAACTGATTGGGAATGCTGACCCATGCAATTCAGAGTTAGGGTTCTTCAGGGAAGGTCATTGAGCAGATCAGAGCAGCTCCTCATCAGCCCAATATGACAGAAAGAACACAGAAACATTTATGCCTGTGGTGGCAAAATCTATCCTATCTCAGCAAGAAGGATTCATGCTGTAGATACATTTAATGTCATGCAAGCCTTCAGTTATTTTAGGTGAGCTTGCAAAGGATGAGCTATGTAAATTGGTGAACTGCCATGGACTTGTGCACTGTGTGCTCTGCAGAAAAATAATGTCTGCATGTTTTTTCTTTTTATTTTTTTGCTCTTTGCTTGTGTTTTTTAAGACCTCTTAATACCAATTGTCTTTTCCATATCTCAGGATCTGCAGGGCATCAAGGACACCCTATGGTGTGTGTAGGAGTTTGACTCTCATTTTGCACATTTTCCCTTAATCACAAGACTAGGAAGGGAAAAGAAAGACTTCGTAGCTCTTAGTCTCCTGTAGGTTTACATTATAAGAGGTGCTGTTGCTCACTTGAACCAACTATTTGTTTTAAGGCAACTGCAGAGAAAGTAAATGAGGGAGAATCATGTTCAGTAATGCTTGGGTTGAAAATGTTAAATGGCACTCAGAGGAAGGCCTTTGCCACTTCTTACACTGGTACTTGCAAATACTGAATTTTTTGCAAAAACTCTGAACACCTGGCCAGATGTGTAGCTGTTTGGTCTTTACAAGTTTCTTTTTGCATTTTAAACTGGAGCAGTATTTTTTTCCCAATTTGAGGTACTATTTCTAATCATAGCTCTTAAACATTTGAACTAATTTGATATTTGAAGCAGGTGGGTGGTGTGTTGTTCTTTTTGTCGTCTTTTTTGTTTGTTTGTTTTTTAATTTCTTTTTTTCTTGGAAGAGCTGTTTGTAGATGAGGGTTGGATAGAATCCCTGCTTTACTGTGCTTCTATTATTTTGAACTAAACTGCTTGCTTGACAGATGGCTGCTATAACAGGACACAGAAATGAAGGCAACTTGGCTTCTTTCTGAGGAAGGACAGGAAATTTGAGAGAAGCTATATCTGGAAATAACTCTTGAAGAACACGTTACTTTGGACTGGACTTGTTTCAGTGTGGCATGTACCTTTGGGAGTTGAATCTTCAAACCCAGCTGTATGTTTAGTGAAGCTCTCTAGCTGAGGCTGCTGACTAAATAAAAAGTGGTGAATGCTGGAGGAGCAGAGCTGCTGTGACACAGGAGACTTGCTGCAAGCTTCTAACTTGCAGTTGCAGGCCACTGACTTGTCACTGGGTTTGGGGTGGATGGAACAAATAGGGCTTTCTGTTGTGCCATCCTGTCAGAGCCTTGTTTCGTCACAAGCTTGTGGAAGCTTCCTGAAATCTGTGGGTAAGCCTTCTAGGTTTCATTTTTCATTTTTATAGCTTTCTTGTAAAGCTATTAAGAGGATGGGGGGAAGAAGAACTTGTGTAAATTCTCAAACCCAAACCTTTGTTATGTGGATCTTGCTTATCTTGTCTTACTCTGATAAATTCAAATAAGCTCCCCAAAAGAGTTTGGAAGGTTAAGGATTGTAAATGCATGTGTGAAGTATACATTAAATTACCTTACAACAAAACAGTCTTGCACCTCTACCATCTTGTCCATGTTCCTCTAAGATAGTGGACTGAAATGAAAAACAGAAGTCTTTTTGCACATACTCATTTTTTGTTTGGTGCTAGTTGAAACTGTTGCTGAAACTGAAATGCTGTTGTTCAAGTGCTTCATCTTGGTTGCTGTCCATAAGCAGCAGTAATAACATTACTGATGATTTTTATGCAATCTGTGTTAGGCCTATCCTGTTTCTATTGTGCTTGGTTTTCTTTTATTTAATTGCAAAACTGAGCAGGAGTCACAATTTTAAGGTATGAATTTCTTATCTCGTTGTCAGGTAGACAACTGGGAAAACTTTTCTTAATACTAAAATAGTAGTGACCAGTACTTATGGGAGGGAGGTCTGCTATGCATTTCTGGGTCCTTTGACTTCTTGTTTTTAATCATTACATGAGAAACACATGCATCTTCAGCAGGTTCTTGAAATTCTTTTGATGCGAATTCTTATTTTAGACCAGTTGTTCTGTTTCACATCAATGAGTGTCTTGGAAGTAGAACCAACTCTTGGTGTTGGTCTAGTTATCCTCCACATTGAAAATGCAGTTGTGTTTTCTGTATCTCTAATTCCTTAGCCAATATTGGAGGAGAAACTGCTGTAGTCATGCAGTATTGTGCTTAAACCATGCAGCCTAAATGTTTTTAGGAAGTGGTTGTATTTTATGGGATTCTGTGTGCTCTTGTATTTTAATCTTGGCCAGAGTGAAGAGGTTCAGCTATGTCTTGTGTTTCTGGAAGCTGCTTGACAAGAGGGGAATTGCTGGAGTTTTGGCATAGCGAGTGCTTGGAAGCTTTCTCTGCTCCTGGCCATCTGCTGTCTAAAACTGACACTGCTGGCCACCCTCCTAGGGTGCTCGGGCTCTGTTTCTCAGTCCATGATGTAGCCAAGCTGTTCCCAGACAGCCTGGCCAGTCTTTCACAAACAAACAAGCAATGACAAAAATACGAACAAAATAAGCAGTTTTGGGTAATTTAAGATCTTACTTGCTGAATGGCTGTTTGAAGCATTGGACTCTGATGGGTGTAGCTTGGGAGAAGTGTTGATGTGCTATCTGGACAGTACCCACTGAGTGAATGACATGACTCTCCTGATACCCAGCCAGCCCATCTGCTTACTTTGCACTTGAAAACAAATTTTATATTCAGGACAGACTTATCTTTTCCTATCTCTTTAGAAATATTAGCTCCAGATAAGAAAACTGTGTTTCATTTGCAATATGACCACTGGAGACAGCCTGGCTATTAATTCAACCAACAACTAGAAATTGATTTTGTTGCCCTTTTCTTACACTTTGGATATAAAAATTCTAAAGGAAGGGGGACACCTGCTCTTTTCAATTGTTATCTGCTTAATAAATGACTGAACATGGGCAGAAACGTCTAGATGTCGTGATAATGCAATTTCTTTGTGAATTTGGATTCAAAGGATGCTGAATGAACATGACTACCATTTGAACACAAACATGAAAATCTTTCAATGTGAGTCTTTTGTGAGGAAACGATAATGTTCCTTGCCGATTCTTGAATCGTGTCTGGCCAAATTCCTTAATAGGATGTTTTTATTGGAGATCTCTGCAGCCCTTCCATTGCTTTCCAAACTCCCCTGCAAAGTGGGATTGCCTCAAGTCAATTAACTTCTGCTTTATCTTCAGAGTTCCCTCCTCTCCTCTGTGTCCACCTCTCCAGGCCAAACTGCCCGTATGGGGTGTGTTCATTGTTCTGCGGATGTGTCTGTGCTCTCTGATGCTTCACTGCCCTGCCTTTGGCATATGCAAGCTTCTGTGTGTTTCTTTCTTATCATTAACCTGTGGAAGGTGAAAGTAGCAAATATGGTGTTTCATGGAGATCTTTAGTGCTCTTAGGACAGTGATAAGTTTGTGGCAGTAAGTGTTAATGAAAACAATCAAGTGGGGAAATGTCAAATTCCTAGCATTCTTATACAATGGCATGTGTTGGACAAAGACAGTGAGGCCATAGGAAAGGCTGACTGTGGGAGCATCCAAACTGATGTCAGGTAATGTGGGTTTTAAACTTCCTTACCAGTTTAATATCAGTCAGGATTCCTATGACTGGGACATCTTTGTGCTCACTGAGATTTTTGTAAAGTGTGAAAAAAGTGGATGAAATTAATGCGTTGAATTGGTTTGATGCTTGGCAAAGTTGGAAACAAAGCAAGATAAGGTGCTGTGATTTGGAGGTATAATTCTAATATGATGTTGGAGCCACATACAAATAAAGGTGTAGAGCCTTCTTTGCTTAGATCACAGCAGAGTGTGCCATTTGTCTGATTTATTTGTGGGTATTCATTTGGGTGTGCCTCTGGCACTGCCATGTGCCCCTGTATGCCTCCCTGGAGAAATAACATCTTGGAGAAAAGGCTTTAATCCTGGAGTTGCTAGAAGCTCCCCAGAGGCCATTCAGCTTCTTGAGAAACTCAGGGGAAGTACAGAACAAAACCCATTTGGGTTTATATGTGCTGTTGCTTTGTAGCAGTGTTAGGGAGGGTGTTAAATATTGAAGCATTTGGGATACTGGTCTCAAGAATAAGACCTGCTTAGAAATGAGTGGGTTTTTTATCTGATTTATTTTTTTCATGATGTACTGTACTTAAAATGTTTCTATGCTGTCCTAATATCCAGCCCTAAACTTGGAATTGGTTGTTCTAAGATCAGGAATTGCAATATCTAAATTTCAGACATTTCAGTTTCTGCCTCTTGCCTGAAGAAGCTTTCAAGGGGCATGGTGCAGAGAGGTACCAACTGATGTGTTCTGCAAAGCTCCTGTACTTGAGTTATACTGAGTGAGAACACACAGGAGACATCTCAAATTGAACAGGAGTAGCAATATCACTTCACTACTGAAGCACTCCTGAACAAATTTTTTTTAAAGATTTTTGTCTAACTAGGATTTCGGTTGTGCAGAATATGTGGGGCAAATGAGATTAGTCATTAGGTATGGGTACAGGTGTTGGCCTTCTGGGGTTAAATACTCATTCTCAGTGCAAGATTTTGCAGGGCCATGAATTCCAGACCAGGTTTGTCTCAGGGAAATACCTTTAGGAGTCTAATCATAATCATAATCAGACAAGCTTTTAGACACACAGGTCTGGAAGAGTTTTCATGCCTGAAAGTTTGTATTACTGTTCTAACCTAACTAGTTGCCCTGGCTGACTAGTTAGCAAAACAAGCCTTGTGCTGCCTGTTTTGTGGTGCTCTGATAAATGTGTTATAGGCAGTAGTGTGGTGCTGTGGTGTGTGTGAGGGGAAGAGACAGTTCTAGATTTGCTTTACAAATCAGTAGACTCCATGTTTGCCTTTGAAACTTCACAGTGAGAATATGATATTTGCTTCTCTAAAACTGTCAGTTTGGTATGTTGTAGCTGCTGGTAATTGATAATGTCAAATATGTTACCAGTTTTACCTGCATCATTAAATCTGAATAACCAAGAAAACATGTAGATAACTAAAATTACTGTCTAGGAAGGATTTCTTTTTATGAGAAATAAATACTGATCACTTATTAGAAAATTGAAAATTCAAAAGCAAGTAGTTTGGAATCTCCCATTGTGCATACCAATAGCAGTAAAACAAATGTTGCTGAAATGAAAAGAATTTTTATAAACTTCTGGAGGAACTTGGCTAATAAAAGGTCTTCTGAAAGCACAGGTGAAAAAGCTGGTGTCACTAAATGGTGTGATTTTTTTCTTTTTTCAGCTTCAGTTTTCCTTATAGAGGTGAAGATCAGCCATGCAGTCACATCAGTGATCTGTGGCTTCTAGAGTTGTGCATAATTTGAGTTGAATAATGGCATCAAAAAAACCCCACATATAAATAGGGTTGTGACTATCAGCCCAATTCTGGAACTTAATTCTACTTTATCTGTTTTTGAAGCAAATTATTTTTAGTCCTAAGAGTTTTATAGTTTTAAAGTGGAATGTATGTTTAAAACTCCCTCAGCAATACAACCTGTAAGTGAATTTTTCTTGTGTTATCAAATGAGTATGAAATGACCTCATGTATTCTTCGATTTTTTTAAATAAAGCAGATGATGTAATGGGATGACTTTTGGCTGCACCTCTGCACTGGGCTGAAGCTGGGCTCTTTCAGTCTGAATCCTGAGTGACAGCAAGAACTTTCTCAATGGGAGTAATTTGAAATTAAATGGTTTTCTTAATCATGAGCATGTAGGAATGTAGAGAGAAAAGGTTACTGCTGTACCCCATAACACAGTGCAAAGCCTACTAGTAGGGTTATTGCTGAAAAGTCCTCATCTTTCAAATATCAGTCAAGGGGAACTGATTTCTCAATCCTTAATCTGAGCAGGAGTCAAACTGATGAACTGGAAGCAGAAAACTCAGTAGCCCACTGGTAGTTCTGCTGAGTTCTTATGTTTACAGGTTTGAGAAAGTGGCTCTGGTGACTTAAGAAGCTACACTGACTCTGACCTCCTTCAAATGTGTACAAGTAGTTATCTGCTGCTGTGTATTCACAGGCCAAATGCCCCGCTTTGTTGTCCATGTTCATAGAGAATCTGCTGTCCTGGCCTTTCCAAGAACAAACAAAAGGAATAAATCAAAAAGCTCAGCTCTTTTAAGTACACAGCTAGAATTAAAATCAAACTCAAATTCATATTGAAGTGCAGAGGTGTTGGTTTATTTTAAATTAAATATTTAAATTACTACCTTTATGTGGTGGAGAAAACACTTTTGAGCAAGAGCTGAAGTAGCCCCATTCATAGGTAGGCTTTAACAGCTGGTTATTCTGGTGCTGTCTAATAATAATGAAAATAGTGAGGAATTCTGAACAAAGAGGTTCTGGTCAGGCTGTGTCAATTGCCTTGCAGAATGTAGGGTAAGAAGATTCAACATGCGTGTGTAAAAAACCCAAAACAATTCATAATGTCGTTTAAAATGACAAGCTCTTCCAGGGAAAGAAGTGCTGAAGATACTGAGGAGGATAAAAGCAAGAATTATTTGGAGGAAAAAAAATCCAAAGTAGAATTACTTCAGAATTAAAATTTAATTCTGTTTCAGAGCAATGTGCCTGCAGAAGCACTGCTGCTAGATTGGTTTTCTGATATAATTATTCTGCCATCACAAATCTGTTAATGTCTGTGTGTAGAGAGAAGTCTGAGTTTTGTGCAGTTTTATATTTCCTGTCTCAGGTGCTTATTTCCCCTCCTGTAACTCCCAGGACTTACTATGGGGAATGCATAGGATGCTGTTATTTCATTTAAATGGCTCTTACTTTTTTTTTTTTTTTAAACATTTTTGAAAACAATCATGATGTTCAAGGTAAGAAGGAAGAGAGAAATCTGGCAGAGAAACAAATAATCTTTATTCCCCATGTCATGCACTGTTGCCACTTTGCTTGTTGAGTGAACTTACCATTTACTTTAAACAAGAGGTGTTTCTCTCTGCCCTGCTCCCGCTTTCAAAATATTTAGGCTCGTTCTACCTGTAGGTGTTGTACTGACTGACCCACTCAGGCTGAATATATAGGGGCAGCCTTACATGCTGAAATTATTCCATTATTATTGCTTCTCTCAGAGTGACAAAAAAAATAAAAAAAGACAAGAAGTCCTTTCCTTTTCAGTCAAGAAAGGAGAAGGCGAGGCTGCCTGTCTGTGTGTGAATGGCTAATGCCTCACCAGTGCAAACAGATGGGAGTTACTTGGGAACAGTGTGGGCAGCAAAGCAGCTGAGCTGTATTTGACTTACTTTCTTTACTTGTGACACACTTGTTTCTTGAACGTAGGAAAAAAAATATTCGTTATGTCAAAAAAAGTGAAACGAAGCTTTTTTGGTTTCCCAAAGTGTCCTGGAAAATGCTGCTTTTGCTCAGATGAGGAAAAAACCAATGAATTTAGCTCCTGTTTAAGCCAGTGCTCAGTTCTGGGCTGACTGCAAGAGGTGTAGGTCATGTGGGGGCTGGAATCCTTTGGGGGGATAATGTAGCTGGTTCTGCTGGACAAGCATCTTCTGGGCTGCAGCTTGAAGGAAGCAAACGTGAAGTTTGACTTTAACAAACCTCTTCTGAGAGGTTTCTTGTACCTCCATGTGTGCTCCTGTAGGGACTGTGCCATTAGTGATGTTTGCCACATTTCCTGGCCTCCCATCGGTGCAAGCAAACAGCATTGTTTCTCCTCTCTCTCTGCAGTCAGTGGCCAAGTTTGCCTTGCATGCTGTGACTGCTTTTAATTTGTCTAGAAGCCCTTTTTTACCTGCTTTTATTTTATAATGTACAATTCCTTAATAGAAACCTCCTTGCCAATGCCTCTATTTGTTCAGAGTGAATGCTGATAAGAGCAACTAATAGTGAACTGAATGTTTGCTTACAAAATCAATTTTGATTTCTGAAGTTAGGAGGGATGGAAAATTAGCTCTTTGGGGAAGTGTACCCTCCTTGATTCTAAACACTACTGGCTTTCTCTTTCCTAAGAGGCAACCTTTCCTCTATTTCTATTAGAAAAGGGAACTTCTGGGCTCCACTTCCCTGCTCTGGAGTCCAGTGTGCTGCCTGCCCTTCTCTACACTTCCCCAAATCTATTCTTTCTCTAACAGAGGTGGGCAGGTGTGTGTGTTTCTTCCCCACTGCTGGAGCAGGATCCTAGAAGCTGTTGTCCTCTTGGCCAAGAATGATGAGGGGTTTTTGAATTTTTTTCATGTAAGGCAGATGCCTTTAGGGTTCACATTTCTTTGTCTGTAGGAAGATCTGAAGAGTTGTTTGGGTGGTTGGTTGTTCAGGTATGTATAGTTGGTGCCTGTTACACCTAAGGAGTGTCTTCTTTCTCATGCTTTTTTTACACAACCTTAATTTCTTCTCCCCTATCCATTGCAAAATTATACTTCATATCTGCCCAGAATTGTCAAAGTCCCCTTTTAATATCCAAGATGAATGTGTCTTGTAATGCAATAGCACACAGTATTCCTAATATCTCCAATGCCTACCTAAAAAAAATATTGCTGGGATGCAGAACTTTTTAAGCACCCTTGGGAAAGCAAAGAAAGCCTTTTTACAGCCCTGTTAGGCAACCAAAAAGGCTCCCTTTACCAAAGTAGACTGGATAACCTTTGAAAGAATGAAGAAAACAGTATGAAATACTAGATTTTTTTTCCTCAGTTCTCATCTGCAGGCCAATTAACTCTTGATGGAGGTCTTTTTTTGAAGCAGTGTGTAGCACACAAACCTATCATCTTGGCTTCCAAGCAAGTAGACAAATGACACTGGGGTCAGTTAAAAGTTGCAAAAAGTACCGGTTGTCCCTTCTATGCAAAGGGGTTTAAAGTAACAACCCAAACCTACTTGCAATAGAGAGATAGAGAGACTTCCTTGATGTTAATATTCTGCTCAGCCAAGATTAACTAAGTGCTGCAGACTTCTTTTGAAGGTTAGGATGAAGCTGGTGCTATGCTTATTCCCAATCAAAGAATGTTCTTGAGAGCTCGGGGTAAGGTCAAAAAGTTGAATGAATGTTTCATCGCTGCCAGCTCTCATGAAGTTCATGACTGTCCTGCTTTACAGCTTTTTCCCACTTTACTCAGGACTTGTCAGGCCACACCTAGAATACCGAGTTCAGTTTTGGTCCCTACTACACAAAAAAAGGTGTGGACAGGCTGGAGAGGGTCCAGAGAAGGACCATAAAGATGGTCAGAGGACTGGGAGCCTTCAGTGTGAGGAAAGGCTGAGAAAACTGGGTTTGTTCAGCCCTTAGGGAAAAAAGCTTAGGGAGAGACCTTGTCACCATGTTCCCATATTTAAAAGGTGGCTACAAAGAAGATGGAGAGTCCCTTTTTGCAAGGAATCACATGAAAAGACAAGGAGTAATGGGCACTAATTACTTTTAGAGAGATACCAGTTGGGTGCAAGGAAGATTTTTCACAATGAAACCAATCAGTCATTGGGATAATCTCCTTAGGGAAGTGGGGCATTTCCCAATGTTGGACACCTTTAAGGTGCAGCTGGGCAGGGTCCTGGGCTGTCTTGTCTAGACTGTGCATCTCTGAGAGAGGTTGGACCAGGTGATCCCTGAGGTATTTTCCAGCCTAGTATTCTATCACTGATTCCTTCTATTGGTGAGGAGCCTAATTTGGCCTCAAATATCTGTTTGAGAAACATCCAGTAGATTTGGTGTATGTTTAGCAGCATTATGATGTGGTGAGTGCCGAACTGCCTGTGCACAGTCTTCGTGCAGGTGGTGCTCTTGCTGTGCTTGGGTTTCGATGAGTATTTAAATGGCTCTTCCTTTATTGCTCAGCTGCTTCCAAGCATAAGCAGCTGCTTCTTACTGCAATCTCTGGGGATGACCATAGTGGACAAGGAAGTGTTAATTACCAGGGTGACACCAGTGGGAAATGTGGATCTGTCAGAACTGCTGTTTCTGGGTGGATTTTGTCCTCTGGTGTTTCGTACTTGTTCATTTAGAAATACTCTGCTTGGGGTTCCCTCCTGGCAGAAGGGCTGTCCATTTGCTTACTGCCTTAACCTTGGCCCTGAGGAGTTGCCAGGGCTCCTACTGTGCAAATTCAGCCCCAGCAGATGGCGTTTTAGAAATAAAACCAAACTAAGACAGGAGAAGAAATCACAGAGTAGAGGATATCTTAATATCTGAGTGTCTTAACCCTTTGTTTAGACAATGAGCAATTTAAAGAGTCATGTGAAGTACAAGAACCAATAATGGCTTCTTTAGCTTCCAATGGAAAATTTGGGAAACTGGGTGGAGTGACAAGGAATACCTGAACTGAACAAGGGATATTTTTACTTTTGATAACAGAATTAATTTCTGACTTTTTAAAACCTTTATGCTAATTGTCTTGTTTAATAACAGTGGAGGAAGAAGGTGAATATGATGGCAGCGCAAATGATGTGGCATCTGGGAGAACTTCTGTAGAGTTTTTGTTTTAGAAACAAAGACTTTTGATCATTGGGGAAGCTCAGTAACTGGGATATAATGTAGGAGATAAGGCAGTTGTACAGAGGGGAGTATGCAATAGGAGTTTTTTAGAAGAATAACATTCTTTGAAACTTTATGGAAATACTTTGTTGCATTTTTTATTATACCCTTTTGTGTATTCGACATGTTGCCTGATTTTACCTTCTGCCTAAATGTGTTAAAAAAGTTATTTCTGGAAAGTTTTTTTTTTGAAAGTTGGCATGAAGGGATTTTGTCTGAGGGTTTATTCCTAAATGTTCATCATTGGATAATTGCATTGGATAACAGCAGCCTGGTAATTCCTGGAGCTTGCTAAAAGAGGTCTGTAGGATTTCCCCGCACCAGAGATGGGTGCAGGCTGCCCTGCAGAGGCTGACAGGCTGCCCTGTAGGCTTTTCTCTCCATCCTTTGAAGGGTTGAAACAGTTGTCACTGCTGCAGGCAGGAGCCTGTGCTGGATGGACCCTGGTCTGATCTAGTTTGGCAACTCTTGTCACTTCAAGATTGTTTTGGTTTCTTCTGCAGGTGTAATATGCCCATGTTTTGTTGTATGTACTTATTGTGCTGGCAAAGGTATAAGGTAACATCTGTAAACTTTTCTTTTTAGCCCTTTATAAAACAAAATAATTTTTTTCCCCTGCAACTTAAACTCATGTAACCACTTCAGCCTGTGCATCTGAGAATCCCACTGGCTTCAGTGGATATCAGATTCTTTATATTTAGGTTATGGATCTATAAGCTTTCACCTCTTCAGACAGGAGACAGCTGGCCTGGGGGAAAATTTCATTTACACACTATGCATCTATTTGACGAAACCTCCAACTAAACAAATAACTTCTTCCAGAATGGGGGTGCTGGGTGGTATTCTCCAGAATATCTTTTTGTGTCAATGCAGTTACAGGTAAAGCATCTACACATTGAGGGACATTAATCAAACAGTGCTTCGTTAGCATAAAAAACTTAAAAATTATATTTTCTGTCTCTTACTGAGAAGCCGTTTTCTTTTGGGTTTTCTTTACTGCAGCTGCTTACAGCCTAACATTCTGACGCTGCCCTCATTCATTGTGCTTGTCACTGAAGAAACCATTGTGGCTTTCTAAGGTCTTGATAGTGTTGTTATTGAGTATATTTGAATAACTACTTGAATTTGACACAGTCAGGAAACCTACCAGAGGGTAAAACAAACATCACTCCCATTCTTGCATGTCGCGGCTGAAGTGGCAGTGAAGAGGTGTGAAGAATACCACCCTATCGTTTGCCAGCTTCCAGCCTTCTCTTCCCTGTGGAAGTGAGAACCTATGAAAGGAGATACGTGTTACTGTGCTATACTGGATATTTTCTTTTCAATGGAGAGATAATAATGCTTTGAACAAGGGGTGTGTGGCTTCAGATACCTGTTACTGTATCCCTTGGGGTACTTAGTGACAAGATGGCCAGATTCTGTTCTTGCTGGTGATTTAATTTCCCTTATCTCATTCTGGAAACATTCAGGTAGTTAATGTTTATTTTGTCTTACAGACAGAGTTGCAGCTGTCTCTAGTTAACTTTCTGTTTCTTCATCAGAATGTTGTTTCTTTTTGTTTCAATCTAAAGCTTGCTTAGGGTGGAGGCAAATTTTAGTTCTTTTCAACTGGTATCTGGGAAGTCTAATAAGACCTAACCTGCATTGCAGTAAATCTAGAAACCCTGTGCTTACAATCACAGCATTGATTGCATGATTATTTTATTTTTGCTTGTTTTAGAGTTGAGTCTAAAATATTTCTACCACTCTTCCCAGTAACTGCTAAATTTCTTCCAAACTTGTCTTGGTACAGGATCTGCATCTTAAGCAATAGTGCTGAATTTTTAATCTTTTGTTAGTAATGGAAGCTGAGAATAAATGGAGTTGTGTATTAATTGAGTGGTGGAGGGATGTAGTGAGATGAGGAGAACCCGAACATCTTCCTTTCCCTTCTCTTCCAGAATTCCACAGTATTTCTTCAGGCTTCCCTGGGTGACAAGGGTCATGTGTCAGTGTAGGCTGGGTTTTTGATCACTTAGCCTTAGGATTTCAGCTCCAGCATTAAAGTGGCTTGATGCTAATTTCTGTATTTGTATATTTTAATTTTATATTTTACAACATACTGTGATGTTACAAATGATTAAGTGCTGCTTTTTTAAGAAGAAAAAGGTTTTGATAAGACAGGAATAATGAGCTAAAAGAAAGAAAAAAACCAAACCCACAACAGATTTCCTTTTTTTGCTTTGTTTTGTTGTAGTCTGCATAATCATATCTGCTTTTTGCTATTTTAACTTTAGGCAAGCTATTTCAGTCTGCTTCAGGTGAGCTGTCCATAAAATGGGTGTATCATCACTTGCCATACTACAGTCCTTTGAGTTCTAATTAAATACTCCAAAGCCCACTGACCTCCAGTCGTGAAATGACAGTAATGTTAGTTTGTCATGTCTTGGGAAAAAAATGAAGCACTTGAACTCTTTTTTTTTCCTTCTTTTTTCTATGATGTAGATTACAACGAAGTTATTTTCTGTAGTAGCAATTATTGGATGGAGTGACCTTTTCCAATCTAGACACTGATGTAGTGGAAGGGACATTTTTCCACTTGACCTTTATGCAATGTGTCAGTTTTTCCTGTGGTGCCAAATGAGTTGCAATTGACAGATTTGATGGAACACTAACTTGATGGGAGCTTATTGTTTGGAAGCAGTTATGTGTGGAAATGTGGAGCCACTAGTAAATAACGTGATAAAAGTCATTTGCATGTCTTTTATCACTAAGGAACAACTGCTTAGAAATGACCGCTGCCTAAATTGCAATTTGAATGCTGGTTAGCTGAGATTCCAGTAAACCTTAGCAAACAGTGATATTTCAGAGTAAAATCTATTGGCTTATCTTTTTATTTCTGTGTTGCTTTGTAACCAAATAACAATGGTTTTCTGTACTTTATTCTTGCTACTTGTTTTATAAAAAGAAAAGAGGAATAAAAGATAAACAGTTTTCAGTGTGTGACAAGGAAGCCATGTCTTTCAAGAGGCTGGCCATGTGTGTTTATGTGTGTATGTGTATAATAGCTTTCTTGGTTATTTATTAATATGTTACAGAAATAATGGCCAGATATGATTTGGGAAGAGAGAAGTTCTGGTTCTGGGGAGGAGCAGGGAGTTATAAGCACATTTTAGAGTGAGGGTGGTTGTCACAGACATTTCTTCCTGCTG
>NW_005054348.1:3533482-3541618 GCF_000277835.1 Geospiza fortis | reverse complement strand
CTGAAGCTGAGAAGTTTCAGCAACCAGATGTAAACAATGATTGTTTGCTGCTGTGGAATGCAACAGGTGGACCCGTGATTGGTCTGGTGTGGATGTTTTGGTTCAGTGACCAGTCACAGCAGAACTGGCTCTTGCTCTCTGTCGGAGCCAGCTCCTTTGTTATTATTCTTTTCTATTCTTAGCCTAGCTAGCTTCTGGAAACCTTTCCTTCTATTTCTTTGTAGTATAATGTAATATATATGTATCATAAAATAATAAATCAAGCCTTCTGATCATGGAGTCAACGTTCTCGTCTCTCACCTCACCTGACAACCCCAGTGACCGCTGTCAGAGGTGGTGGATAGCATAAAGGGAACCATAAAAGGAGAACCAAACCATCCTGTCCCAGTGCTCCAGCTAGGAAGTGCAAATGTCAGCTGCTCTTCACATCTGTTAAAATAAAATAGGGAGAGGATTGTGTTTGTTGAGGAGAAACTTAAAAGCAAAGACTGAAAGTCAGTTATTTCAGGTGTCTTGTTCTAATCCAGTATCTCTTTCTGCTCTGGTGGAAGGCTCTTATACTTCTTCTAAATAAAATAATTCCACCTCCAAAATGGATAAGAAAAAGTTGTAGTGAAGTCAGGATCTACCTGAGACTACCTAAGTAATGAATTATTGTGGCTTTTTGAAACCATTGAGCAGCAGGACTGAGAAAAGAGCAACAAATGCCATCTGTCTGATCTACATATTTTACCACAGTTCTTCTTAAGCTGTCGAGGTAAAGTAAAAAGGATCTGAATGGGCGTGGGAGGGGAAAGCAGCTCAGGTCTCTTCTGTTGGATTTGCAGGAGATATTTGGAAGGGAAAAAAAAAAGTTTGCTGTTAACAACAGACACATTAACATATTATTTGTTACTTCAAAGACAATCTGTTCAAACAATTTCAGTAGCAGGGGATGCTGCTGGACAGAGTCAAGGTGGAAGGCTGGATAGAAATGTTTATTTTGCTGTGGTAAAACAGGTTGTGTGGGTGTACTGGCACAGAGGGAAATTCATGGCAAGATTCACTAGTGTAGCAATGTTTTTTGATTGTAACTCACAAAGAAGGTAGAGATTAGTTAATGTGAAGCTGTATGAAAACTATTTGCTTGTGAAGTTTTCATTTGTAGCTAATGCATGCCACAAAAGATAGCAGGAGATGCTTGGAGGAGATGTGCTGCAGGGGCTGGAAGCAGAACCTGCATCTCGTGAGCTGCAATTCTGGGGTCTACAACAGGATCACACTTGAAATATGTCTTGTCTTTTATATGTGGGTTCCTATAAAAATGACAGATATCTCATCCTTTCTGGAGCACCTGCTTTTCTGAACCCCTTGTGGAGAGCATGGCAATATCCAAATCCCTCTCCCCGAGCTCCATTTCTAGCTGTGCATCCATCAGACTCCCACTTTGCTCCTCTTTCCCCTTCCCACCTGACTGTCAACACAGACAGTGGTCTGGCAGCTTTCATTTCCAGCCTCTGGAGGCTCTGCTGAACAGGGGGAGATGCTGCTGGGGGCAGTGACACTTCATGAGCTCAGGGTGGGTAAGGCAGTGAGCCTGTGTGTAAAATTTTCAAGTCTTGTAGCTTGAAGTGTGAGGACCAGTGAAGGTTGCTTGGCACTGCTGCATTCCACTCAGGTTGGGCATTTGAGAGGCTCTTCTGTGGATCTGCATGCTGGAGGAGGTTGGACTTCTTGCAGTGGCTGTCATTAGGTGGTCACTGCTGTTGTCTCATTCATAACTGCCTTGCTGAAAAGCAGCAAAATAGAATTAAGCAGCTGTGGAACTTCCTTAGAGAGCCTTTGTTCTTCCCCCTGTTGACCTCTGCTGACCTCCTCCTGCACAGCTCTACCCTCTGTCCAGCATGCTTGAGGAGTAGTTCTTACACCTAAAACACTTCCAGGAGCTCAGAGCTGGGATGAAAGGGGTAAAAAAGTTAAAGTGCATATGAGAAAGGAAGTAGGGTGGGGAATAATGATTAAAAAACCCCAAAACCTCCAGGATCCCATTTGTTGTAACAGGAAAGATGATGGGCTTTATCTGCTTTTGAAATGAGAAGATTAAGAGGTGACTCCAGTGAGTGAGAGTCTTTCATATGGAAAAGTCTGCAAAGCCCAAATTATGAAAGGGTTAATACAAGGTTTCTTATGCAAGGAGCAGTTTAGGTTGTGTAATTACACCTATCCTTTTATCTGAAGATCTCACACAGGTGTTAATTAAGCCTGATGAGGCCCCCATGGAGCAATTGTTGCTATCTGTGGTTTTACATACAGAGGACCTAGAAATAAGGTTATTGGTAATGCAGCACTGTAGAATTGGTGTTCATGGGAGAATACCCAGTGTGACTTGAAGCCACCTGGCACAGGCATGGCAGAACCAACCCATTCCATGAAACCATGCCAATGGTATATCCCAAATGTTTTCTCTTTGCCTTAAAATGTAGGTATCTGTAGATGCATAAAAAGAAACTGTGGACTAAGAAAAATGACTACTTCTAGATGGGCCATCTTTATTATGCCTGTAACTACTCCTGGGTTTTCCTTTTTTTTTTTTTTTTTGGTATGCTATTCTTGTAATTTGCAGGTTCCTGTGATACTTTGGTTAGCATCCAGTGTTTTGTGAGGCTTATGGGAGCCAGCAACAAGGAAAATATACCTATGCTGCTGAGGTTTTGTATGCTAATTCCTTTCATGTCTTTGTGTAAATCTTTTCAATGCTGAGCAGACGCATTGTTTTGTCAGCTTCCCATAGGGAAATCACACAGCTCCTAATTGTTGTTTTGCTTCCTGTAATACTCTTGAGCTGTTGATAATTCCACAAAAGAATTCTGGAAAACTACTGGTGGATGGATGAGGATGGGTAAACAGAGAATTTTGAGATATTCTTACACTGCTTTGTTTGTATGTTGATTTTCCTAAGGAAATCATCTAAGCCTTTTGTCATCTTCTGACCCGACCTGATATAGTGTGGGGTGGTTGCCTACCTTGTATTTAGTTGTTCTATTCTTTTTCCCTGGTGGTGGAATTTGGGCAGCTCCAAGACCAAGCTTGACAAAATTACTGCCTTTGTTGTTTGTGGAAGCCTCTGTGACAGGCTGAATGTGGTGGTGGCATTGAGTGTCCCAATGCCATGATGTTGGTAGAGATCTGTTTCAGGGAGGTGATGTCTCATCAGCTCAACAAAACACAAGCAATTTTTACAGTGAGACCCTGCTTAAGCTAATAAGAAGCTGCCAACACGAGGTATAGCTTGATAGCTGAGGAGATGTCTCCTCTGAGGTTCTTGCAGTGGGATGTGGATTTGATCCAGTTCAGCCTGAGACTCTGTTTCTTCAGAGAAGTTCACTTTGTGCAGTGCTCTGAGCCCCACAAACTTTCTGTTTTTTTACAGGATTTGGTGACATTTTGGGGAATGTCAGGAATGCAGGATGTTTTTGAATTCAGGATCAATAGGACAAAGTGTGCTTGAGATTAATTTCCAGAGGGGAAAAAATAAAAAAGTTTATGCAGCTTTTACATTTGATATATTATATTATTTTTGGCCTTCCAAAGGAAGTTGCAGGATCCAACTACAGTTCCACTGCCCCAAATTATTTGAATTGTTTCGTGTTTATGCTTTGGTACCACAGACAGACTTGGGAAAGCAATGATGAAGATAGTAGGTTGGAAATAGACAAAAGCTTAGTACTTGTATGTGTAAGCTAAATAAACTGTAGGTGCAAGTCAGCTAAAAAATTGTAGGTTATTTTTTTTAGAAAAGATTAGAGAAGCAGATGCTAGCTGGAAGATGTGGGACAGGAAGAGGATCAAGGGGCAGAAACAATGAGGAGAGAAGCTGGGGTGTAAGGGTACCTGTGAATTGCTGAGAGGGAATTTATTAGTAAGGCGAAGTTCAAATGGAAGGGCAGGAAACCAATCACCAGGTATTAAGTCAGCAGCTATTCTGTGTTTGAATGATTTTCTTTACCATTAGATCCTGATTCCTGGAGCAATAATTTCCTGGTAGAAATTATTGGATCTGACTAGATACAAGGCAGAAATGTTTTACAATGAGTGTACTTGAAACACTGGAACAGGTTGTGCAGAGAGGTGATGGATGGATTTGTGCCCCATCTCCAGCAACACTGAAGGTCAGTCTGGATGGGGCTCTGAGCAGCCTGATCTAGTTGAAGATATCCCTGATTATTGCAGTTGGGTTGGACTAGATGACCTTAATAATCCATTTTTTGTTTTGACAGTCAGAATAGTCTGAGAACAAATGACAAATGTTGTCAACCATTCTCTCTGATTGCTTGATTTCTTAGGATATGGCCTTTACTGTGTAAAGCAGAACAGTGTAACTGCTGTGTGCTAGAATAGCGATGGATGGCAGAAATTGGAAAAGTGACTAGGCCGAACTAAGTTAGCATCTTTTATTTGCTATATTAAAATTTGCCTTTATTTTTTGAAATAAAGTTTTAAAACAATTTTTGGTTTTGCATCTACTGGTGCAGAGTGCTTGGGGAAGGCTATAAGCTCAATTTGATGATAAAGTTTTAATTCTTGAAGAGCACTGGGAATAAGGAAGAAACAATGAAATTAGATTTATATATTTGAGATTATGTAGAGTATTAAATGTGAGAGTGGGGACCTGGAATACAAGCAAACATTGAGCAGTATTGTGGGAGCTCAGGAAAGAGAATACCGGGAACAAGAGAGGCAGAAAAAAGATTGCTTTAACCTAAAATAAATTCTGGCATCCAGGTACTCCTCCATAATGAATGGATGTACTGTTTTAGCTTTGGTACCACACAAAGACTTACTTTATTTTCTCTCTCTCCTTTTGTTTCTAGAAGCTTCAAGTTTCCTTGTAGAGTTCCCCACTGCAGTTTTCAGAGCAATTGCTTTGGGGCTGCATGCATACGTTTTTATTCTCTTTATAGTTCTCTGTGTGTAATATTCAATCAATAAGAAATAGTATTTTATACCTTTTCATCAGCATGCCTTGCCACAGAAGGGAGATAACGTTGCCTAATTGCATTTTGTTTTGATGGTGTTGATCTGTAGCTGGTGGCTTAAGCAGAACTGCAAGCTGATTTCTTCCCCTATTGTAGTCCTTGGGAAACATAGCACAATTTAATATATGTCACACTTCAAAATCTGTGCTGTTTTCTTTCAAACTTCAACTGAAAGCAACTCTACATCTGCTCATTGGTGTTCCTTAGCCTAGACTTTTTGGTGCTTTGTTCTGCATTTTTGCAACATGGCTTTTAAAAGTATGAAGATAAGCCTTTGTGAAACACTGCTTATGTTATCTATGTTATCACCACTACTTTGTGGCTTCTCCCACCAAAAAAAAAAAATCTTTTAAACAGTATGCTTTAGGATGGTGTTCTCAATATATTCAGGTTAGGCAATAATAAAGGATCCTTTTCTTTGTTTGACAGCTGGATCAAAGCACTTCTTTACATTCACAATATGTGCTTAAACAGAGCCTGGTGCAAAAAAGTCCCAACAAAATCTGTCTGTCTCTAGTTACAAAATCCTTGATATAAAACCCCAGATATAGACAATCCCATATCAAAATTTCTTTCAGGAGCTTTTAGAACTTCAAAAAAATGACAAGTATCTCACAATATAATGCAATTAGTTGCAGAGCACTTCATGGTTTACTGTTAATTGAATCACCTGTTTTCTAATCAATCCATGGCATTTATTCAGAGGCAGTGAAGATGGATGAATGTTGGCTTAGAGCTTCCTGGAGCAAGGAAAGGGACATGGTGAATTGGGACTGAATCCCCTGCAGTTGACACTGATACACAGCTGACAGTTCTTGTATATGAACCGCACTGATTTGAAGCATCCACCAAGCCTTTTCTTCTACCAACTCCAATAAAAGAATAAGCTGTATTGCCAGCCAAGGAGCTTTGCATGGATCTCTGTGAGCTTCCTTGCCTTGTGAGATCTCTTTCAGAGTACAATTTTATTCACAATAGTTGTCTGTGCCGTTGTGCTGCATAGCCTGACATTTTTAAAGATACAGATTTGACCTGGAGTCAGCGGTACGTGTTTTTTCTCGTTTCTCTAAAATCTCATATGTAGTGACAGTACTGTCAGCACTGCTTGCAGAATAATGTTGCTATCAAATAAAGGGCACAAGCAATCAGCTTTTTTCCCCTTTTAGTGTATCTTTTGATGTTACTGTAAGTTATTTTTATTGTAAAGTCATATTGGAAATGTAAGGATCTTGGTGGTTTCGTTGGAAACTTTGTGAAAGATTGTGGAAAGCAGTCAGTGGGGCACTGTGTAATTTGTATTGTGAGCTGGCTAAAGGAGAAATGATGTCTCCAACGTTCACATGCCTATCTTTGAATTCTTGTTATGTTTGAAGGAATTTACAAATGCAGCAAATCTGAAGGGAAGGACTGTAGGGGATAGAAACTGTATGGAATTGTACTTCTCATGCAGTTACAAAGATTAATTACTAAGGTTGTCACATACAGAAAACTGCCCACTATTTCACTAACTGTTATGCATGTCAGGCACATTAAAAATGTGATTACTCCTGCATTTAGAAAATTATAGAAGTAGTTAGTTTATGATCTAATGTGAAATATTTATGAAGGTCCTAATATTAAAAATGTTGCTATTAAAGATACTATAAAACCTCAGTGTTTTTCAGAAATTTCAGATGAAGAGCAATGGAGATTAAGCTGCTTCTAGTATGCTGAAATTATTGCCCCTAATTTTCACCCGGAGTGTGGGTCTGATGCACTGTTCTCTCCATTTGTCCCTTTGGCTGTCATTTATTTAGTGGATTGTAAATTTATTGGAGTAGGGTTTCTTCCCCCCTACCCCCCCTTGTCTGAGCCTAGTGCAGTTGGAACCTCCATTGGATGCTCCTCTGTGAGATGCTGGTGGCAAATAATAACTACTTCCCTTTCAAGATAGTCATGTTACAGGAAAATGTAAGTTTATCCAAATAGTCCTGCTCAGGCCAGAAATAACAGCTGTGAGGATAGTTCACCCTACATCGCCAGGTGAGGAGAAAGTAGCATGAGAAAGCAAAAGTTTTCTAATGCTGGCCAAGTAACTAGAGAGATTAATTGTCCAAGTCAGGACTAGGATATTTTCCTCTCAACCCCCAAATTTCCCAGAGGTGTGCTGGACAAAGCCCTTCTGGCTTTGTGGCTTCTTGCTTATGTTTCTGCTGACGTTGAAAGTAACTGCACCTACGCTCTCACAAAACCCATGGAGTTCTGTGGCTTGTGCCCCTAAATCCTGTTAAGTGTTGTTATTGAGAGCCAGAGAACACAGCACAGATCTGAGTGACAGTCTGTCAGTCACGCTGCTGCTGTGGAGCACTGGTCAAAATTTATCATAAAAATCTGCCCCAAGCTTTGCAGTAGTGACTTTCCAGGGAGAAATTTCTTTCTGAGGAGATTACACCTCCACTTAGCACTGGAAAATCTAACTGTAGGTGGAAATCTTGGTGGTGTGCTTTTGAGGAAGCATCTGTTAAAATGTCTAAGAGTGTACCTTTTTGTTCAATGCTAATTGAATGCTCTTAAATTCAATATAAATTAGAGGAGGGAAATATCTGCCAATGTGTCATGCTTCCTTTTGTAATAACAGCTAAAAAGTGTCTGTTCTTGTATATTTTAAAGCTTTCAGACTTCCCAACTCTGCTGCAACACAGATGTTCAGTGCACTAAATTCTGAAATGTTATATATTTTAAGGAGGCAGCAATTTCCTGGGTTGTAATTGGTGTGAACTGATGGGTGGAAAATGCAGAGCTTGCAGGGAGGCAGAGAGCATGCTTGAGCTGTCCTCACTCTTAAGAAATCCTGTAGACAGTTTTCTCCATTGCTTCTCTTGAAGGGGCTGTTTTGAGTACCAGGTTTCCTTCCCATTCCTCCCCCACCTGATTTATGTCTCATTGCTAGGAAAGGAGAAGGAATCTGAGGATAGGCAGCTGATGCTGACTGCAGCAGGGGGAGCTTGTGGCATCAAATGCTACATCAGGTCATTGCTGGGTATTTCTGGTACCTTGAGTCTGCCAGGGAATGCAGGAGACTTACTCTCTTGTACACTTCTCATTGCAGTATTTTAACTTTAAACAGCACCATCATTGGAGG
>NW_005054348.1:3474505-3533472 GCF_000277835.1 Geospiza fortis | reverse complement strand
AGCAGGAATAAAAAAGGTTTGTCATCTGTACTAAGACTGAGAGAGAACTGAGGGATATACACAAACCAAGGAATTATGGAGTTGTAGCTCCTGCAGATTTTGGCCCTCCTGCTTTAGGGTGAATTTTGTGGCAGTAGCTTCTGACTCCAAAGGGTGTTCAGCAGCCAGGAGTTTGGTTTGTTCTTCTGTTCCTCAAGGTAGTCTTGATAGTTCAGGAGCAGAGCTGGAGTGTGAAATTGCACAAGTTGCCTTTTTGACTGGAATTGAAAAAGTTAAGTGGTGGGTGAGGGGGAGAATCAAATTTGCATTTTGCTCTACCTTTTTATGAGTTGAACACGAATGTTTGGCTGTGGTACCCAGGGGGTTATAGCCTTGGCTGGAAAGCTTTAGCCTCTGCTTACTGGCCTTTCCAGGAACTGCTTTTTCCACTGACTGCTGGATGTATTTAATGGACCCTTGCCCAAATATAATTTTAGTTCAGATTAGGTGTATGAGCCTTTGGAAGGAATCTCTCAATTGTCCCATTTGCTATGCTTTGCTTTGCACTGTAGAGCAGTCTTGTAGTACAATGGGT
The DNA here is from genome assembly GCF_000277835.1 of Geospiza fortis. Lineage (NCBI taxonomy): Eukaryota > Metazoa > Chordata > Aves > Passeriformes > Thraupidae > Geospiza > Geospiza fortis. Next base: position 3,532,898 of record NW_005054348.1, on the reverse strand, counting down.
TAGTTTTCTTTCAAGTGAGACAAAGTCAGAAGATGTGCTGTAAAGCTACCAGAGGGGTTCAACTATGTGTTCTTGATCCATGGCATTGCACTAAACCTAGTTTGAAGTAGGACCTTCCAAAGTGCAAATGTTGGGGCCTCAATACTGAACTGTTTTCCTCTGCAGATATTCTCCTTTTAATCCACACAGTCAGCAGGGTAGGCATAACTCAGCTTCTCCTTTCGCTTCAATCGTGTGTGTCCCAGCCCTATGACTTCTTGGAGTCAGCCCTGCCCAGGTGTGCAGTTTGACTTGGCAGTGGCTTTATTTTGCTGTTTTCCACATGCAAGGCTGAATGGAAGGTAGGAAAGGTTTGCTCTATACTGATGATCAGACAGCACATGGTAAGGGCCAGCTGTTCAACTGCCTGAGAGTAATCTGAAGCCGCATTTTATACATATCAAGTAAAACTTTCAACTGTGTGTATGTTTGGCAAATGGTTAATTATTTTCTCCTTAAGAGCAGATAGGTGTTCCAGGTGCTTGTAATGCCTTCAGTTCTTATCACAGTATATTATGTGTCTTTATGTGTCATATTTGGATATGAATTGATCTGTGTTTTCCCTGCAAGTTATTTTGCAGGAGGCCAATGCTCGTAACTGGGCTGTAGACACCTTGCTTACTAGTCAGCTCTCCAGATGTGTTTCAGTCACATATTCAAGCTTCACATTAGGCTCCTCAAGTTACCATATGGGGTATATGTTTAAATAATCCATTATTCAATTTTTATATTCTGTTATAATGTACCTTGGAGACCAAAAGCATAGATACCCTGAAAAGAGAGTAGCTTCTGGTGGATAGAAGGGAAGTCTTTTAGCTGACAGACATTAGAGATTCAGAAACAGCAAGGGGGCACTTTGCACCCTGGTTCTTAGTCTCCCCTCTAAAGTCCTTTTACTGTGTGTGCTTCTGGATACAGGCTGCAAGAGGGGTCTTTGGTTCTGAACCTGGGACTTCTTTTGTTCTTTACAAAATACATAACTATCTCTGGTGCTGAGCATACAGGACAATTCCATCATCTTGGACTGCCACCCTGGTTTTTTAAGATTTTCTAGGCCTTCTGACATTGACATTCTTGTGGTGAACTTTCTCAGACACTTTCTGTAAATAACTGATTGTTTTGTCTTCTTTTATGGAGGAGGAGAAAGTTGATGGACTGTTGGTTTGACCAGTGTCATTGGAGAGGTGTCACTATCACCCTCCAATCCGCTGTCACTTTTGGAAAACTATAAATGTTGGAGTCAGGAAAATAAATGCTCTCTTTCTTCCTTCACCTTGAGAAGGTAGTGTGCTTGTGTTCTTTCGTGTCATGTAGTGACATTGGACTCTTACAGTTTTTAAGAAAGTGAGCAGTGGGGAGATTGTGTTTCCAGAAGTTTTCTAGCAGGCAAGAAAAAATATTTTAGAGCTGCAGTGTGTGAGTTATGGTTATAAATCCTACCTAAACCCTGTTTTAGGGCCTTCAGATTTTATGGGGATGCAAGGGCAAAGGGGAAGAGGTTATTAGCTGAACTGTGGAGGAAGATCAAAGCAAGACCTTCCTTGGTTGAACTAGCTGAAGGAACACTTTTTTAATGCCCAGCAATTTGTAGAATAGCATGATTGATTATCTTCCCACTTATTAGTGTAGACATAAATAAACATAAATATATGCGGTACATAGCAAATTAGGTTCTGTCCTTACTGAGATAATTTTCTTAAATGTTTTTTAAATGATGATAAATAGTTCTGATAAAGTGAACCTTTTCCTTGGAGGAATAAAACCAATGTTAGAGTACTTAAAAAGTAGAGAGGTAGCCAGATGTTCTCACATGGTCAATTAGAAGTTATGGAAATTGCTTCCTTTACTCAAAGCTATTACAAAGCATGATCTTTGGAGACACTACTGTTCTCAGACTGCTGCTTGTTTAATTGAGAACAGCAGTTAGTCAGCATCTTCCAGGTCTGTACTATGGTTGGCTTTAAAGTGAGTGGGATGTCTGAGGTACACTGGCAGTAGTGGATTGCACAGAAATGGCTTGCAGTGGAGGGTAATTTAAGAGTTAAATTTTACTCTTTGGTCTGAAGTAGGAGCCTTGTCTAGGGTATCTGTAGGACTCTTCAAGGCAGCAAGCTGGCACCAGAATGTAGTGAAAGAAAAGGGATAAAGAGAACTAGGCCTAATTTTAAATGCTTCTGTAAAACAGTATGTATTGATTACCTGAAAGTTTGTTCATTTAAGAACTTCATCAAATGGGGTGGGGGGATTGCTTTTGGCATGTAAGCTGTCCACTAAGTAACTTATTTTGAGGTGAGGAATGGGATAGAGAAAGTTCTAAGCCTTTCTTTGTAATGAGTAATGAGTGCACGTGGTTTCTTTTGATGTGTCAGTCTATCAGCGAGTTCTTGGATTCTTTTCTCCGTTGGAATAACTTGTTAAAACACTAAAATGAGAGTAAAAGAACGTTGTGTCTGTGAGTCTGATGACTTAGCAATAGCAAAGGCCTTCTGTGTCTGCTTCTTGGCTGAAAAATCCTAGAAAATATGGTGGAAGAGATCACACAGAATATTCTGAGCTGGAATAAGAATCATCAAAGTCCAACTCCTGGCCCTGCAGCGGACAGGAGATAAAGAATCACATTATGTGCCTGAGTGCGTTGTCCAAACACTTCTTGAACTCTGTCAGACTTGGCACCGTGACAGATTCCCTAGGGAGCCTGTTCCAGTGCCCAGCCACCCTCTGGGTGAAGAACCTTTTCCTCATATTCAGCCTAAACCTCCCCTGATGCAGCTTCAGGCCATACCCTCATGTCCTGTCCCTGATCACCACAGAGAGGAGATCAGTGTCTGTCCCTCCTCTTCCTCTCCTGAGGAAGCTGTAATTACAATGAAATCTTCCCTCAGTCTCCTCCAGGCTGAACAGACCAAGTGACCTCAGCTACTCCTCAAATGCCTTCCCCTCAAGGCCCTTCACCATCTTCATTGCCCTCCTTTGGACACCCTCTAACAGTTCAATGTCTTTCTTATATTGAACCTCCCCCCAGCGCTCGAGGTGAGGCTGCCTCAGAGCAGAGCAGGACAATCCCCTCTCTTGCCTGGCTGCTGATGCTGTGCCTGATGTCCCCAGGACAGGGTTGGCCCTCCTGGCTGCCAGGGCACTGCTGGCTCACGTTCAACTTGCCATCAACCAGGGTCCCCAGGTCCTTTTCCATGGTGCTGCTTTCCAGCATCTCATTCCCCAGTCTGTCCATACATCCGGGGTTGCCCCATCCCAGATGCAGAGTCTGGCACTTTCCCTTGTTCAAACAAGGGAATACATTTGGTTTTTCTGGCCTCAACCCTTAAACTCTGCCAGAGGTATTCCTGAGAGATGTTTCTCTGACCTGAAAACCAACACTGGAGGAGATTCCCTGTCTAACCCTGGCAGTTAGATTTAGTGCTTCACTATATGCAATGTTTTTTTCACATATAATTTGCTGCAACTCAGGTTTGTTACTGAGGACTCCAGTTCTAAGAGAACATTCTATTACTACTTTCTTTGCAGCTTGCTGGCTTGTAGTAAGTACTGGAAGTTACCTCAGTCTTTATCTCTGCTAGTCTGAGGAATCCTGCTTATTTCCCTCTTTCACATCCTGTTGGCTAGACTTCTGATAATTTCCATTACTTGTGCTTGATCCAGATCTCTGCAGCACTAAAAGCTGGATTGAGATGAACCTTATTTGCATGGTTCCCTGCTCTGCAGCTTGCACTGAGACTCTTGGGTCTCTCCATACACTAAAGATATCACCAAGGTCAAATGGCATGGATCTCCTTTCCAGGAGGGGATTCTAAAAGCTGAGTGCTGCAGTGTTCAGCTCACTGGTGCTGGAGTCTCTTAAGTCATAACCCTTAAGTGTGAGGGTGAAAAAGGGTAAAAAAATCATTTAGTGCAGAGAGCTAAGTGGATATGAGCAGCCATATTACTCATAAGATGCCAGTGGAACATATTATTTAGAAATGTCTGTTAGTAGAAATTAATTGAATACTTTGTAGATTGGAATATATGAAGTGGGATGCAGCCAAGACTTAATGAGAGAGAGAAGGAATTGGCATGTGGATTCCCTCATCTGTTTCCTTCCCAAAATAGCGTGTTTCTAGGGCCAGGAGGGGTAGGAGTAGAACGATGGAACAACTGGACACACAAACACAGTTCAGCATAATTATGTTGAAGAACAATGATGACGTTGTTAAATGGCTATAGAGGGTTGCTACAACTCCCATGAAGCCCAGTGGCGAATGGTGTGAGTAAAAGGAAGTTTTTCCATGTGGTTTGGCATTCAGTGGTCATTGGTCACTAGCCAACCCTCTCAGCCCTCACTATTCTGTTTATAACAGTCGTGTTTTTGATGGCTGAGTTTGAAATGCCAAGTGGCATATTAGCATGCAAGTGCTGATACGTTTTTCTGGTCAAAATATGGGGTTGGGAATCTGATCTCAGCTCACATTTCAGTTTCAGTGTGGTGATAGGGATAGGGTGAATCTGCTTAGCTGTGGCCCCTGAGAAATGCGTCACAGGTGTGGTTCACCTCCACTACTTTGCAGGGATAGTATGCACATGAGTACATGAAGGGTAGGGTGCTCATTTCAGCAAGGGCCTTCTGACATTTTGCACGTGGATGACAACACAAAAGTGAGTTCATCCTGGAGAGCAATGTGCTGGGACAGGGAAACGATCTAGTCTTATTAGAAAGGTCTCTGTCTTTATTCTACCCTGTTGGCGCAGAAGCAGAATGGAGATCAATACTAATGATAAATTATTGTAAAAATGCATCATTTCTCTAAACCAGCAAATGTAAGCAACTTCTCGTGTTAAATCCCTTCAGAGGATAAAGAAAGAAAACAAGCAATAAAAAGCATGCACAGATGGATGCTATTCTGATACTCACATATTGAAAATGTTAAAAGGATTGCTAATCGCACAGAATTGTATGCAGTGAGGTCACGAGCAGAGTACTGAACTGTAAAGGTTTTCCATTTGTGGGTTAGCTCAAAACTCTCTAATTTGACTAATGTATCATCAAAGGTGTTCTGTCTTGGATGGCAGGCTTGTTATCTGTCATATATGTGATTTTGTTGGTATAGTGGCACAACAGAAGATACATGTACTGTATTAAGAATTGGTAGTTAGAATGATGTTCCTTTGTTTTCTACACAGGGACAGAAAACAAATAAGTAACTTATATAACAGAAGTGGTTACTCTAAGAAATGCGTAGGGTTATGGTAGAATCAAAGCAGTCTCTTGGGGACTACTGTTATTTTTATTTAAAGTTGGAGGTAAATCTTTTTATTTTTGGATGATAAACTGAGCATAATTCAGGAGAGCCTGGAATGTGATAATTGTTTAATTGCTATAATTGCACATGCATTTTCTGCTGAAGTACACTTTTTTATCATATGTGATTCTTCAGTTCTTGATCTAATAACAATACAAATTTTTAATAAGGTGGAAACTTAAATATGTAACTGCTGTCTAGGTTTTAAGACAAACTGAAGCAGTGAAAAGTAGCACTTTTCCTAGAGTTTAATTCTCATCTGTTACTCTAGGAAGAGCATGGATGTGAACTTTGAGCCAATTCTTTGGAGCCCTATGAAATTAAAAAAGTGCTGGGAAGCCTGCAGTTTTGTCCTTGTCATAGAAAAAAAGTAGCTTGGTGTCTTGGTTATCTGCTGTTTTACATTGTAGTCTTGTTGATTTGTCCTTGAGCAGAACAGACTGATATATTTAATGAAAAGAGGAAGAAGAAGAACCATCAGAGAGGTGGATTTTACTTTTTGTTGAGAGACTATTTCCCTCCCCCCAAGTAAAACAGGACCCTTTCATCACTGTTTAACTTTTTTTAATTATTATTTTTTATTTAATTTCTAGCTGATAAGTTTAGACGGAAACTGGAAGAACTGGAGAAGGAGAAAAATTCTTTAAAATTTCAGCTTCCTTCAAGGCATCCCTCTGTTAGCAGTTTTTTGGATAGGTTCATGACCCAAGTTCAGGCAACATTGCACTGGGCTGCTGATAATTGGTAAGTTTGTTGATTCATTATTGTGTAAAATGGTGCTTCTATTTTTCTCAAAATGCAGAATACACTTATGAATAACTATAATAAAGAGTTTTAATGACCGTCTAACGTGTCCATATGGAGCTTGTTTATGAAAATCCCACCCTGCCCCCCCCATTTCTTTTTTTTTTTCTTTCTACAATTTTTCAGAATTCCCCTCAGAAACATTGATCATGATGAACTGGCAAATTAAATGGAATGTTTCTCATTGATGTTGAGTGGGAATGGGATTGAATCCTTGGCATGGCAGCTTGAGCATACAACAGCAACGCAGCTTGAGCAACGCTTCCCTGTGGAGTTAATTCTGATGCTCCCTTTCAGGCAATGAAAGGATATTTAAATATAAAGTAAAAAACAGATTAGTTTTTGATATGAATATATCTTTGGGAGCTTCCTTTTGTGTGGCACTTCTTAGATAGCAGTATTGAGCTCAGCACTGTACAAAGTCACAAAAATAAATTCTAAACCGCATCTTGAAGGGATAACTTCAAAGATGGGAGGAAAGTGAGATGTGTCAGATGGCCCAAGAGGAATAGGTTAGGGGAAAAAATAGTCTCTTTTTTTTGTTCTGTCTTAATCTGTGCTCCTAGTTACTGTTGTTAGAAGAGGATACTTCATAGGAATTGAAAGCTATTCTCAAATGCAATCACACAAATGAAAGAAGAGAAGCCTTTTGTTTTCTGGCAGCTTGTTAATATAAAGGCTGCAGTGTGCTAGTCAATACCTTCATGTGTAATTTTTGACAGACTTGAAAATTAGATAAAATCAGTACAGATAATATGATTTTTTTTTGTGAAATTGGAGAATTTGAAGGTATTTTTAGTCTCTGTTTATAGCATCTAGTAATAAGGGAGGTTTATAGAAGCTGCATTCCTTCAGAGCTGTTTCCTTCTACCATCTGAGGCTCTAAGAGGCTGTTTTAGCATTCCTTAAAGATTAGGATACACCATTCTCTATTTTTTCATTAATATGTGTTTGGTCTATGCATTAATTTGTAATAATGATTTTGACATTAGAAGTAGAGTTGTCTTCTTTGTCATGAAATTGAGTCACTAAAGCATTCCTCAGATACAGTTTGCTTATTTTTATCCTGTAAAATATATATATAATGCTTTTATATATAAAATAGATGTTATATTTATAAAAGTGTTCCTGTTCTTTGGATGATTACATCTGTAACTCTTCTCTTTGCCCAGGTCTGAGCAGTGCCATTCTTCAGGGTCAGATGAATATCCTCTTCCCTTTTCTGTCTTGTGCACACTCCTTTCTTTGAGCTTAAGTTCAACTGCTGTTGTTGTGACACCCTTTTATTTGCTTGCTTGATTCTTGTAGCCTTTTACTTTGTTTTGTCTGTGGCCTGACTCATTGATACAGCAAGAGTACCCTTTGTCTTCTGTACGGGAGTTTAAGTCCTTTCTGTTCCAACAATATTTTTAGATACTACAGTGGAAAATACAACTTCTTCCTCAAGGAAAATTTGTAGGCTTCAGTTTTTGTTTTCATTTTTAATTGGAACAAGACCAGTATACCCAAGAAGACTTTTTTTTTTGCCTGGAAAATGAAAAAGATGATCAGACTAGTCTCAGAAGACTAGATCATGGCAATTTTACTGTAGTCAAGGCAATCTCATCTTTTTGCAAGAAAAGTGTGTATGGCAGCTTATTTAAGATATGAAGCTGAAATTCATGCCTTAATTTTGTTTTACTTGATTAAATTGTGAAATGAGTTTTTAAGTGAATGCATTTGGTATTGACACAGAATTTGATATTGGGGGCATGTGGTGGGAGCCAGATCTGGTTATGTTTAGCTTAGGAACAGCAAATACTGTGGTTGTGCAATCGGTCAGGTTTGGTGAGATCAGAGAGATCTTGTTTGTCTTCCAGCAATACCAAGTAGACAGATACATGTGGAATTTCCAAGAAGGTTCTGAAATAAACTATGTTTATAATGGATTTTTTTAAAATTTTGACCAGCCACTAGGAAATTTATTATGTGCATCTCTAGGAATGATGCAGCTCCAGCTTGAAGAAGGTGCCTTCAGAGCTCCTGGGAAGTATGGTTGGTTGGAGCCACAGGAACCTGTATTGTCTGTAAGGCACAGGGATGGCCCAGCACCTCTTAACAGGGACGTCTCTTTGGTGCATGCTGTTAATACAGAAATGCAGTTACACTGTCATTATGTCTATATTGCTTAATTATACCTGTGTTAGTGCTGAAGCTTTATTTTGCTTTTTCAGTACATTCTGCAGCCCACAGAGAGGGAGTGAAGCAAATGTGTCTTTTGATGGTCCTGCAGAATAGATGAAAACCTCTTGTTCTACACACTTGTTAAACACCTGTGCATGGAGATCATAATTGTGTGATTAATCATGCTTAAACCAGACTTATGATGCATGTTTTATATGTGGCATGGATGGATTTGCTTTGCAAGATTACAGTGGTAAATCATGCTTCAAAACATTTTGTTTGAGATGCAGTATTTTTTAAAGAAGATACTGAAATGAATCCGTACTCTTTATGTGGAGATGCATGCACTTGTCTCTAAAGATGGACACGAACACAATTACTCTTTGCAAGTGCACGTGCCCTTAGGAGAGAACATGGAAATGAAAATGAGTTTGCATTGTTTGCAGGTGCATTTTGAGAGGCAGATTATGGAATTGATACTTGACATAATGTGCTGATTACCTTGGAGTCCAGTCATGCAAAGATTTACAACTGAGGGTTGTACAGATGACTGGGAGGGAGCCCACTGATTGTAATTTTGAAAGAACTCGCTGTGCAAGAAAGAAGTACAATTTGGCATTGTGGAGCAAACACTCCAGATGATCTCTAATGTAGTCTCCAAAAGCTGACAGAAGCTGCAAAAATGGCTTTGGCAAGTTTCTAAACTTCTGTCTAAGAGATTTTTCTCTGTATTGATAGAAACTACATGCCTTAGTTTTGTCTCTTTCAAGGCAGTGATGGATAAATTTCTGAAGTATGATAAAGCTGGGGGAAGCCTGAAGCTATACAAGCTTTCCATTTTCTTTCTTCATCATGTTGTAAAAACAGTGCAAATGTTTGAGATAATAAAGGAAGATATGCCAAGGAAAAAAAATCTCTTGTTCTCTAACTGTATCTGTTTGAAATGTAATCATTCTGGTGGTGGAGTGTTATGACTCTAAAGGTAACATGTAAGCATTCTGATCAGTTTGATACGCTGAAACTCATGAAACACGCTAATTTTTAGATTTTGTCATGTTTTTTTTTCAAAGGGTTAGATATGAGGAAAATGGTCTTTGTCATGAAAAAGAGCTCAGACTTTTGAGATCAACTTCCCAGGAGAGGATGCAGGTTTCGGCCACAAAACGAAACCAGCTTTTTCAAGAAAAGAAGCGACTACAGGTAACAGGACTGCAAAGTTGTGCATAGGAGCCAGTGCAGTGTGGGGAAAACCTTGTAAGCTGTCACACAGAATTAAATAAATTTATTGTAATAGTGACTTTGCTTCTGTGTAGTAATTAGAGCCTTGGCTGGAGTCCAGTCGATAATCTAAGTGATGATTGGAGATGGCAGCCACAGGAGTTGTGTTAATCTCGTTACAGAAATGCAGAGCTGGAAGGTTTGGTGGCTTGTGTGCATGCTTAAACTTTCCTCATTATCTTTTTAAGCATGCTCTGTGTTATAATTTGATGTTATAATATGACACTGATCTTCCAAAGTTTTTATTTGAAGACAAAAAGTTTTCATCCGTTTCTGGTTAGAATTTACTATAAATACATGATTTACCAGCTTTTATTCCTGAAAGATGATTGATGGTTTTCATAAGGATGAAGGAATCATCACGGAGCAGTTAGCATTTGCTAACAATAGCATTACAATGACACATGATGTCACAACGTGATAGTTTGGCAAATGGAATGTTTCAAGATGGCATTAGTCCAATTTTAAGTCTGCAAGCCTTCTAAGCAAAATTTAGCTTTTTCTTTTCACCATCCTTCAAAAATCTCAATGTACTGTCTAGTTGTGTGTCTTTTAAACTTTGGTGATCACACTCAGTGATGTGGCACCTTAGAGAGCTAATTTTTCTTTTTTTCTGTGGTCTTGTCTTGAAATATTTTTTGTGATATTTTCATTCCTTTGGTGGATCCAATAGTATAGTAGTCTCTGTGTGTGTGCACACATAAATTTATAGATATAAAAAAACCTGCAAAGAAATAGAGAAAAACATCTTATGTGGTCATTGCAAAATTGTACATAGGTGAAGAAATGTCTTTTTTTTTATCCTATTAATCACCTTTGCATTTTTAAGGTTCATTTCATCAACAAGAGGAGACATAGTGTAGTTCAGCATTATCAGTACATAGAAAATTTTTTAATATAGGCATCCAAGAGCCACCTCAAGATATTGCTGTAATAAGCTACTGTACTTAAGACTCTACAACAGCTAATTTTTACACTTGCTCAAGCTGAATCTTTATCCTTCTGTAGTTATACAAGGGGAAAATTAACCACACCATTATACAGGCATGCTATTTTATTAGCATTTTATCAAAATTACTGGGAATTCAAAGTTCTGGGGAAGGCTGATCTGTGGTGATTGTTTGCATCCAGGAATCCCTAAAGATTGCTCCTGCCCAAAATCTTGCATGATCAGAAGTAGTTTTTTTTTAATTTTCCTCAGCCCCACTTTTTTTTACTTCTGCTCTCTTCTGTTGGTTCTGCATTTGTCTTCAGGGATTTGGAAACCTACGGCAGTATCTATAATTTATGTATTAATATTTCTTTTGCAATCTCTACTTCATGGAGACCATCAGTCCATAAATGAGGCTGGAGATGTACAGTCAGTTCTGATTAGCTGTTGTGTTGGAAATCCCAGTTTAACTCAAATCTGCAAAATAGAACTCCAGCTTATGTTTAGTCATATGAATATCATCTGCTGCTCCATGCTGAGACTTTAGGCCCTTTTTATCTGTCCCTGGAGGCTGACCAAGAGCGTGCTAAAGGCTTCTTTGCATTTCTGGAAAAGAATGCGGGAGTATTCGAGTTTACTGATTAAAATTTCCATGCTCCCGAGAATGCCTGTGAACTATTCCTGAGCAGAGCAGCTTTCTTTCTGTGAATGCAGATTGTGTGCTTCTAGTATCTATTTATGTTGTACATTTCAATACTAAAAGTGTGATTATAAGACCAGATTCTGTTCATCTTACTTTCTTTTCCCATGTAGGTTGCTTATTGCAGTGATTGCAATTACTACGTTTTCACAGAGTATGGAGGTCTCTGTATTAAGTAGGGCCTATTAAGATTTTGGCAGTATTCCCAAGCCAGTAAAACAGAGACAGAATTGTCCTTTGTGCACATTAAAAGCCTAATTTGAGACTGAAAGAAACAAAACTGATGTTTTTGGTCTGCTGACCTTTCTGTCCTTGACAAATGCCTGTGGGTTGAAACATGAGCCACACCATTCTCTTCTTGCTATGTCTAAAACCATAGAAGGAGGAAAATAATTGAGAAACCTAGTGTGCAGGACTATTAGAAGTTGAAATTTTGGAGCTAGTCAACCTTTGAATGTACAAGGACCATTTCTTGTTCTAAGTGATACTTGAGAAAACTAGTTACAGTGCAGCAAAGCTGAAAGTATGTTTGTTAACAAAATTTGTGAACTAAACTTCATGCAAATTGCACTGAAAACATTAAAATAATGTTAAAGTTATCAAGTGAAACTCTAAAAAGCAAAGAAATGCCAAAGTCTGTTATCTGTGTATAGTACATATGTTTTATTAGAGTCTGTAATATTGAATTATGCCTTCCCCCCCCCCTCCCAGATCCCTGCCTCATACATAACTGAAGTGTCTGTTCAGATATTCAGAATACTATTTTATCTTAATTACTCAGTATTTGACCCCAGAACCCTTTTACTGTGTGCCACTCAAACCGTCTTTTGAATAGAAGTTTATTAATTTGTGAGTGGGCTCCTTTTATAGTATTAATCAACATGGCATCTTAGTGATTCAAACCCACTTAATTTTATCTCTGCAACACCATTTTGGGTGTTACTGCTATTTGCTCACATGCAGAATGGAGAAATGAATTGCCATAAAAAGCCATATGGTAGCTTCTATCATCAGTTTTGTAATGCCTAGTTTTTTACTTATTAAAGATTTGGTTTTTTGTTTTTCATTTTTATTTTTAGTTGGACTGATGTCTTGGTTTGGAAAGACAGGAGTTTGCTAAGGGAGGCAGGAGCCTCTCCTGAAATGGAGAATGTAAACTCTCCCCACCCCTCCAAATTGCTATAATTTTAAATTAAGGGGCTCTCAGGCAAAAATATGGGAGCAGGAAATAACAGTTCTTTAATAGGGAAGGGAAAAAAAAGGATAAAATAAACAATGCAGTACACTAGAACAACACTGACAGAGTCAGAACCCAACCTGACACCCTGTTGGTCAGGGTGTTGGTGGCAGTCCAATTGGAAATGTGGCTGCAGTCCTCTGAAGTATCAGGTGTGGTTCTGTTGGAGCAAGGGGGTCCTGTAGAGAAGGATGTAGTCTTCCTCTGGAGATCCAGTGAAGGAAAAGGCAGATGCTGTTCCTCTGGGGAATCCAGTGGAGAAAGCCGTGCTAGTGTCTCAAAAAACCTCTGGATTATATCTGGGTAGCAATGCTTGGCTCCTCCCTCTGGGCAGAGCATCTCACAATGGGATGTTATAGTTCTTATCGGTCATGCACCGATATTCAATAGTCTGTTATCAGCAGAGGTCTCCTCCCGCGGGAGGTGTGATTGTGGTCACTCAAAGAGAAAGATAAGGCAAACTGCTCACTTGACGAAAGATAATCTGCCGTACAGATGGTAATTGAAAACATCTTGCGTTGCAATCTTCAACAACTGAATGTGATCAGAGTTTGAAATTGAGCTTTGATTTCTGTTTAGAGCCTATAGATAGCATGTCAGAGATCTCTTGCAGGTTGTATAGAAAATTATGAGCGTACAATCTGTGGCTATGTGTGGACTTAATAGTTTAAATGGCTTTCAGAGTTTCACAGAGACAGTAAGAAGCATAGGAATAGAATCACATTCTCCGGTATGGTGTTCAGCTAGTTTGATGACAACTTTAACTCAGCAACCCAATTTCCTTCAACAAGTGCTGCTTCCTTGGATGCAAGCTATCTGTTGGGTTTTCAGGGAAAAACCTGTGCAAGGATGATTTACAATTTAATGAAGATTTTTTTTTTTTACTTTTGGCCTCTCACTTCAGGAAGGACATAGAGGTGCTTGAGCACATCCAGAAAAGGGCAATGAAGCTGGTGAAGGGTCTGGAGCACAAATCTGATGAAGAGCAGCTGAGGGGGCTGGGAGTGTTTAGGCTGGAGAAAAGGAGTCTCAGTGGGGACCTTATAATTCTCTACCTGAAAGAAGGTTGTAGCCAGGTTGTTCTCTTCTCCCAAGTAACAATTGACAGGAAAAGAGGAAATGGCCTCAAGCTGTACCAGGGGAGAATAAGATTGGACATGAGGAAGAATTTCTTCACTGAAAGGCTGGTCAGGCTTTGGAGTAGGCCGCCCAGGGAGGTGGTAGAGTCACCATCCCTGGAAATGGTCAAGAAATGGCTTGACATAGCACTTAGTGCTCTGGTTTAGTTGACAAGTTGCTGTTCAGTCAAAGGTTGGACATAATTATCTTGGAGCTCTTTTTCAGCATTAATGATTCTACAATTTTATGGTTCTAAAAATTATACTTTGCTCTTGCAAGAAACATCAATATCACAATGCACAATTTGCACTTCTAGAAAAATGAGTGTAACTGACATTGAAGTTCTGTGCATTTTAAGTCAAGGGAAGGGTTTTGTGCTTTTACTTAAAATGAAACGTTAATTATCAGAAGGGCTGATTAGATAGTGATTCTCTGCTTGCATCCTGTGCTTCATGTCAAATTGGAACTGTCAGACAACCATTGCAGGGATATTCTGCAGGATAGATGTTTGATCAGTTTAGCTGCCAGTCTGTAGAACAAGATTCTGTTGCCAAAGGTGATCTGGCATTTGTTTCTTTGGTGGAAGTTCTTAGCTTGTGAACTTGTGAAATACCTATGTATTTTAAAAGTGAAAGAGGACTGACAGTAGGTGTTGAAAGAGGAACGTGAAGTGTGGTGTTGGAGGTGGTGAGTTTCAGACTGCTGGAAGCACTAGAGTTTCTGAGTACAACTGAAATAAGAATTTTTGTGTTTTAGCAAGAGGATGTCTCATTTAATGTTTGCTAAATTGGACAAATTTAATTCATGCTACTTCTGACACCTGTACTGTTTTTTCTTAGGGGCAAATGGGTTTCTTTTATAAGATTCATAGTAAACTTTGGTTTCTGTTCTATGCAGAAAGAAATTGAAGATCTGCGAACAAGACTGGCCATATTAGAAGGAAAGGATCAACAGCTGAGAAGAGAAATTGAAGAACAAGATAGGCTTATTCAGTCACAGGATTGTGAACTGGCTGCTTTACTTGGCTGCATTTCTTTGAGAGAGCTGCAGGAAATAAGCAAGGCTGTGGACGACACTTTAGCATCCTCCTATCGAATTCCATTCAGTTTAGATCTTCCAGGAGCAATAAAGAGGTATTTAAATTCCAATTTAGTTGTAGAGTCTTATATCTTCCTGTATGTTCTGCTGAATTGGCTGTCAGTTGTTTTCTTCATCATTGTGCCAGCTAATTATCTGGATTTGGACACTTTAAAACTTTCTGAGAAGAGATGTTGGAGTTCTAATATTGATGTACTTCCTCAGAGGAGTTTGTAGTTATTTGAATGTCTTGCACTTAATGTTCTCTTATGGTGGAGATCCACCTGCAGAAAGCATGTGTGTCCATCCACTGTTAATTCCTGCAATCAGCTTATACTATTGTTAGCTGGTGGAATTCTTTTCCCAGTTTGGTAATGCAGTAATTCAAACATGTTTCTTACAGCCTGAAAGTGTGTACTAGGCACCATTCAAGTAAATATTAGAGATGCTTCTTGCTTCCTTGAACTTGTAATTGCAGTAAAGTCCGATGTGATGAGGAGTGCTAGGCTCCTCAAGACAGTGGGGAGGCAGTGGGGAAGAGGATGCAGCATGAATAATTTTGGGACGCTCACAGTTAAATGAACAGTAGATGCATCCTTCAAATGAAAAAGTAGCTACTCTTGGCAGTATTTTGGAAATAACCTCATCTTTATTTAAAAAAGCAATTGAAGTGCTGAAACTGTACTGGACATTGGTGATGGGACTTTGAAAGTGGTACTGCTGCTGTGTCACCAAGAGAAAATAAAATTCCTGTTTATCCTAATGTACTTTTCTTCCAGAAAAGCAATAACCATGTTGCTTGCAATTTTTTATCTCCCATCATGTTTATTGGATTTAGTTTGGTTGTATTAACATTCATGAGAAATTGCTGCTCATGTGTGCTAATTTATACAGATTTTTTTTGAGTCAGCAGGACATTTTATAGAGGAGATATTCTTCTCTTTTGACATGTGTTTAAAAGTTTAAATTAGGTTACAAGAAATAGTTTCTTGCATTAAGTTTAGCTTGTTTTAGTAATATCTTATAACTGTGTTTCTGAGATTGAGGAATAAAAGATCTTAAGCAGTCTGAGAAACTGATTTGAGTTTTCTTAGTTTTGGATTTGCTTATGAAAGAATATTCAGATTTTTTTTTTCTCATTGCTGCCATAATATTTGGGTTGCACTTACCTCGCTGGGAAGTTATTTAAAAGTGAGTTAAATAGTATGGGTTCAGGAGGAATTTTCTCTGAGTTGTTTGCTTACTAGCACCATGAATAGCACAATCACTTGAGAGAAAACAGGCATTCATTATTCAAAATGAGTTCATAACTGGAATGAAAATTTTAAAATAATTTCTTTTCTTTCTGTTAATTTTTAAAAATGCAATGAATGAAACATCTTTTTTTTTTTTCTTGTTGGTTGACTTTGTCACCAGTGGTTAGATGCTTCTGCTCTCATTCCCATAGCTGAAGTTCTGCTGTTGGGACTCTGGTGTGTTGACCTTGGCTGCACACCAGATGCTCACCAAGCCACTCTATCACTCCCTCTTTTCAGCTGGCCTGGGGAGAGAAAACAAGATGGAAAACAATCCATTTCAAATTTGAGATAAGGCAGTTTACTAAAGCAAAAGCGAAATGTTGCATGTATGCAAACAAAGGTTTTATTCTCTACTTTCCATCATCAGGTGATGTCCAGACACTTCCCAGGAAGCAGAGCTTCAGCACATGTAGTGGTTGCTCTGGAAGACAAGCACTGTAAATAATGAATGCCCCTGCTTCCTCTTCCTTTTGTTAGCTTTTATATCAGCAGACATCCCAAACATCCTGTAGTATGGAATATCCCTTTGGTCAGTGGGAGTCAGATGTCCTGGGTATCTCCTTTCCCAGGATTTTGCCTAACCTCAGCCTACTGCTGGTGTGGGAGGGCAGAATGTTGGAGAGAGGGTGCTGATGCTGTGCAAGCCCACACTGGTGTGTTACCAATGCCTTTCCAGCCGCCAATGCAAAGCACAGCACTGTGGGGGCTGCTGTGGGGAAAGTGAACTCCATCTCAGCTAAACCAAATACAGGACACATAAATGCAGTTATTTAACAGTGAGAATTTATTCAGATTAACGGTGAGCTTAACTGATGGGTGGCTTCCTTTTCAAGCTGTGCAGTCTATCGTACCTCAACTACAGAGATTTTATGTCTGAATCCCGGCCTGTTCTTCTTCTGTAAGATGAAAGAGCATCACGCACATAGTAAGACATTTGGTGTGGGTATAATTCCTATGTGCCTATGGGCATCCCCTAGATTGTCATACAGTTAGACAATAATTTAGGAGATTATCTTGTTTAAACTTCTGCTCCAAATGAGGCTACAATTTCCAAGTGAGATCAGGTTGCTCAGTGCCCTATCTGTCTGAGTTTTGTATATCTTCAAAGACGGAGATTTTGCATCCTGCATTTCACCACCCTTGCTGTAAACTCTTTTTCCTTTGTCTTGCCAGAATTTCCATGGTTGCAGCTTGCATTGGCTTATTCTAAATCAGTACTTGTGGAAGAAGTATTGTTTATTAGGTGACAGGTTTACATACTTTATTGATGCTAGTTCAACATATTAGTTTTAAATTCCAAAGTCTTGGCATAGTTAATCTGAAAGAGGTTTTTCTGGAAATGTGCATTTGATTTTAGGAGTAGTTGCAGAGGAGAAAAAAAGTTTTCTAAATTTAGAGCTATCTGTGTGAGAAATAAAGCTATTACTCGTGCACATGTGCTAGAGATCAGTGATTATGTAGAAAGTTCAATATCTAAGGACAGTGAATTACTCGCTCCTCACTGTTGGGCTGCAAGATACTCTGTATTTATTCTAGCAACATTGTCTTTGTCAGTGAAGTACTGCTATAATGTGCTTTTGCATAATGATTCGTTGACTACATGGATTGCATTCAGCGCTGGAGTAACACGGGCAGGGCTAGTGTGAAACATCTCTTAAGACAGTCTGTGCTGTAATGAATTGTATTTGGTGGTTTGCAGCTCACTAAAAAATAAAAAATTATTAAATATATTGAAGCAAACTTCCAGGAACATGAGAGGATATATTAAACAAAGAATACTTGCTCAAGTACTTGCCCTTCTGTGTAAGGAGGAAAAGAGCAAGTCAAAAACAACACTGGGATGAGCATTGGTTCTAAGCTTATTTTTCTTGTCTAGTGTTTTTATTTTTTCAGGAGTGTTCTTTGTTTTGCCTTATCTTTGGTATGTGCTGAACTTTTTAAATACAAAGAGCCTTTGTCAATACCTAAAGCATGATTTGAGTTTGAAGAATTAAGAAATGTTAGGTGCATTACCCTGGGACCTTACTTGAGGGCTGTTGGAAGACACAGTTAAAACCTGCTGGTTAATGGGCAAAGAAAAATGTTTTGACAGGGAATTCTCACTGAGGTTGAGACTGCAAAATGTGGTTGTTTTGCTCATCCAGATAGGCTTAATTGCTCTTGGTAAGCTAAAGGGTGTAATCATTATTTTAAAATGGGAAATTGCAGGGCAAAAGCTCAGTTCACTTGTATGAGGTTGCGTGGAGATGTGTTTAAAAGGTGGGAGCAACTGGTGTTGTGTGCACTGTGACACATGCCAGTGTTTTAACTGAAGACAACACACTGAAATCAGAGGAAAATGGGTCTGGATGTTTCAGCATGAAGTACTTTCTTCTGGAGATTGCAAAAAGTATCCAAATATATAATTTTCATATTTGCTACTGGACGCCGTTTCAGAAATACATGTTTTTAACTGGTGTAACTTGCATTTTCTAATTATAAAAGAAGACCATATTAATTATTTGACCTATTCACTTCAATATCTGTTAGTTCCTTTATTTGTTTCTTTCCATTTCACAACACAGACTAAGGAAATCTGTTTTGCTTCATTTTTAGTTTCATTTTGTAGTTTCTTTGTTTTATCCATATCGGCAGATGCATGTGTTCTTACAGCATGCCATTCTTAAAATAAATTGCACTGTTCCATCTGGACTATTGTCTGGGCACTGATTGCTGGTCGAAAGAAATTCAATTATATACCTTTCAAAATATTAGAATGCTCTATCTCTTCTTCACATGGAACAGTTTTTGATTAGTAGGCGTTTGTTCTATGGTGGGTTTGTGGGACCCTCTGAAGATAAGGAAATTCTCTGTTATGTGTATTAGTTATTAGAGGGTGGCCAGTGGTGCAAGGAACTGAACTTGAACATTTATGCAGCCAGTTCACTCTGCTTTTGTGACGCCTGGAGTTCATTTGAGAAAGATCAATTCAAAATGAAGTACAAGTACTCAGTGGGGTGTAAATCCCATTTGTTGGAGTATACTCAAAGTATTCAGCAACTTCAGTTAAGGACAAAACCTGATAAAGACAAAAGAGCTGGTTTTTTTTTTTCCGAGAACTTGGTTTACTCGAGTAAAGTTGGAGAAAAGACTTCAACATCGTTTCACATACTAAGTCAGGAAAGTAGGATTTAGAATGGGCTGTCATGTTTTGTCATTGGGAGAGACTGCTTGCTGCTGTTCAGGGCCCCACTGGAAAGTGTTCTTCTTGTGGGTAACTAGGTAGAAAGGGCTCTCAATCTGGCTGTACTCAGGAATGTGCATTCTCCAAAAACCTATGGTGCCTAGGAAAGCCTGTGTTTCCTTCTTGCTGGTTGGTGAAGACATCGTGGTGATCTCGTTGATGACATCAGTTGGAATCTGATGCCATCTGTCTTGCCACTTTACTCCTAGAAACTGGATTTCTCAGGCAGGTCCCTTGACTTTGCTCTTCTTGATGGCAAAGCCGGCTTCTAGCAGAATCCTGATGATCCTCTCTCCTTTCTCAAATACTTCTATTGCCGTGTTTCCCCACACAATGATGTCATCGATGTACTGCAAGTGCTCGGGAGCCTCACCCTTTTCCAGTGCAGTCTGGATCAGTCCATGGCAGATGGTAGGGCTGTGCTTCCGCCCCTGGGGCAGTCGATTCCAAGCGTACTGCACGCCTCTCCAGGTGAAAGCAAACTGAGGCCTGCTTCTGCTGCCAGAAGAATGGAGAAGAACACATTGGCAACGTCAACAGTGGCATACCATTTAGCTGCCTTGGACTCAAGCTCGTACTGGAGCTCTAATATGTCCAGCATGGCAGCGCTCAGCAGTGGAGTCACTTCATTCAAGGCACGACAATCCACAGTAAATCTCCATTCTCTGTCAGACTTGCGCACAGGCCAGATGGGACTGTTGAAGGGTGAGTGAGTCTTGCTGACCACCCCTTGGCTCTCCAGCTCACGGATCATTTTGTGGATGGGGATCACAGCATCTCAATTTGTCTGATACTGCCGGTGGTGCACCGTCGAGGTGGCAATTGGCACTCGTTGCTCTTCCACCTTCAGGCGTCCTACTGGAGATGGGCTTTCTGAGAGTACAGGCAAGGTGTTCGACTGCTTGATGTCCTCTGCCTCTAAAGCCACTATCAACTGCTTGATGTCCTCTGCCTCTACAGCCACTATCCGCAATTCCCACTTGAGTCTCTTTGGGTCTTTGTAATAGCCATTCCAGAGGAACTCCCAATTTCTTATCAAATGTCATAATCCAGCTTGAGCCTTGATAATAAGATTGTCTCATTTTCAGCTAGTCCCATACCTGGGTTTGTCTTTGACAAGGCTATCATCTTGGCTTTCTTGAAGTATTTGGCTACAGTCTCTTGTGAAAGGCTAAGACAAGTCATAGGTGAAAGAAGAGATCTGCCTCATCTTTTGTGAGCTGACTGATTAGGAAGTTCATCTTTCTTATAGATAGATAAATAGATAGGTGTTTCCTTCTCCATTTTGTCTGCTTAGGATTAATTTCATTCCTTTGTTCTCTGCCTAGGATAGAAGGGTAGAGTTCATGGGCAAGTTGCTTTGTTTCCTTTCTTGTGGCAGCAACTCTAGGACAAACTATGTATTGAAAGCCTTGTGTGCCATAAAATGTCTGTGCTTAGGCACATGAAGTGAATTTGCTTTCTGTGAAGGTGCAAACGTGGCTCAGAAGTTCATAATGACTCTGATCCCACTGGAGGAGGAGAAGGGACCCCAGTTGGAGGGAGGAAAATGGGCTTTGCAAAGTCTACTCCCACACCATAGGCACTGGCCTTCCTTGGGAAGAACAGGGAGGATTAAAACACAGAGCAGGGAAAGGAAAGAGCCAGTCTTCCAACATGGAGGACAGAGGCATTGCTGTCAACCTGAATTGTTTTGGAGCAATCTTAAAGGCAGTTTTTTGTCCTTCCAAGCAGTGTTATAGAAGGAAAAAGTCACAGCAGAAGGATAAGTAACACTTGCTTGAGTGCTCACGTGTATGGTGTAATAAGGAATCTGGTTTTCCCTGCTGAGCATCTGGTTCCCCCTGCTTGCTTGAACAGCATCCAGTGGGACGTAGCAGCCTATAAAGCTCAGGCCACATATGTGCTGATTCCTCTGGGTATGTGCACAATGAGATTTACTTCTCTTCAGGGAAAAATGACCAGCTGTCTCAATCAATGTGTGATACTAAATTAGTTTGTATATAATGAAGAGAAACAGCTAGCAACTATATCCAGGGACAGACCCTTTCAGTCAGTGAGGTAAAATGGATGTTATTCTTAGGAGAATAATTGCAGCTGCTGTGGGCAAGCTCTAGTTTTTGTGCAGTCCAGACAGATGTAGCAGAAGAATGGGGATATATTGATATGTCAGAAAATCTGGGGAAAGTATTAGTTAGGATGTGATGAACTGCTCCTGCAGATAGCTGTTTGATTGTCCCTTTGTTCTCATTCTGATGCTCCTGTTCCTGATAGCAGCTGAAGCAACAACTGCTTCAACTGCCCTGCAGCATCAGCTGGCAGAAGAGTGGTGGGAAACCCAGCACCATATGAATGGTTTGGCTGGTTGAAACACCCAGCTGGTTTGGCTGTCTGAATGGTGATTTATAGGACCAGAAGATTTCTCAATGCATGGCAATAAAAACTGAGCTTGTTGTGATGATTAAAGATGCCAGCAGCATCTTCAGGTGTCTGTGAACTGATAGTTTCTGCTGGAGTGATTTTATGTAAAAACCCCAAAACCATACTGAGATTCTGCCTCTGTTCTTGTATTGCTGGCATTTAAGAAACCACTTTATTAATCATTCTTATAAAAAATTGTGAAGTGTCATCCAATGCCCTGATTTTTCTTCAGGTCTCCTAACTGGGGCTACTGTCTGGCAGCACTCAGCAAATAAGAGTTGACTCTGTTTAGAGTTTTTATGTATGCAAGAGCTGGGCAGGATGATGAGTTTTTAAAGTACACTTCCTATAGGTGTAAGTCTTTGAGAGTTGACAAAGGCAAGTACAGTCACTGAGTCAGTGAGAAACCCTATGGTAAGCTGAGGTTATACAAACATTGAGAAAGTGTATTTCCAGTTCTGACTCTTGAAAAATTCTGAGTGGGGAAGCATATGTATGCAAGCAGTCCTTGATGTATAGCAACAGTGAAGAAATACTGCTCTGCAAATGATAGCTTGAAAAAGAGCAAGTTGCTGGAGAAAAATCAGCTCTCAGATCACTCAGAGGTAGGTGCATAATTTCTGGTTCTCATTCATATTCCTTCAAGAACTTTGTAGATTGAAATGTGCAGAAAGTGTGATGCTCCTGTGCCTTAAAGTACATCTCTTGATAGTTGTTGTCTCAGATCAGATTAATTTTTGAGGTTTGAAGTTTTCCAAGGTGAGACTTTGCATTTTACTTCTAATTCAGGTGACTAGTCCTTGCAGCTGCCAGAATTTTCATTTTATTATGAGTTAAACACAACTTTTCTTTCCTTGTATTTAATGTCCAAGTCCTTTCCTCAAGAGCACTTTCAGGTTTAGATAAAGAAATTGGATTTTTACCACATCAGCTGAGCAGAAATTTTCTATTTTTATAATTTTTTAACTAGGTCTGTCATATTATAGAAGTTTTTTCTGGGCTGCATTATTGAAGAAAAAAATCAGAGTTTATTTGGAAAACCTTGACTTAGGTTTAAAGGGTGGTTTTACTTCCCATTAAAAAGATATGCTGCTGTGAAAATACCATTGTTTTAAGTCCCATGGATCATTGCACAAGGATGAAAAGGAATTTATGTGCTTGGCTGAAAAATTGCTTTCTCGGTATGGTAATACTCAGATGTGTAGCCCAGACAGGCTTATGAGACAACCACATGGAATGAAAATCTTGTTATCCCATTTCTTTCTTGATTAGGTAGAATCAAGCTTTGTGTTAAAGAGTTTCAAAAGAGAACAAAAAGTGGTGGTTTACATTTGTGCATTTAATGCATTCTAGCCCTGAATGTCCCTAATTGAGCAGAAGTGTAGGGTCAGCAGTGCCCTGTAGGTCTTACCCTGCTAAAATCTGCCCATGGTATCTGTAAATAATAATCTGTTGGTTTTCTTCAAGAAAACTTTGGAAACAAGTATGTTTTTCTTCATTTTTTCTTCTTTTTTGTTTTCTTTAGTCCTAGTTGTACGTGTCTAGCTTAAAGATGTCTCTTGTTAAATAGAGTTTTGTTCAAAGCTCTTTTTTTATGAGTTGTTTTCAAAACTTTCTGAGATATGCCCATTGAGGGAACTATAAAATCACAAGGAAGTTATTGATTGATTTGGTTTTATTCTGTGGATTTATTCCCTAAAGGCACAGTGAAGTCCATATACTGAAGACTTTTGGTGGTTTTTTGCCTTGATGTAGACTGTAGCAGACATTTACACCAAAGGTTCCCCAAGTAGCACTTGTGATTGTTTTTTTTTTGCAAGGGACTGGACAAAAGCTTTTTTTTTTTTTTGAAGGTCAGCTTCTGTTTGTTGTTAAAAGCAAGATTACAAGTGTAGGCCTTGGTTTATATATTTTTATCTTCTAAGAGAGTATAGCTTCTTGTGACTTCAGAATTGGAGCAAGAATCATGTTAGAAGACATGAAGCTGTAAAAACCATGATCCCTGCAGTTGTGATCATGAGAATGATCACAATAACCTTATTGTTTGCAGGCAATCTCATTACTCTGGGCCAAATTCAAACTGTAAACTGTTTAAATTTGCTGATTTTTATCTAGAAGGAAATACATATTCATGTGAATTGTGGGTTCAGCCCATCATGCTTTTTGCATACAATCTGAGCGTGGGCTTCTAGGCTGTTGTTCTTGAATTAGAAATTCAAATATGGGTAATTTTAAATTGTTCTGACTTGTGCTTAGTTTTAAAGAAATTAAAGTGCTTTTTGCTTAAGCACTGTATTGTGGTGTGGAGATTGGGAGTGTAATGACAAGATCTATAATAATTTTTTAGGTGACAGTAATGTAAAGGAGAATACTTGCTGTTAAAGGACTTTTTACTTGTCTTTCAGTGTGTTCAGGCAGGGATCAGAGATGGCAGCTTATTTTCTCTATGAAAAATAAGAACTTTTAGTACAGGATTTATTTGTTTTATATTGGTACCCTGTGTGTGGTATGTTCTGTTGTGTGGATACAAAACTAAATTCTGACTGCACTCTTTGTTGCTGTATAAAAATTTTATTATTAATACAGGAACTGTTTCTGTTTAAGCAGTGTGTATATTTATATATATTGAATATGGAGAACAGCATGAATTGCCTTTTGCCCATTTGCATTCTTTGAATTTTTTCTTAGGAAGCAAAATGTAAATACATAATAGCTTGGTATGCAAAGGGAAGTATACTAGCATAGTGGAAGGAAAGACACTCAGAAACATGCCTTCCTTTTGGAAAAAGCCATTCTTCCCAGTATTGTGCTAGTTAGCCTTCCTTTGAACAAAGCCACTTCCACAGTATCTGTAATTCCTGCATGCAAATTTAAACTTCTCAGAAGATTCTTTAAAAGGCATTTTAAACATTAAGTGTCATGATATAACAGAAAATGTCCTCTGTGGTAATGTGGGAAGGTGTGATAGAGTGAGGGATATGGCAACCAGACCACTTGATTCTTATTCTTCCCTCTGTCCCCTATTGCATTGAAATGTTTTCCTTTATTTTGCCTGCACACCATTCCCAATTATGAATATCATCATCTTAGCAGGATCCAACTGTGTCATTACAATTAAATATACTTAGTAGCTACTCTTTAATATCAGTAAAATGAGGTACTTAAAGGATACTGCCTGAAGTGTTTGGATCTTAACATTTTTCCCATAGTCTGTTGTTACGTGCCAGATCAACTTCAGTTTCTGAGCATGCAGCATTCCCACACCCTCCTGCAGCTCTCCAGCCAAAGTCTGTGTTTTGCCAAAGTATTGCTTCATGTGTGATCCAGAAATTACATAATCTCTCAGCTCCTGCTTTCCTGTTCTAATCTAGCCTGTATGCAGTGATACTCTGGGATGTAGCATGTGAACATTCCTGTTCTTCTTTCCTCCTAATGGATCCCAATGTCTGTAAGTCCATGGCATGTCATTCAAATGAAAGGCCTGTGTGGCCATCTACATGAATGAAGATATACTGCGCATGAGGTATAGATTGCTGTAGATTCTGCAAGTGTTAAAAACCTTTCTTTTCCTTCTTATTTAGTCAGTTAAGTTCGTGTTAATTGAATTCCTGTCTTGCTCTAGTCCTTTCATCAACTGGGTCAAGAATTTTGCTTTCTCTGTGATAGAGTTAGCTTATAATGAATTTGAGAAGTAAGTTCTAAATGGTCCTCATAATGGATTGCTAAGACTGTGAGGAGAAGCTGTCAAACTCTTGATTAGCTATTCTGTCAGAGAAGAATAGCAATGAGTCAAAACTTATGGATGCCTTCCCAGGCAAGAATTTTGTGTTATTCCAAAGAGCTCTTTCTAAAGTCATTTACCCTTGTAGTAATACCTAAAGCAGCTTTTAAGCAGACAGAATACCCCTCTTAAAATGAAATATGATGCTCCAGGGTGGTTGTAAAAGAAAATGCTGTTTCTGGTTCAAGTCACATGTAATAGATCATGGCGGTTAAAGCTCTTTGTTGGTAGAATGAATCAGTATTGACTGCCTGGTTACTCTTGTGGGTCATTACCTTGTCAGTTAATTGGAAAGCTTGTGAGGGGCTTCTCTGTGACAGTGTTTTGTGGTGGAAGAAAACAACCTGGGAATAAATGTAGTTAAAAGCAGTTTGTAGTTGGTAATGATGGCTGGTTCCTAACATGGTTTTGATTGCTGTGTGTGCATTGTATGATGGGCTAATCTCTGCGAGGGGTAAGGGATTCCTCTGGTATCACTCTGAAGGCTAACAAGGATTTGAAACAGAATATTACTGTGAAATTCGTGCCATAAATAAAACAAATACACTTGTAAGAGTCTGTGTGAAGGATCTTTAGATTTGAGTCTCTGGTTAATCCAGCTATCACTAGCTTCAGTCAAATTAATGACTTACTAATGATATCCTTTATTGATATAGGTCAGATTAATATAAAATTCCATTAAAACTATAGTTCCACAAAATTATATTGAAGCTGTAGTTTTGCTGTTATCGTAGTGGCAGCATTTGATTCCTTGTTTATTTTTTAGTGACTTGTTAGAGACTCATGGAAAAGAAATCTGGGTATAGAGAGAATGTTTTTTCCCACTCAGCACCTGGTCCTGAAAGTTTTCATGGGTTTGTGCATCCTTGTTAGCAATGCAGATTTGACAACTCGGTCCTAGTTTGCCATGCTGTTTTGAATGCATTGCTTCAAAAGAGGTTAAAAATTGATTTCTCTTCCTGTTAGCTGTGTGATTTATGCAGAGCAGTGAAAAGTATGAACCTGGGGGGAGCTTTCTGTGAGGAAAGGAAACAGATGAGAGGAAGAGCACACAGAAGATATTTGTTAGAGTTGCCATCTATATACTGTTGTTCTTCTGGCTAAAACTGCACTTTATATTTTATTATGGCCTGGGTCTTTAGAGTTGAATTTTATGAGGCATTTTCAGTACAATTGGGTCAGTCACCCAGTATTCATTCAATTACACACTGCAGCCTTGCTGCTGCCCCTTGACATCTGTACACAAAGCCCATCTTTTTTTTACATAACCTGACCAGCTCAGATGCCAATTGTGGGAGATGCTGAAAGTCACTGGGAGCTCCAAAGCATAAGAAAAGAAGTGGCTAAATAGTTCATTCTGTCTGGCATGCCCAGAGGCAAGCAGGGAGCTGATAATGGCATCATTACACCAGCAATACTTTGTGTTTTGCACATATATTGCTGTAGAAAAGGGAGACATTTGAGATACTGTGAGAAATGTCATTAAACACTTTTACATAGGTAGGCAGCTGCATTTCTGATTGTTTCATTGCACAGGTGCTGGGGTGGTAATGAGGTGACAGGCCTGGCTGGGCTGTAGATAGGAAAGATGTGTGCTCCTTGAAGCAGGGTATTAGGGACAGCAATGCAAATAGGTGCCTCATTAATGTGATTAAATGATACTCTGAATTCTGCCTCAGAGGCTATTTCACTCCGGTGTGCAGTTAGCCAAGATGGTCCAACCAGCCTCTCTGTAGGTGATCAATAGCTGTTTGCAACTCCAGCTTCACCTGCTTTGGGAGTCATGCTTGTGAAAATGCTGACTCTTGAACTAGGGCTCAGGAAGTACTGTGCTTGGAAAATCAGGGCAGGTTCTCAAAAGAAAACTGAAATGCATACAGAAGAGGAATGCATAGGCAGCAGGAGCTGTGTGCATGTCAAAACAGGTGCTCAGTTGTAGTGTGCTTTCTGAATAACTGTGGCTTTTGTTTCTTCCACCTGAAAAATTAATACAACACTGCCTTGTCATGCAGGAGTATCACTGAAATAAATCCAGTGATGTCTCTGATATGTTTGGATGTTTCAATGCCTAACACTAGAGAAAAGCTCAGAAATGTATCATTAGTTCTTGTTTGGGAAAAATAGTAATGGTAGGTCATGAAAGAAATTTTTTTATATTTATTGTTTTTATATTTATTATTTTTTTATTTATTGTTTTTATAACACAGGCATGAGGAAAAATTGAGATGCTGCTAATGGGGTGTGCTGACTGTCACATACACAGAACTGAGGTGTTTGACAGAAAAGAAAATAGTGTGTGATAAAGTAATTGAACACTGTATAAAAAATGTACACCTCCTAAGTCAGAGAGAGAGAGGAGTATTGAAGTTGCAAAAATAACCTCTCTCCTAACTCCTGATGTTTGATTTGCCTGCAGTTTTGAACTTCTTGTTAAAATGTAAATGGTGGATTTATTTACAAGAGCCAAAAGAACAAGTTTACTTTAGATTTGGTAATAGAAAAGTAGGAATCCTACATGCTTATAATATATGGAAGAAAACCGTTCATTTTGTTCATGTAAGAATGAGTGATGCCTCAATTTCAGCCCAGTGTTGCATCAATTTGGTACAAATATTTGGTAGGTTTTTATGGATCTAAAGAAACCGAGTATTGGTATTTCATGTGAAGTTACTGTGAGAACAAGTGACTGTAGTTGAACTTTTTCTGGTAGAGTTGAAAACTGGGTTGTAAACTGCCAGTTCTTTGTGTCAGAAATGCCTTTGTGTTAGGTTTTTGGATGATGGTCTAGCAAAACACCAGTCCTGGACATTGGTGGGAACTACTAAGTTTGCTTTAGGTATTATGATTACACAAATAATCATAACTGTGTTTCAAAGGGTAAGTAAAATCTGTATACTTGTTAATAAAGAACTGTAAAGGTGATGTTGGTTAGTCGTTAGCAACCCTGAAATGAAGCATAGTTTTTGTCTTGATATTAACTTTGTTGTGTTGGTATGAGTCAGCTTAACACTTTATTTCCACATGAAAATGTGTCTTGTGTAGCAGGTCATGTTGAGCAGAGGTTAACTTTTAAAATTTTATTTATTATTTTATTTTATTTTATTTTAATTCCTTCTAGCCTTCAGGAAAAGGAACAGTTGTACAGCATGTCCATTAAAGAAACTACTGCCAAAGTAAGTACATGTTTTCAGTTCTTCAGAATATTTACAGAAGCAGATCATAGCATACATATTGTCTTTGCTTTAGGAAGCTGGTTTTGTGGTCCTCCTTCTAAGAAGATTTTGCATGTAAATATTTTTAAACATTCACTGAAAAGGCCTCCCCAGCTTTTTGTTTGAACAGGCCACAGGGATTAAAATACTTCAGGAAGCAGATAGAGTAATCTCTTCTTTCTCAGCTTTTTTACTAGCAATCCATGCTCTTGCTGAGATCTCTATTTAGGAACACACTCCTCAGCTTCATGAAATCATGGTCATAGCTGAATGCTTTGGCTCTTAATATAGAATCTCTTACTTTCTTGTCTAACTGGTTTTGTTGGTATGAAGGGAAGAACATAAATGAAGTACCTCTTTCCCCCACCATTTCACTAATAATCTAGCTAGCAATCTCATTTTCATACCCTTTAAAAATACAAGGAAAAGTGATACAGCTTATTTAGCACAATTTTTGTTTCTAACTAGAAATGTTAATTCTTTTCCTTTATCTTTCTTATTTCATGGACTCCTTTCAAGAAATAGAACACTAAAGTTTTATTTCAGAATGGCCCAGTTGCTCCATGAATGCTCTAGGAAAAAAGATCCATTTACTCTAGCTAATTCACATAGATCTGTATGAAACAGGAAGTGAAAAATATTTCTGGGTTTTGATTAATAATGAATTTATACTCTGAAATACATTTGTTTTTCATGTTTTCTCTAGTACCAGTTACTTAAGTAAAAATTTTATCCTTTATCATCTGTTCTTCCTAATCATCTTGGCCAGCACTTTGACTGTGCACTGTTAAAAAGATAATTTGAAGACTGCATCTCATAACCACTCCTTCCTTCTCTTCCACTTTATTTTGAGCTCATTTTCTCTATTCCTTGCTTATATCCACATCTTGGGAAAATTAATATAGACTATAACAATGATTACCCCTGTATTTTTTAAATGGCTATGAATAAAGTGTCAAGGAAATTATTGTGACTGACCTACAGCTCATCTACTAAAATGAATGAGACATTAAGTAGCTCAAAATGCTGTTTCAAGTATTGTTTCAAGCCATTTGCAAGCTAAAGCATAAGGTATGGAATTTACCTTTTTCCCAGAAAATGTCTCATGAGGTTTTATTTTATCACCATAGTATCTAGGCACTTTTTCAATAACAGCTGAAGCATTAGGTAACAGTAGAGAAGTCTGTGAGGTAGGATTTCACAGCTTGTTTTTTTCTCTTTAAATTTTCAATAGATAAAATGCTATTTTAATTTTTTTCCATTCCTATGTGATGATTTTTATTTGTTATAGACGATAAATAGGAAGCATGTAGTGAGACTTCTCCAAATAATTTCCTATTTAGTTTATTCATATAATCTCATCCTATTATTTTCATCTCAAAATAAATAGAGCTGGTTTTTTAAACCTTTTTATTGTATGGGGAAAACATTTCTTTGTCAAAGGTCTGTCCTTTTCCCCTGTGCCACTGGCATTTCTATGGCCTTTTCTGCCTCATCTCTCTTGTTTTCAGCTGTGGCTGCAAAAGCCAGCTTCTGCCTGCTAATGAAGGTGTGCTGCCCCTTGTTCACCACCTTCCTTCAGAAATTAATATCTGCTTTCACTAATGGCAAGATTGTGCTGTGTGGGAGACCAGGTAGACTGTTTCTTCCTTTAGGCAGTGTTAGCAGAATTTGTTTATCTTTTCCAAGCTGCTGTTTTAAAGAAATGTGAAGGTTACTCAAAACTTATTTTTTCTTGAGGTGATTGGAGAGTCAATCCAGTGCTTTACTTGCTGTCCTTGTCCCTGTTTTTGCTGCTTTAGATTAAGATCATAAGCTGGAAAGATGGAAGAGGATGACGATGGGCAAACTTGCCTTTGATATTTTGCTGTTTTTCATCTTGATTCCACATATCTTTGCTGACCAGCTTCCTACTGGTTTCAGATAGACTGCTTTTTTGAGTAACATTTCAGTCTGAATGCAGATTTGTAAGGTATATTCCTAAACAAGAGCCCTTTTTTTAAAAAAAAAGCCTGCTTTAAAAAAACCTCAGAAACCACTCAAGAGTATTTTAAAATAAATAGAGTAATACTTGTCTGCAAAAACACTTTGCTGAAACTGAAAGAGATTTTTTAGACTTCTAGACATTTAGACTTTGAGCTTTCTGATCTATGGGTCACAGCAGAGCTGGTCACTGAGAGCAGTCAGGCTGGTTAGAGAAGGATGGTGTTCACTGGGAGCCCAGGACACTGGCTTTGTGAATGTTCACCATCTTTGTTAGCTAAGAAATAACCTTTCCTTAGTGGCTGAATAAGCTACTGTAATGAATAATGGGATCTGTTATGAAGATACAATAATTATAAAAAATGAAAAGGATTGGAGCTTATAGAGTAGCCCTGATGTAACTCAGAACATTGCCATTAGTTTAGGGGATATTGCTTTGTCTTTCCCACTTGCTCATTTAGTTTTGTTGAACTATGCCATATGATAGGTCTGAAGATTAATGTTATTCATTTATCTACAGAATACATGTGACATTGATACAATCAGGGGCCCAGCATCCCTACTTATCTCATGTTCCAGAAGAATCGTCTCTGAGTTGGAGGGGCTGCCTTTCTGCCTCTGGTCCCTGCATTTTGGTCCATTAATAAAGAGTGCCAGCAAGCTTTGTTCTGACAGTGGGGCTTACAAAGTGGACAGTGCTCACTAGAAACTGATTAAACATCCCACCTTATTTTGCATAATTGCCAAACAGCTGTCTAGTGATAATGACTTTAACTTATTACCAGCATGGGATATATTCGTGCAGTTTTCCTGGAGCTGAAAGATTCCCTATCTAACTGCAATTCACTGAGCCATTCAGTGCCCCTAAAGAGAGAGTACTGCTTGGAAAGAAGTCATTAAAAACTTTCAGATTTATTTTGGAGATGGGAGACAGAAATGGCCTTTGGGTTTTTTAGGCACGTTTATTCACCTCTGACAGGTTTGGGGTGTTAAAAACATTTTAACTGAATTAGCTGGTGAGTCACTTAGAAGGGGGGGCTGAAACAAACTGAAATATCTGGGAATTAAAAAATTATTGTAGGTGCAGAAGCCATATGTGTTTTTAAATTAATAGGATGATTCTGAAGTCTTTATAAGTAACAGTTACTGCTTGGAGGATGGTTCTGTTGACTCAAAAAATATTGACCCATTTATAGGTAACAGATAATCTCAGCAAAGTAAGAGGGTGTTATTAATTTAAAAGGATTTAAAGCTAGTGTTATGTACAAATTATTATAATTTAATTGTACAAACAGGTAAACCATTAGAACTATAAAATTTTGCTCTTTAAAAAGTGAAGTGATAACTGTGCCTCTGTTAATAAGCATGGCACCTGCTTTTGAGGAAGGAAAAATAAAAGTGAAGGAAGGCAGGGAAACTTCTCTCTGGGGATTTCCTTTCACATGAAATTATTTCAGAACTGCCTGTGCCTGTCTTGACTATTTCTTTAGTTTTGGTTCCAATGAATGCAATGTTTTCTTAAGTGTCAGCTACTATTTTAAGAAAGTGTTTGGCATCTGCCTCCAAAACAAGGGATTTGCCTTAGTTCATTGAAGGATTTTTGTTTGTTCATTTTGCTTTCCTTGCAAAATGATGCAATATGGAGTAAACCCCAACATTTTTGCATATGTGGGACTTGTATAAATTTTGCATGCTGCATAAGCTCCTTCTGAGGTGGCAATGTACGCTGAAATGTAAAGTAAAGAAACAGGTGAACTTTCTTTATATTTTTTTCTCTATTTTTCCTATCTCCATGTTTTCAATACCAGACCCTTTTGATTGTTGAAGGACCTCCTCCAGTTAAAAAGATAGAGAGCAAGGGAATGTCAGAAACCTGAACCCTAGTCATGTGTATGTCCTGATGTTAAACAAAGTACAGTATCAAGCTGATAAAGCCTTGTTTGTTGTCTGTGTGAAAAATAAGGCTGCTTTGCCTTTTTTCAGTTAAAATGCAGAGCACGGTATACTTTGTATAAAAATCAGTGCACATTTTATATTAAGGAATTTTAATCTCCAAATACTGGTTTAGTTGTGCTCCACTTCAAGCATGATTATTAGTACTGAAATTGTGCAGAATTTGTACAATGGCCGTTCTTCTGTATGCAGCCTCAGTATGTAGTAGTGGAACATGTCCTCTCTCATGCAGGTAGCTAATGCTAATACCATTCCCTGTTTTAATAGTAGAATGTGCAGCACAGCCTGGACATTTTGATTCAATGTTGGGTGTTTCTGTAAAGACATCACTTTTTATTAAGCTTTTTTACCTTGCTGCAGGATGTTATGTCATGTCTGTTAACCAAGAACATTTGAAGCCCCATTTCAACTGCCTTATACTTTTACATGAATGAATTCTATATCATGGCTGTCTGCCTCAATTTAGGTTTGCACGAGTCAGAAACTCTGCAGTACTTTGAGGAGGAAAGTGAGTGATATTGAGACTCAACTACCAGCTCTACTTGAAGCCAAAATGCTGGCTGTTTCAGGTAAGTTTTAAGTGATGAGAAGGATTAACAGTGTTAAGGAGTGTATTAGAGTTATTGACCTCTTCATAACGCACTTGTTAGGGAAAGTTGTTCATGTGCTTGAGTAGATCCCTTGAAGTTGTGACCAGCCTGGCAGAACTAAACTATGGCTATGCCATGCCTTGTGTAAGGTAATTCAGGTCTCTCTCCACAGTTTGGAGCTACTGGCAAAGCTGATGCTGTGAGGTAGACCATTAACATGCAAAACATATGGTATTTTTCCGTAGGTGAAATTGATGTATAATCATCAGTAACTGTTCCAGGACTCCTCGAGTTACATTCTTGGAGCTCTCTAGCTAAATTGTAAATGTATACCTAAGGTATCATAATTACAAGTCTGGCTTTAAATGGCACTTTAAAACGGAATACAATAATTGGCAGCTTCTGCTGTTCAGATCATTAAACAACTAATGTTGGCAGCAAAAGAGCATTTTCATCCTTGGAGCACTCATGCATATTATTTACAACCAGTAAACCGCTGAAATGTGATTACAGAGTATGATACATAACAGCCTTACATGCCACTTGCTTGGGATGGCTGCACTCTTCACCAAGATAAAAAAAGGCAAATCACAATCCCTTCTCTTAAGTTGGAAGAGGTGGGTTTTCTAATTCAGCAAATGTTTCAGTAGGTGTCTCTCTGCTAAACACCTGCCTCAGAGAGGAAGCTGAGTAGAAGGGAATGTGGATTTGAGTGCAAGGAGTTTTCCAGTGTTACACCAAGTAAAGAAAGGCTAAAGGGTTTTTGATACATGTCAAGACAAGATTTAGGTCTCCATATGTTATTTATCTTTTCAATTATATATAAGAATCTATATTGCACACACAAATGATTTTAAAATGAAACCTTGGGCAATGTCACATGTTTTGTTTGCCAGAAGTGGATAATGTCAGCCTTGAGCAAAGTCTTAAAGGAAATTAAAGCCCAGATCCTGTATTGGTGCTGAGCATGCTCAGTTTCTTTTCTTCTCATAATATCTTTTTAAAATGGAAATCCTCTTTATTTTTCTCTCAGCCTGTAAGAGGTAAATCAGGCAATTGTCCTTCTCTACCCTTAGACTGTTTAAATGTAGGTGACTTTGTCACTTTCAGAAAAGGGGTTTTATGGCTTGGGAACAAAACAGCCCATAAACTGGACATGCAGTAGGAACTGCAGACTACATGTGGGAAGCAGTTGGCCAGAAAAGCTGTATCTCAGTCTGACACTTGGAGAGAGTGAATGACAGCTTGAGGATCATTTCCAAAACATTCATAACAGCATTTTATACTTGTTAGCTCTTAAAAGAGGTTGGTTGTTTCAGGAAAGAATTCCAAAGTCAGTTTAATGCTGCTCTTTCTATAAACTGTTTTTTAGAATTGTTTGACTGCCTTTCTATGCTTTTTAAGAAGTATCAGTGCAATTTCTTTGCACTGATAAAAGCACTGTTTCTTTTGCTTCAGGGAATTATAATGACTGTGAATGGTACAATCCTAATTTGCTACTAAGGCAAAATTCTGGATGTCATGGTTAAAAATCAAGGATGAAGGGTAATTTGGTGACAGTGGACACTGTAATTTCTTTACCTCATTGTAAGATACAGATACATTTAGTCAATGTGGTAGTACTTGTTTATGTAAAATGCAAAGTTGTATACAGAGGACACAGGGGAGATACAAGAATAATTTTTTTTTCTCTGAAGACCTGAAAGTAAAAAAGAAAAAAAAATCTGAAAACACCAGAAATAGTCTTAGAGCATGAGGTGAATAAAATCAGAAAAGCCAAGATGCAGAGTGAGTTGGAGCTAGCTAGCAGAGAAGCTAATAATTTGTTAAATGCAGAAGAAGAAAGAGGAAAGAAGAGATGAAAATAGTGGGGTTATGTTGTTGTCTTTTGTTGTTTTTTGTTTTTTTTTAACTTTATAAGGCAAAACCAGTGGATAATGGAGAAGGATAAATTGCTTTAGTTTCTGGTATTCATGTGTTAGGAGTAAATGAATGACGCCTCTTAAGGAAGGCATAGTTAAGAAGCAGGTCTTAACCTTCTAAATACTGGCTAAGATTTAAGCAAGGTACTTTATGTGCATATTCCCTGGTCTCTCAGCCAACAAGGTTAATGAACAGCCTGGGTATACTCAATTGTTAGAAGTTGTGAGAATGTTGAGTTGGGTAATATGCAATGTTAAGGACACTCTTGGAACAGCATGAAGTTCAGAAAGAATTATAGTGTTCATATGTAAATATTCAGTAATAATATAGTTTCGTGGTCATATTTACGTATTTTTGTTTAGTTTGGGAATATCAGGCAGGGTTAAATGTCTGTTACTTCTTATGTAGCAGTTAGATAATTCATTCAGACAGTTTCTTCAATGGAATTCTAATGGATACGAGAACAACTGTTTTTCTCTATACAGTTGTCACATCATTTTTGATTAAAGTAGCATTTTTCTTGAGGAAGCAGTAAGACTGAAGTGACTGTGCAACAGTGTCAAAGCAAAAAGGTGACTTTACCCCAAAAGTTTGATTAGATGAGCTAAAAAATAGAGTTATTAAGTGAAAATTAGCTTTCAGAGCTTATATGTGGTGGCTTAATGATGTGATGACTTGGAAAGCATGATATATACCTCAGCCTTTAATGGCTATCTTGACAGCTTCAGACAACATTCATTTGCTACATGGACTGTACTTTCTAATACAAATACATTGATTTAAAATATTGATGTATTTGCACCAAAAATGTAAGAATATAGTTGATCTTATTTTTGGAGGAAAATACCATGATAAATGCAATGCAAGCAGCAATTCTATTAGTCTTATCAATGCAACACCATGGAATTTATGGCTATATGATAAATGATACTGTAAAGACATAAGAGACAATACTATGCATATAAATGCCTCTCCCTCCTATTATTTCATCCTGGGAAGAAGTATAAAATTAAATTTGCAAAAGAAAAAAGAAAGTTTGTGAATATTTGGACTATTGAAGGCCATAAAATAAATTAAATTAAAATCCAGTGAGCTTTCATATGGGAAAAAGAAAATAAGCCCATACTTACATGTTCAAGAAGTATTTCTATCAACAGTTACAATTTAGAATCTTTATATCAACAGCTCACTTACATCTGATTGGCCTGTTGGGACAAATAACTAATGGTTAATGCTCTGGAGATGCTAGTCTAGAATTTTCCTCCAGAGATAATTAGAAGGATCCTATATTGTTCCAGTTATTAAGTCAGTAGCTTAAGGTAATTGTAGGTAACGAGTACTCCTGATGTCATGAAATGTTACTGTTGATATGCACATTAGTAAATTCTCATTGATGAACTATTATAGTTTAACATCTAGTAGGTTCTTCTTTAATTATTAAAAAGCCACTTTAATGTCAGTGCTTAGAAACCTGCATGTGATTTTTCCAACAGCTGCTTTTTACAGTGGCTCTTAACATGCTCATAAAATTTTGTAGTCAGTTATAGGAAGAATGTGTCAGTAACTGATAGTCTCTTCTTTCTTTCAGTATTGTGTTACTATTTAGCATGAAACTTTTATAGGGAATAAATTTCAGATTAAATAATTTGAAGCTGGTAAGAAAATTCAAATAAGATGATGTTTTAATCAAGTGTGAACATAACTGTAGAAATACTGTTGAAACTTATTTTCATACTTTGATCTGTTTTATACAAGAGGAAATAATAAGAAATGGTGTGTTTCTGTTGTTTCCTTAGTGAGGAAATAATTTGGGAATAGGAGGGAAGATGCAAACTAAAATGAATTTTTAGTCCTGTTTCATCTCTTTCCTATATTTGAATAAAAGAGGTTTATGGAGGTACCTTTTACAATGTTTTCATAGACTCTTTTGGAACTATTTTTCCTCTTGAGAGTGCATATTAACATGGGACTAGATAGCCAGAAATTGAATTAATGGGAAGCTAAGGAGGCATGAATGAAATACTGTGTTTATTATGTAGTTATCCATGAGATGCATGTTGTTAACTTTCTGTTTTGAAAACACAGATTAGATCCAAACACAGAAGTTAGAGTGAGGTGACTTGAAGTTTGAAAATCTTTAAATTGTCTATACCAGTCAGAGACCATGTGTCATGGTCTTATAACTACCATTACCTCTATTTCATTAAGTACGGGCAAGTGGGAGCTGCTTGGAAATGATGTTGTGGGATGATTTCCAGCAGTACAATAATTATATATAATAATATAATTCCTTATGTCAATGTAAAAGCATAGTTTTATAAATAACATGACATAAATACAAGATAGCATATTTCACAAAGCTTAATTTTAGGACTGTTGCCTCTTTGGCTGCTGTTTGATGCTCATTTAGGACAAATGCTGCATGGATCCAACTGTAACAAAAAGAGCCCCCAGCTTTCCAGATTTGGTGCTAAGTATTCCTGTTGGGAATGAGTGTGTTACAGAGGGGACAGAGCCATCAGGCTGAAAGATGCCAGTGCAGGCAGAAGGACATTTTCAGCCATCCATCTGTGGTTTATGATAATGTGGATGCCTGGTTTTCATGCTCCTGCTATAGTCTGTCATTTCATTCAGAAATATGAATGGACACATAGCTCTTGGTATGATGTAGAGTTCTTCTCCAGATGTGCTGCATACAGCTCTTAATTTGTATTTCTCTGGAAGGTAGTGGTGTTCCTGGTTTCTTCAGCTTTTCTGTTTCTGAGAATTGAGGTAATGGTTGAGGTAGAGACAAAAATAGCAATGCTCCTTTGTGCCTTCTCATGTTGGCTCAGTTTTTTGATGAATTGGAGTCCAATAGAGGGCTGCATCTTGTCAGATGATGCAGCTGGTTCCACACTTTCCTATTCCTGATTCCAGCAGCAGCCCGGGTTGATGGAGCAGAGGCATATTCAGATTAATTCTACTTCATGATTGCAGTGTCTGGTTCCAGCATTCAGTGCTGTGTATGGTCATGTCTTCCCACAACACTCACTTTATACTCCATGAAATAAAATTTGCCACCATGTATTGGTGCAAGCAGTGTACTTTTTGGCATGCCTGTTAACTCATTCGAAAAATAATACTAGTGAGTCCCCCAAACCAACACTCACATGGTCCCTCAGACTTCAAACAGCTCTGTGTTATGGTTTGTCCCTAGCCAGAAGCAAATGTGGACATTCTCTCTGCTCACAGTGGGGGAGGAGAATTGGAAAAAAAAAAAGTAAAACTTGAGGGTTGAGATAAGAACAGCTTAATAACTGAAGAAAAATAAAATATGATAATACTAATGATAAAAATAACAGCAATAATAATGGTAATGAAAAGGAGAGTGAGAGAGGCGTAAAGCCCAAGACAGGCAAGTGATGCACAATACCTATGAAGTGATACTTACCACCCACAGACCAGTGCCCAGCCCATTTCCAGGCAGCTATTGGTCCCTCCCAGCCAACTCCCCCAGTTTATTTGCTGAGTATGATGTTCGGTGGTATGGAATATCCCTTTGTCCAGTTGGGATCAGCTGTCCTGGCTGTGCTCCCTCCCAGCTCCTGGTGTACTTGCTTGTGGAGCGTGGGAAACTGAGATGTCCTTGATTTTAGGCTAACAACCACTCAGCAACAACTAAAACCATCAATGTGTTATCAGCATTATTCTCTGCCTAAATCCAAAACACAGCACTGTACCAGCCACTAAGAAGAAAATTAACTCTATCCCAGCTGAAGCCAGGACATTATGCTTTTTGTCTTTTTAATCTCATTTTCAAGTCAGACTGCTGGATGTTACTGGCTTTCAGTGAACTTCAAGGGTAATTCATTGTAGCTGAAGCTCCAGCATGATATGTGACCAGACAGCAGAAAATGTTCTGTTGGAGAAGTCAGTCATGAAACAACTTACTCTCTTTCACTCCTCTTACCTAAGCAGCTATCCCTGGAGCAGGAGAGATGCTCAAGTTATCTCTTTGGCAGCTTCTTTTCTGTGGTTTTGTGCTCAAAGGAGACATGTTGCATGGGAGAGCTGTGAAGAGAAGGTGCTGTCACCCTGCAGAAAGGTTGTGCTGTGGTCTGGAGTGCATGAGAGAAAACACTTGTGGAAGGGGACAGTGATGTCTCTCTCTCCATTTTTACTAGTGATTTGAAATGTTATTACTTTGGGTTTATTTATTTGGGCTCCCCACCACCCCTTTTTTTAAAATTATTCCTGAGTTGTTCCATGGTGACTGATTCAGTCCAGATACAAGAGGCACTCTGTGACTGAGAATTGCTCCTCCAAATGTCCGTCTGTGGGGTCTCTCACCTTCTTCTAGCTGACATATACCTTTCAGAATCATATCAATCATGTAGTTGTGTTATGCTTCATAAAAGCATTGACATGTGTTATTGCTTAAAAACAATAATTGCAATTCAAATGTGCTGTATTTCTGTAAAATGTTTGAGGAGATGGTAGACTGCCCCTCATTTGCAGTTTATTTTTTCAGAGGTGCAAACACACTGGCAGTCCTTCCAGAATCTTACATTTCTGTCATGTCTTTAGCTTTTTCCCTTTCCTTTGTGTGTAGGTGAATGATATTTATTTTCTTCAATTTCTTTTGTGGTGTTGAAATCACTTTGCATCCTCATTAATCACAGGGTGGAAGATTTTCAGCCTTGAATTCCAGTACCATTGATAAATAATATGGTGGTAAATGCCTTAAGCTAAAATGCAAATTTTCACTTATGAATTATTAAAGGCAGTACTGTAAGTATATGAAGAATTAATTTATAGATAATGATAAATAATGATCAGCCTATTCCTTGTTACATTTAGGCTAGTGTCAAATAGATATGCTTTATTATTAATGAAAAAAATTACTCCTTTGTTTGTACTACAATGAATATATTTTCACTGGGACTTAGACTTCTCTCTCTGCTTCAAGTATAAATAATGCTAGCTATGAATGTATATAACTTCTGCCATAAGTTTGAGGAAAATTGTGAGTAAAAAATTTGTAGACCCTTAACTTTGTTGTATATTTTGAAGGGGGAAATATTTAATAAAGTTTAATTAATAACATATTCCTTGTTTTTTGGTAAAATCACACAGATTTCAAGCTGTATTTTTAATGAATTTGTTGCTGGCAAATGGTATCAAAATGATGATACTTTACTTCAAGACTACTAAATGGGCAACAATCTGCCCAATACAGCAAAATCTGACAATGAGGTATTATAATGGGCCTGAGTTTGTGGCTAAATCTATTGAAAATATATTTGATGTGCAGAGTACTATTTAGCTGTAACCATACAAGTAAAATTGTAAGAATAGAGGAAATAAGGGAAATGTACTAATGTTTTCACTAAGTAAAAGCAATTCTGTAACTACCTTCTACCTGGAGATTTAAAAAAAAAATTTACTATTTTTCCTGTGTGGGTTGTTTTGCTTGATTTGGCTGGTAATTTTGGCATTCACATCAAGCTGCTGGTGCTTACCTGATGTCACTTTCTGTAGAGGATGAAGGATGCATAGAAGGAGAGAGCCCCAGAGGGCAAGATCAAGAAGGAAGATTTAACTTTTTTTGTTGCTGTCTTTCAAGGTAATGGTACTGTTCAGTGCCTCAAAGTGAAGTGTACATGCTCAGTTCCTTATGACAGTGCACTGCAAGCACATGACCTGTTCAGAGCACTGGCTACTGCAAGTTTCCTGCCCCAGTTTTCACCCAGTGTGTTTATATGGACATGGATGGAGGGCTAAAATTGCACATCTGTAGCAAGCATCACTGTGAGACAGAAGGAAAGATGGGAAAAGGGGCATCTTGCTCTTCAGTCACCTTCACAGAATTTCTGTCCCATGTCCTGGTTTAGACCAGAATCTCAGCTTGGGTCTTAGACTGTTGATTCCTTAGCTTTATTTTCTCTGTACATATTTGCTGAGTGAGCAGTCCTACTGGCTGCATGATTTTTGAGTTTCCTGGAAAGAGTTAGACTGACTTAAGTAATATCAGCCAACCAGAACTCTCTCACTGGTATGGCTGTGTAAAACATAGCTCCCAGTGGTTAACAAAGTAACAGTTACTGTGTTCACTTAGGCAAACTAATTATTAAATTATCAAAAAGAGGAATTTTAACATTTTGAGAGCATTAGCAGAATAAAATATCTTGACATATGTCTTCAGAATGTTTGTATGGCATCCAGTGTGACATCTCAACAAGAAGAAAAACAAACCACAACAAAACAACAACAAAAAAAACAGCCCAGGAGGGCATGTTTTTCAATGCTTGCAGCTATGGATTATATATTAATTTTTTAATCAACCTTTTTATGGCATGTAGAAGGCAGTTACTTTTGTTACTGGGACTGAGATTAGAGCTCACTGATAATGGTACTTGTAATGCCTGTGTTTTTCTAGGCTCTTCTGAATTTTCACTGCAGACTTAGAGATTTTTGCTGTCTTGGGAAGCTGCAGCATGTAGGGTGTCTTTTGCTTTTGGGTTTGTATCTGGTGCCATTTCCTTATAGCCTCAATTTCGATATAAACTTCTCCTCTGGGAATTCAGATCCATTCAGTATGTATAAAACTTTCATATGCAATATCATACCTTTTTCCTTGCTGCCCTCTGAAATGTAACAGCAGGCTCCAGATTCTAATGAAGATTTTATCACCTTCATGTTTTATTAAGGCTCCTGTGCTTTGATGCTTGGTTGAGTTCAGGTGGATAAAGGTGGACTCAAGTCTTGATGCCTTAGAATCATCTGAATATTTGCCAGTTTTCCAAGAGATTTTGTCTTGCTTATTTTCCTGCTTTGTTTTGCCCATTTGGAAACATGATAAATTAGGGTAATGAAATTTGTGCTGTTGTTTCCCAGTAAAGTTCTGGTAAGCCATGTGATCCTACAATTTGTAAAGCATGTTTATAGTTATTTAATTGTAAGACAGAAGTGGAAAATAGAGTTTTAGCTGGGACTTTAGAAATTAAGGACTTTCAGTGTGTTAAAAAGAAACAAGAAAATGTCACCTTTAAAGGAGGAACAGGTTGGATGAAACTATCATAGCCTTAGGACTAAAGAAACCACCAAAAAACGAAATACAAAGCAAGACTACCATGCTTAGCAATGTTCAGTCTTCAAAGCTGACTTATTTGATAAAGTATTTTCCAGAATTTTGGTGAGTGCAAGCCTCCCTTTGGCATACCTGCCCTCATAGAGCCACTTGAGTTTGCAACAGTGCCTTTGCTCCAGGAGAATGGCTGTGAGTGTTTGGTGGAAGTGCTCCTGTTCTCTCTGGCGTTCTGGAGGAATGGAACCTCTCCTGGCAGCTGCTGGTGGTGGTTTGCCATCTTCTGACCAGTGTAAACACTTGCATCCTGTTCTTGCTTCCTTGTCTTGAAGAAACTGAACAGCAGCCAAACTGTTCCCTTTTAAGGCTTTGTGACCAACACTTCGACTCCAGGTCAAAAAGATGTAATGCCATAATTCAGGTTATTCTGATGTGGATTTGATTGTTTAGATTGTATGTTGATATTTGAAAATAAACTTTTCAATTGATCTGTTGTGTCTAAGCAACAGTGTATCATATTGTATAAACAAAACCAAAAAGAAACTCTTACATCTGAATAATGCTGGTGGTATTATAAAGTGATTTCAGGAGTCTAAAGTCATTACACATACCTCAGAAGCTGATGAGACGTTTGTGTGACTCGATTTGTTTTATGTTAATATTTGCTTCAAGGCTAAATCTTCTAAGTGCCTTTACTTACTAAATACCTTTACTTATTAGATCATATCACCAAATTATGCTTATTTAGGATGATATCACAGCTTAAGCCCTATGCGAAAGATTTTCTTTCTTTTATTGGGCAATTCTATACGAAAATTATTTTTATCAAGAATTCTTTAGACTGAAGTGTGGTGGTGGGGTTTCGTTTTTTGTGTGTATATTTTGGTTTGGTTTTTCCCCCCCCCAGCCGAGTATCTCAATCATTAAAATGATTCTGGTACAGTTATGTAAATGTAGCATTGTTACTATACTGCTATTTAAAATAATTTAATGGCTGAGTATCTCACTGTCTTTTTCTATTTATTACAAAAGACTTCTTTGCAAAGTAAGGAAACATTCCTCTCCAGCTGCTTATAAAAGTGGTTTTCAGAACAGTTAAGTGGATAAATGTTACTAGACTACACTCTAAACCACTTGGGAGTTGAACTTTTTACTCTGTATCCCTGTCCAAATGAAGCAGACATTTTTAAAAACTCCAGAATAGTGTAAGCTGGTGCTGCCAAGGCATTCTACCTGTCTGTGACATTTCATTCTTCAGGGAGAGCCAGAAGTGGAGGGTTGTGACTTCTGAATGGGTTCTCTGAGAAGAACATCTCCCCATGGTCTTTGCTTGAGGTGCAGGCTGTTTAAGAAATGCAACGTGTCATAAACAACCTTTGGTGCTTGTTACTAAAACCAGCACAGAGCTGCTTTGTTCAGGAAGGAAATACTTCAGGGTCCAGCAGGTTGATGGCCTCTATTTCAAATGTACTGTGCATTGAGGAATCCTCCAAAAGAAGAAAATGGTCTGATAAATCACACTGCAACAGTCATTGAATTGCAGTGTGACATTATTTGAAGTGTGAGCCCTTAGGAACAGGTTTCCTGAAAAACAGTAAATAGTATCAATAATTAAAGAAA
The DNA here is from genome assembly GCF_000277835.1 of Geospiza fortis. Classification (NCBI taxonomy): domain Eukaryota; kingdom Metazoa; phylum Chordata; class Aves; order Passeriformes; family Thraupidae; genus Geospiza; species Geospiza fortis. The sequence continues at coordinate 3,489,186 of NW_005054348.1, read as the reverse complement.
ATACCATTTCTGTGTGTGTAAGGTTAAATCAGCTACAATTATTATTATTGTAATATTAATGATATGCATGCTTGCAAAGCAGTTTTTCTTTTCACTTGCTGTTGGGAAGTATAATTGCCTAATTTCCCAGGACTGCTATGTAAGCTACCGATGTTGCAAGCGTCTGTCTCATTCTCTTTTTCCTCTTTCTTCCACTGCCCCCACAAAACATGCAGGAAGTAATTTTAGCACTGCAAAGGATCTTGCAGAAGAAATAAGATCATTAACATCTGAGAAAGAGGGACTGGAAGGACTTCTCAATGAACTGTTGGTTCTGAGTGCCGGAAATACGCGAAAATTAGAGAGAATTAAAGATGATTACACCAGACTGAAACAAGAACTTGAACAAGGAGAGACTGCCTTTGGTGAGTAGTTTACAGATTGTTACAGCTTTTTGCTCAGACCTGAACTCCTGAGGATGTGCTGGGTTTGATGAATCATTCTGCATTTCACAAAACATACTGATTGTCCTAAGGAAAGCCTGGCAATGACCTAGAGAAGCAGTATGTTCAATATCCTCTCATCCTCCCCCTGGAGTTGGGGGAGGTCATGAGGAACAAGGGCTACCCCAGCAATATACCACTCTAAGAAATCTGTCTCAGCCCAGTTCTCAAAGCCTTTCTTTTCTAAGCCCATTTTTATCAGAGTGATGATGGTACTGTGCTTGTGTTCCCATACAGAGGAACATGAAGTCTTTATGCAGAAGCAGTAGATGTGTCTGGCTGTGACAATAGGAACATGTTTAGCATATAAAACCAAATATTTAGTACATACATCTATAACACATTTGGTGGTGGGTCTGAACGTATGAGGTGCAAGAGATTCTTGGTTCTGAAAGCAAGAGTTCTCATAGTAAACTTGTGTTTGAGGGGGAGTTTAAACAACTTGCCAAGTGCTGCTCTCACACAGCTATGAGCAGTGTGCTTGGGTTGTAGTGTCATGGTGGAATTGGGGAGGTTGTCTGTGATTACTGGGAAAGCTACTGACAAATTATCAAACAGCAAAGTCATTCCTAGACTTGACCAACTCTCTTACTTGCTGTACTCATTCTTGAAGTTGAAGCAGATAAAATGGCCTTGCTGCTTGCTTAAATGAAAAGGCGCAGTAGCATTTGATTGACTACAAATGTACAGTTACTGTAATTATCTCTAAACTAAATACAATCCTGAGACCTACTTTAAAGCTTTAGGATTTTGAAATGTCTTTCCTTTTTCAGGATCTTCTGAGCAGTAGGCTGGGTGGAGACAGGAAGGTGCCTCTGTTTTAGAAGCATATGAAGCTTCTTCATAGGCAAGTGGATATGCAGAGCTATCTTAGAAACAAAAAGATTTGTAGGCAGCTGGATAAATCTAAGACAATGTTTTAAAAATGCAAAGAATAATATATACACACACACTTCTAGATAAGAACTTGCTTTTCTAGAATCTAGATAAAATTTTAAAAAATGATTCCTCAAATTTAGTGCATTGTGATACAAACCCAGAAATGCACATCAGGCAATGCTTCTTCTTTCCTTGGATTTTCAAGAGAGTTGAAAGGATTCTGACCTCCTAATCAGCCCATTTTGTTTCTCTTTTATTTTAGGACAATTAAACTTCCTATAATATGCATGTACATTTTCATTTGTGTTTTAATTTAGCAGGGTGTTAAATCAAGCCTATGCAAGATGCTTGCTGAAGCAACAGAAATGGTATAAGTTCATAGACTCTTTTTTTCCCCTTTGCATTTATACAGCTGAAAGGAGATACCTTCTTTACCTGACCTCTGGTATCCCACAATTTGTGACAATAAATTTCAAAATACTGGGTGTTTACTCTGTAGATTTTCTTTTAATTTACTGTGATTCTATAGGCATAAGGAGAAATTTATCCTTGTGTTAAAATAAAATTCCATCAAGCAGATGCTAGTCAGAGAAACATAAATTGAAACCTGACATCTTCCCTTTTCATCCTTCCTGCCTCCTTTACATGTGATCAACCCTATTTTCTCCTTTAAAAATGAAAATATTTGAGAACACTGGCATGGGTTTGATACCAACACATTTAACTGAATGCAAGCTTTCAGATACTCTCTGGAAAGCAGTATGCAGATGGTGTCTTGAGGAAAAGCGGCCACCTTTATGGAACAGTGTTATTTTGCACACCACTTATATGTTTAGAGAATAAAGCATAAAGAATTGGAATGCAATTTTTTGCCATTTGTTTTTGCTGTTGTTTGAAAGAACTGGAGGTAATTGTGTTGGCTTTGTCTGCACTGTGAAAGGTGTGATTTGAATTGGAGTGGCTGACCTGACTTGCATCACAGCCTTAGGCCTGGTGTTTCATTTATGCCAATAAAATCTGTGTTGCTGCAGAGAAAGGCAGTTCTGCCTTTTGTTCTGTGTTCCTGCCCAACTCGTGCACTAGGTTAGGGTTAGGTCCTATACTTGTCTATTTCTGTGTCATCTGGCACTTGAATTGTTGTTTTGTGCCTGTGAGCTTCTTGAAAACTTTGATTTTTAAATTTTTTTTTAACTGAACATAATACTCTTTTGTATGGAAAATATTAGACAAAAAATTTAAATGCTAAAATATGTGTGTATGTTTGACTTTATCTTGTGTATAAATTGGTCACCTATTTTTTATTTCATTAATAATTGTTGATTTCTCACAGTAATGCAGATATAAGGGAGCAGACGTCAAGGGAAGGGACTTAATCACACAATAATCAGAGCTGGAATTTTAAATAGGACACATCATTAGCATGTTAATGAATTTTCTCACTCTGTGCCAGCTGCCCAAGTATAAAAGATATTGCAGATGTAGTGCAAAAATCAGGCTTGGCTTACTGCACTGAGAGCTGTCAGTGCTCTCTATGAAGGAAATTTGACAAAAAAATCCTTTCGTATTTTTAGAGATGCTAAAAAATATGCTTTTCATGTCGGATAATAGAGGCATTGACAAGCAACACTGCATATTAGCATTTTAGGATGAATAGTACTAACTTGCCCTTTAGGCATTCACTTTCTTCTGAGGCTGTCAAAATGCTGCTATAAAATCGATCAACTTTTATTGCCATTTTACAGATAGGAAATCCAGAGACTTAGAGGTCATGTAATTTTACCTGGAATGGTGGTGAAGCAGTTTCCCAGCTGATGGTCTAGCATCAATCCTGATTGAATCAATCCTTGCAACAAACATGTGAAACCAAGTGGTGCTGTTGATTCTGTGTGAGCTTTATATTCTTCTGGACAGCGGCTGAAGATGTGGCGGTTCTGGGGAAATCACTGAAGGTCTTGTGCTTGATCATTGAGCAGACCTGTCTCATAAAGTCAGAAGGTTCTGTTATGGCAAAGAAGAGAATTGCTTTTACAGCCCAAAACAACCAAACTTGTGTTCCAGACAAGTGAAGCTTAATTGCTTGCCTGTCTGCCAAACTGTTGGACTGTGCTTATAAATCCTGGCTTGGGTTGATTGGGATTTGCAACCCAGGGCTGGAAATGAAACCTACCCTCTTGTTGCGGTTTCCTCATCACCAGTACTGATGGGCAAGTTTTCCTGTCTCGTCTGCTGAGTTCTTTTCCTGGCTGCTCTCAGCCTTTTTCTGCCCCTATTACACTTTTGGGAAAGCACCTCCTGCAAGTGATGTGTGTACACACACAGCTAGGGGACACCGTGCTTCCCGAGCTAATTGCTGGGTTGTGCTTGCCAAGTCATGTTAAGTAGAATTTCTATACTGCATTAATTTCTAGAGGAAATATAAAATAAAGGCTTTCATGCACATGAAAATAGCTTTTTTACCCTTTAAAAAACACCAAAATCCAAACTACTGTTTGAAGGCTGATATTTCAGTCTCTCTGCTCAACTCTTGCTTCCATCCTTGACTTTTATTGTCTTAGCAATTGCTTGTGTAAGTCCTAAAGCTCTTACCAGTCTGCTTGTACAGTAAAGCTTTCTGGAATTGAACAGATATGTTTATTAAACAAGAAACTAGATGTAACAGAGGGGTTTCTTGGGAAGCTGGAAATTTCTATTGCACTCAGTTTTACTTTCTTTTGTTTAATACACACACTCTGCATGCTTGCACAGAATATCTCACAGTGTTTTGTCCTTTTAACAGAAGAAAAACCTATTGGAGTTCTTTTTTTTTTAATCTGCTTTTAAAAAATAAAATAAACCCCAATGTTTTGGCTTTAGAATTCTAATTAGGAATAAATATGTTCAGAATGTACTTCAAAGAATAATAAAAATTCTGCTATTTTTATAGTCATTGTTCCAAGAGCTGAACATTTGACTGTTGTGAAGGATGCAATTAATTAATCTGAAACTTAATATTGTGTGCTCAGCAGAAACCACTAGTGGTGCTGCTTAATGTAATACTTGCTATTGTATACTGAAATATTTATGAAAAGAAGGTTCTGTGCTTCATATACAATTGTGTAGGATGTGATTTATCAAAGTGTTAATGACCATTTGCTACAAAGCAGTTTTATTCTATTTCAAAGACATTTTTATTCTGATAGATGCAACACAGAAAGTCTTACAATAGAAACACATGCAGTGTACTTTGCACTGGGAAGCCTACTTTTTTTTTGTTTGTTTAAATATTCGTTTTTAATGATAGCTTTAGTACAAAAGCTTCTCCTATTTTTCTTCCTAACTGGTCTTTGGAATACTATTTGAAGATGTCTAAAGATTATTTTACACCATTTTAAGTGTTGCAAAAATACCAACTAGGTATGGTATAAACCCATGTGCCTTTGATGTAATCAGAATGATTCTGTGTTTTGTTTACTGATTTTTCAGGTGGTGGTTTCAATGTTCTTCCTCAGTGATAGTTTTTCTTCACCAAATAGACTTTCCATATTGTTTCTATAGTTCATCCTCTGTCTGAGCAATTATGTGATTCTAAACTGAAGAGCTGAACCTTTTGATTGCTTCTGTTTAAATAAATCATTAAAGGAGAGCCCACATAGTGTGTAACAGATGGGCTTCCATGAGGAAGAAGAAGCTGCTCTGAGTCTCTTTGTATCTCTACTTCTAATCTGGGCAAGGTCATTAAGTTCTGCTTGTCACACCTTTATGGAATGCTTGTTGTCATTAAAGTGAGTGGTGCAATTGAATTGCTTATTGCTTATGTCTGTGGCCATCTCTACTCAGACCGTGGTCCTGCAGGATTTAGCCAGTGGTTCCTCTGTTTAGATTTCACAGAAGGTGTAAAACCTTTGGTGGTGATGCAGGGATGGACTGGCAGTGCAGCTGGTAGCATCCTTTTCTCTGAGCTGACATTCAGTTGATGCTTCAGAGTAGCACTTGGCAACCTTCTGTTGGGCAGCATGGAATAGTCATGTCCCCATAGAAGACCAAAAGGATAAAACAACAGCAGCAACAAAACCCTCAAGAAACCCAGTCTTGCAGAGCTCCTTTTGTGTTGTCTTGGGGAAATACAGCATGAGCAGTTACCCTCTCTGCTCATTAGTATTCTCTCTGCTGTTTCATTTGAAAAATTGGTGTTCCTGCATTTGCAGGGACTTGCACTCTTATGCTTACTTGGTGCTTATTTGTGTTTCACTGATTGTGAGCATTGGTCTCATTTTCTTGGCTCATTTTAAAGCACCTGGGGTCTTACAATTAAAGTATACACATATACATATTTTGATCTTATAATTCTGTAATGGTAGTAACTGTGTATCAAGTTGCTACCCAGCTTTGAGGATCAAATTCAGACTTATGATTTTCATTCCATGTCATGCTTCCACAAAATCATCCTCATCATCTTTGTTAAGTAATATTTAACTATAAGTAGTGAAACGGTTTTTTGTGTTATGTTGTTTATTTTTTTTTATAAACACTATCAAGAGAATTTAGTAACATAAAAAGAGTAAATTCTGCTAGGCATCTCCTGTAACTAAAATCTCAAATGCATTTTAATTTTGGACATCAATTTTTGTCATGATTGAAAAGATTGGAAGCCAGTATGTTTAAGCATAATTAAGTTTGCCATATGTCTTAAGTCACTTGTAATTGTGTTTCTTATAGTGGTGATTTTAAAGGTCATCTAGTCTGGTGTTGTTCATTTAAGTATGTAAAATACTTTGATTTTCACTTACAGCATAGAGGTTTAGTCTATATAAATGCAATGGAGGTATTAAATTTAATCTGGCCTTTCTGTGTAATTAGATGCAAATCTGTGTAATGCAGAAAATATGAAATATTCAGGCAACTTGAACTGAGAAAGCAGCTTGGTTCAAAGCCTGCCAATATCTGTAGAGATCTTTTGATCAGGGCATTTTTCTGTTGATGCTCAAAGGTGAGCTTCTCTTCTATCTCTTTCTTCCAAGATCTGATGGCAATAACCTTATTGAAATGTTTTAGGTACCTGTGTAATACTTTTAGGACAGCAGTATGAGGTGATTACACACAGAACAGTTACTCCCAAAATGACCCAGTGCTGATGCTGCAGTCATAGAGGTGGTTATCTACCAGGTGCAAGGAATAAAGCTTGGGCTGAAGTTTTATGCTGGATCTCTTCAGGGAATATGATGTTATCTTCAACCAGGATAAGCATAAAGACATCAAAGTTTTGTAAATTTAAGGCCACAGAAATACAGACTGGTTCTGTTGTAATCATGGAAGTTCAATCTAGTGGTGAATAGTGTCACTGAACAGCTTCCTACTGCGAAGGGAGAAGGGCAACCTCCTGCCTGTAATGCAGTGTGGACACTTTATTGTGCTGGTGTGCAGGCAAACAAGCAAGCGGAAAGTTCTGATAGTATTCCAGGCAACTTATTCCTTTACATCTGCAATACTGCTGCCAGCTATATACATGGTGCATTAGACTTTTGGAGTGGGCGTCATATCAAATTATTCTGGTTTGCTGTCTCTGCTCCAGGTTTCTGCACTGCTCTGCTTTTTAGTTTGGCTTCTTCAGCTGACAGCGATGCAACAGAATAAGTAGGAAGAAGCAACACAAATGAGTGAAATTTGGAATAAATGTGGAAATGCATACCACCAATTTTAATCATTCTTCATTCGATTCTGGTTCTGCAGCTGCATCTTCTGAGGTGCTGGGTTCAGATTGAAAATTCACGGGGTTTTTTCGTAATGGCTATAGCTGGTTTGAAAAAGAATGAGATGCTAAGATGCCAGAAAGCTGGGATTAAAAAAGAGAGAAAAAATAGTGTCTTCTGTTCATTGGCCAGATAGAGCAGGTTTCCAAATGTAATTCAAACTCCTTTAGCGTGACGCTAGCCCTGGTGACAACCAGCAAACATTCTTTAGTTTGCCACTTCTGGAGTATGAATATATCATGCTAAGAAATTTGTAACTCTCTTCCTAATAGTATATAGCTGCTGTTCCTATTTTGTCAGAAAGATGTTGTGTCTGATGAGCTGCTTAGAGGCAGGCAGAAAGGTTTGTGGGCCTTGTGATGGAGTGCTCAGAAGAGGACCAAGAAAAGTGGTAACATGGAGTGACACTTAGCAGATAGGATCAAATTATTTTTCAAAGAAAGGTAAATACTGCTTTCCTTGTCTCACAAGGAGGCACATGGGGAATTGATTTTGTGTTTCTGTTCATTTTGCCATTACATACAGGTACTGTCTGTATATATTTGGACTTTTGAATGGGATTACAGCATGTACTTGACAGCTTGATCCCAAACCATTATTGGGTTGGAAGTACGAAAACTTAAAAACCTCAAGTTTTATTGGAAAAGTCAATGAACATTTGATCTGCCATTCACAAGTTTAAGTTGTGTTTATTTTGGTTTTTGTTCTCTGTGTCATACAGCATGGTTTTGCTTTGCTTTTTTTTTTAATTAGGTGGGGGATTTTGTATGTTGTTGTTTTGTTTTTTTTTTTTTTTTTTTTATGTTGTTCAAGTTATATCAACATGTCAAGATATTTTCAGGTCCCAGAAATGTGCAAAGGGCTCATTAGGATACTTTGCCTCATTTAGTTTCTTCTGAGGATGAGTATAGAGATGGATAGAATATTTAAGAAATAGTGTTAATTTGTTTTCAAGTAGTACTCAGTGAAAGCAATCTCAGGCAGTTAGCCTTTCAAATATTCAGTCTTTCTGCAAATTGAAGATAAAATTAGTACAGCATTTTATATTCAGTTAATGTTTTTGATTTTATTTAATTTTCTAGCTGTAAGCAAGAAAATGTTGGTTTGGGTCATTGGGGATCACTGACATAAAATTAATGTGCTAGATGAAGAGTATACTGCAGCAGAAGCAGAGTGAAGATACTGTTTAACCTTTCAATTGCAGATTTTTTCAGATGTGTGCATTTTGGTTCAAAATTTTATCACTTTAGTACATTTCCACACAAAAGTTTTCATTCGAGAGTTTTTACAGTGTTCTCAAGTTACAGTGTACAAATCTAATTCTGTGCTTGCATAAATATGTGCAATTTATAAAGAATTACACCTCTTTGCGTTGTTGGTAAATCTACCTTATGGACTGAAGTCAGATACTTATTTTTCTCAGACATTGCCTTTCATCTTTACTTTGATTTTGACTGGCAATATTCAGATATAGCATCTAAAATTATGTACATCTAAGCAAAATAAACCCCTGGGATACAATTCCATTTGGAATACAAGGTGTCCCTCATGGAATACAGGGTTTTTTCCTCCAGTTTTTGTTCCTTCAGATTGTCAGATGTCATTTCTGCCTCATTCTTTTTTGCTTTTTTTGGTTTAAGGTTTTCTTTGAGGTATACAGTAGTAAAGATACAACCTAAATGAAAGTTTCTATAGACGATTTTGTAAAATACGGACATTACCAGCTTTGACTGAGTATTCACTTAATTAACTGTTTTAAAGTGAATGAAATTACTGTCTGCTGTGTAGTTTGTTCCTTCAGTCACCACAGGGTGATAGCAATCCATTCATGCTTGCAGGCTTAATACCCACAGATATGCAGAAGTATAACTAAATCTGGAGTAATGGATAATATTTATCAAAAGGTGGGGGAGGTATAATACCTGATGATAAATCCAGAAAAAACCTACTGAAAATTCTAATCCTTTCTAGAAGAGCTGGGTTTTTTCTCTAAAATTATTTTAATGCTACATGAATTATGGCAAAGAAGGCTTTACAATAGAAAATCTCTTCCAATTTACGCCTTTTACCAATATTGACAAGCAGAAATACTGAGAATTTAAATGGAAGAAAAAGATTTTTTTTTCTGACTTTGATTCCTCAAAGAAAATGTATTTACATCTTCTCTAAGCTTTTAGTCTTTTTCTGTACTTCCATTAAATCCTAACTGATTACTCTGAGGCAATGGAAATCTTATTATTTAGAGCAGAGTTAAGTACCTTCCATCTCCAGTTCAGGAACTGAAAGTTTTCACCCAAGAATTTTCTTTCTCTGTCCTTGGAGACATAAACAGGAGTGAAAGGCAGAAAACCGAGGGATCGCTAATGCCTACAGTTAGGAGCTGGAGCTCCATGTCCTTCAGTTTGATTTCTGGTCTCACTTGAGCAGGAACAGAGGCAGTTTGCTGATGTTTCAGTTGATTTGGGCTGTGGTTTCCTTGTACAAGGTGGGATGTAACCCCTGCTTCTGTTACAGTCCTGTTGTGAGCTGTGAGCTCCACACATTCAGTGTTTGGGCTCAGGACACAATAGCAGCAGGTGACAGTATAAGGCCCAGGGATTTTGTCATCTATAATTGCAAAGAATCTGTGGCCCATGTGCAGCAGGTGCTTGTGATCAGTATTTCTGATCTGCCAGATTTCTACTGATAGGCTGAGATCATGTAAGAAATTCACAGAACTGGGTATTTCAAACACTGCTTTTTTTGTTGTTGCGTTTGAACCTGGTTACATTCTTTATGCAAAAATATCATAGTAGAATATAATTAAAACTTTGATGCTAACTGAAAAGGAGATTCACTCATCAAATTTGTGGATGATATCTTTGGTTTGATGTGCATGTTGAAGGCTTGGGTAAAGATAAACAGGCATGTTTGCCAAGCTGCATAAGATTAAACAGTTCATTACCTGTTGGAATTATCAGCTGCAAGACACCTTGCATAATTTGGACTACAACCTTTATATGCTTTTGGCTGGATTATACCTCTTATCTAGTGAGGTGCATTGAAATATAATTAACAATGTGAGCTGGAAATGACAGGCTGAAACTATGTGTATTTTTGTGCAGATAAACAATTCTGTATCTGGATCAGAAGTCATAGAAACATTTTATCTACTAATTTTTTACCACTTCCTGTGTTCTAAAATATTGTACAGAGAAAAATAGTCTGTGCTCTGTGCCAGAGAAGAGCAAATAGGCACCAGCCACATCTCCTTGTAGGATTGACTTTAAGAACCTTTGGAAAATGTTGAATCCTGCAGAAAACAGCAGCTGTTTTAGATTTTTCATAATCTTCATTTTGAATGTTTTGTTGGAGAGAGAATTTTGAAAATACATGGGGGCAGGGATTCTGATCCATTGATACCAGTAAGAGTTTTGCCTCCAGTTTCAGCAGAGTTCAGGGTTTCACCTCTGGCATTCTCCACACTGAAGCTGCAGCATCTGTTTCTGAGCTGAGCTGTTTGGATGCAGATCATCTTGCTTTGATGAAAGTGCAGTCCACATAAGAAAGAGCGGGACTTGGTCAGAAATTCTTTTAACTAGGAAATCCTTCGGCTTTATGACAAAATGATAAATTTTGAGGTTAGTAGTCCTTGTCTACTAAAGAAGAATCCAGATGTTTTATTTTGCATGTTTAAGCTAAAAGCTAATTGCTGTTGATTTTAGTTCAGTGAACTTAACAGCCCTTTGCCTTTTACAGTTAAATTATTATTGTAGGATATTGTTTCTCTGTAGTTAGGAGAAAAATATTTTGCAATGTGGAATTTCCAACAGAATCACCTGTAGCATTTGTTCTTGTTACTGCAGTAAAAAATGACCCAAATGAAATGTGTTGTTCTTGTATTTTCAGGTTTCCATTGCGCATTCTTCTAGGTATATATATATGTTCTTGATCTAGTTCTTAATCTGTTTAAATGTTCCTTGGTCTAGTGATCAAAATAAAAATTTTCTTGTGCCAGCAGAAAAATGTTAGAAATGGGGAGTTTATTCACTTCTATTCAGTACCTCTGAAAAAAACCTGTGTGAGTATTGGTGTAACATTTCATTGTTTATTAGCTCATGAAGTGGTCAGCCACATCCTTAGGTGGAAGGATATAATTGCAGTAGGAGACATGCCCTCTAAATAAGCTGTAGACACTGGCTGAAGCATCAAAAATGATGTTGTTGTCCTTTTCAGTACCTTAGATTGCAATGCAAAAACATAGATATGGGTATTTATTAGATTAGCTCTTTTTTTCTCCATATCCTTTCTTATGTGGTAAGTAATGACAATCTGGGGAAAACCTGAAAATAACAAAATTCTAGACAGGGACACAACAATTATTCCAGCTTTGTACAATTCTCTCAGCTTTGCTGAACTGAGTTTTTGACAGCTTTTGGCAAGTACTTGGCTTAGTCTTTTGCTAGCCCAAAAAAGCATGGATGGTGTGTCAGTATTGTAGTCCAAGGATGCTTCAAGAGCAAATTGGCCAATACTCAAAAAGATTTTGCCTGCAACCTGTCTGTGGTATGGATTATATACCAGAGGAAAATGATAAATAAAGCCCATGTGTCCTAACTGTTTTTGCCAATGAGGCTGGGTAAAACCAGTTGTAGATATGAGCCATCTTTGTTCAGTTTAAAGAACAGAAGTCTGAGATCCTTTGGTTATAACCTGCAACTACCTGCTCAGAGACCAGAACTTGATAGTGGAAACATATTTATAGTGATAGACAAAAGCAGAAGTGATCATTTCTAATGGCTGATAATTGAAGCTGACAACCTTAGATTAAAAAAAAAAAAAAGCTTTTAAACTGACAGGATAATTGTCTTTAGTCAGAGTTCAGCAAAGATTTTATTGGAAATGACCAATAACTGGGGTTTGTGATATGTAGCTGCAGCTGGAATCAGTTCAGAGAGATCTTTTTGTGTTTTGCAGATGAGCAGGATCATCAAAAGCAATAACCCCTTTTAGACTTGTGTTCTGGATCTGTTGTTTTATAAATAGAATGATAACTAGAGAAGCTAGTCCTGTTTTGGTATTTTTTTAGATGAATAAAAAATGGCAAATTTTTTATTCACCTAAAAATTCAAAATTGCATTCACCAATTTTTTATTCACCAATGCAAAATGGCAACATTTTCTGTTAGTGTTAAAATGGGTTGTGCAGTAGTGCCTGCTTCTCTTCCTTCCCACTTTTTTTCTATAATTTTTAATTTACTAGCTCACAATACTTTTCAATCTCTGCATGGTTTATTTTTGTCTCCATCTTACGCTATGTGAAATTGTTTTCTTACAATTCAGTAATTCAGTGAAGTCCTGCTTGTCTGAGCTCCTAATCATATGGAGCACAATTTCACACCTTTTCCAGGACAGTGTACAGTTCACCAAGACCACACTCCCTACCTGATTTATTTATTCTTAAGATGCCATACAGAAGCCTTCTCTGACTCCATTCCTCCGAGGCCCAGGATGTAGGTGTTTCCTTATTCTTATGCTGCTTGCATTTTGCCTCTCCTGGTGACCCCTGCTGAGGTTACTTATGTGGCATAAGAATGGATTGATTGGGGAAATGGAGACCACAGGAAAACACAGAACTCTAAAAGCACGGGGTATTTTGCAAGCTGTCTGCCTGACCTTGAAAACCAGTATTCACTGGTCTACGTGGAAGACATATTCACAATTTTGCAGGATAAAGGACCAGGGCAGCAGGATCTTTTCCTATGTTAGAATACTTTGTCACGGGGCTAAAATGCTGAACTGTAGCTCAGAACCATCAGAGTATACATTTATTAGTTTAGTTCTGCTTCTGTAGCATCCCTCTGTAGTGTTCCAGGCATCCTCTCGCACCTTTCAAAGAAATATAAAGAAGTAAGAAAACCTCTATCTTCTAGAATTCTCTGGGGTTTTGGGAGTTGTTTTAAAAGTTCTGAATGCCCAGAGTCCATCACCTTTGTTCTTCTCTATGTTTATCTCTATGTTTATTTTATATTCTCTTTCTACCATTAGGCATTCTACAGAGCTTGTATTTTAATACTTGTACATCTCTGATAAATGGCAGGCATCTCTGCAGTAAAAAAAAAAAAAAGTAACCTCTAAATTCTGAGCATTAATTTGTTGACAACATTTCATTTTCCCCCCTCATTTCACTTCTTTTATGTTCACTTTTTTGTATTTTTATTTGTATCTGTTTATGTGTAAAGTAATTTAATTTAGTTTAATATGCTGTTCTCTTATTTCTGATAGTTTCTCTAATGCAAAAGGTTCTTGAAGTAACTCGCATGGGCCCACTTCAATGTTAAATCAATTTTCTGTTCTCTAAGTTATTTTTATTACCTTTGTTTTCCCCCAATTTAACTGAGCTTTCCAAATTTGATGCTTAATGTTACTTCATTTTAAAAAATATTGACCCTCTTCCTTGTTTCAACCCATGTATAGCACACCTGAGTTACAGATTTTCCTTTCCACTTGCATGATTTGTGACTTGGTAGTTCCATGGTTGCTCTTAAAATTGCCCATACTTGCTGACAAGTAGGTTTGTTTTTCCAGCCTACATATTTATTAAGAGAATAACCCAAATGGGCAGCCATTTATGCTTCTTTCTTCTTTGTGTATATACCTTTTCACTGTCCCAAGAAATTGCTTTAGGCTTTATTTTGTATTTGAGCACTGTAAACAGAGGATGTTTCACTTCACAGTCCCAGAGGCAATGTATCTGAAATCCTCAAGCAGGAGACCCATCTCTGTGTGGTGCTCTACAGTGCCAGGTCCTTTTCCTGTCCCAGAACGTGCAGATGCTGTGAGAAGTGCCTTCAATCAAAATCCTGCTCCCCCTTGCTATGAGGTGCTCTGCTCTCATTAGTATTAACAAGGCTGGAAAACACACTCTGTGCACTCTCTGGTGGACCTGCACTGTGGGACAGTTTTCTTATCACAGACCCAATAATTTTCTTACCCTGCCTATTTTGCCTGTTCAGTGTGGTGCTTAAAGGGTTTGTGGTGGGGTAATCCTGGCTTTGTTGTGCCATCACACATTGTAAGTGTGTGTTTCCTTCAGCAGTGTTTTCCAGGTTCCCATCTGTTCTTTCAGTTCCCTGTTAGGAAAAAGGTCCACGTTGAGCTATGATGAGGTACTAAGCTCTCAAGGCAGAGTATGATGATCCCACAGAGAAGTATTTTTCCTGTATTAGCAGCAGAGAGCCCAAGATGACTTGGCACTGGAATTATTATCTCTGTCTGTCTTTGTTTCTTCCATGGTGTTTTGCTGCTGAACAGTAGCACTGGTGATAAACTTGTATACCTAAGATGTGTGTAGAAATTACATAAGCTATGAAGTTTAAAAAGACAGAAGATGGATTTCGGGAAATAGCCTACCTGAAATGATTGTTTGATGAAGAATTCTCTGTCAGTACAAAGGCTACACTTCAGTGAATAGTTTCAGACTGAGTACTGTGCACCTTCAAAGCTATAAAATAGGTAAGAGGCATAGTAATAGAAGAGTTGCTGCCCAAGAGTAACTCTGTAATCAGAGGTTAGGTAGGAAAAGTTACCTGACTGTCTTGCAGTCAAAGGTCACT
>NW_005054348.1:3472688-3474461 GCF_000277835.1 Geospiza fortis | reverse complement strand
TTGCTTTCTTCACACATTATTTTTGTTATTTTGGCACACTACGTGTGAGTGACAGCAGGATCTTTAACTCTTCCCAGCTTTGGCAACCATACTCTTGCCTCTGTGAAATGACAATCTCTCTGTAGGTTTTGATAAGACATTCTTTAAAAAGAGAACTTAATCTGCCATCTTTTATTTTATTAGACTGAAATATGTTCCTGCTGCCCTCTTTGTTGAGAGTTATTGCTTCAACAATCACCAGCAAATCTGATTTACTGTAAACAGTTCTAACAGCAGAGTAGGAATGTAGGCTGTAAATTGGTTGGAAAATGGGAGCAATTTGCTAGAGTGAGAAAGTAAGATTAAGTTAAACTGTTGAAACATTCACTGGAGTCTTGTACCATCAGCTCAAACAGCTTAACTAAGGACTATGAGAAGCCTTATGCCAGGTCATTCTTTGCCACTTTGTACTGTCATTATTGGAGAACACCTTGCCTGGCAGGGTATGGCACTGGCTCAGCCCACTTGTGACTGGTAGTAAATCAGCTGCAATGAAGAAAAAAGGAAAGGGGCTCTTCCTCCCTTGTCCTGAGGGAGCAGCTATGATTTGGATACCTCCCTTGTCCTGAGGGAGCAGCTATGATTTGGATACTGCAAATAATTTATTTTTATTTCATCTGATGAACTAGAGAATTGGGAGAGAGGGTGAAAAAAACCCCAAAAACTTCAATGGAAGAATTTAAGTGGTGGCAGGAAGGAGGCACAAAACCCAAGGACGTATTTGAAGAAAAGGCGTTGAAGATTGAAAGCAGCTTTGATTTGGTAATGTATGAAATATTTCCTGCAGCCAAAAGCGAATCTTGTCTCCTCCCCTTGCAAACCTCTGGAATCAGGTTAATTGAATTTCCTCTTCCCCTGCCTCTCCCCTTAAAAAACAAATAGGACATCAGTGGCCCATCACTATGACAGTGTGCAATATCAGGATGGATTTTCTTCTGTGTGTAGGACTTGAAGCCACCTCTCCAGCACCTCTGACCCACTGAAGGGGGGGTTATGGGTCCCCAGTAGTCAGGTGTGCTGTTGAGACAGTGTGCTGTTGCGTGTGTGTCCTGACTAGCAGACTGGAGCATTCTCCTTTCAGGGGTTATAAAACTCATCCTGCTTTACCATGCATTGCCTTTCCTAGTGCAAACTGTCTCTGGAGTCATGGAAGTTATAATTATGCAATTTGTATGATTTATTGCTTGCACTCAACAGCCACTCTGCACTGTTGTTTCCATTATTTCTGAATTGGATAAATTTAAAAGTTTGATGTTTTTACAAATATCACTTCAGGATAATTACAGGTATTGTATTATTGGCCAGTCTTGTTTGGGAAAGAATTCGTTTCAAGAGAAAGTATATTCTAGAATGATTTAATGTGGAGAAAACCCTCATGTTTGCTAAGTTTTGTTTAGTGTGTGGGTTGTGTCACTATTTTCATACCCAAGAGAGGTGCCTTACTGCGGGGTTTGCACTGTGAGAGGCAAGCTCTGCACATATTAGGGCAGCAAATATCAGATTTTACTTGAAAAAAAAAAAAGCTTTTTTAATATGATGTATTTTCCACATGGTAGCATTTATACTGCCTCGGAACGTTCCTTTTGACCTTGGTGAGAGGCTGTAATTAATCAGCAATTAAAGCGGCGGCGGCCTTTGGGAGCCGGGGGCGCCTCTGCCGGGCCGGCGGCGCGAGGGGGCGGCATTGCCGCGGGAGAGGCGCGCCCGCCGCTAGGACAGAGGGGCAGACCGACA
>NW_005054348.1:3421909-3472678 GCF_000277835.1 Geospiza fortis | reverse complement strand
GGAACCCCCTCTTCCCGGCCACCCCCGCAGCTGCAGCCCGCCCCAGCCATCCCGCAGCTGCCTTCGCGTCACCGGCCTCGCGTCCTGCGGCAAAAGGCACGCTCGGAATCAGATAAAGCGGCGCGGTTGCGGCATTTCTTGGTAGCCAGGTGTCCTCTTAGAACTTGATGTAGGGCTGTTATTGAGGGGTTTGAATTGCACTTTGTTCTGTCTGGGCGCTTCTTGAATGCACACCTTACTGTAATGTTCCAGATGGCTGTCGTCTTAACAATAGATAAGAATTAAGGATGGTAATAGGGGATATTTTATTTAAATCCACATCTTTATCTTTCATTACTTATTCACATTCTATTATACCCTGGTGCGGTATTCAAAACACTTGAGGATTTAACAAGGGGAAAAATAACCATTTAAATTAGGATATTATATTGACACCTTTACTGATGGTAATTTTTTCAAGCAGTAGTGCAGTATGGAAGAGCTGGAGCTGTTGCACATGAAGGAGGAAGAGGAAGCTTCACAAACACAAAATTTAGTTTGAGTTGCATTTACAGGCTAAGAATTCATGCCAAAAAAGGCCAACTTATATAATGGGGTGGGGAAGTGTTGCAAACAGGCAGACTATTCAGTAAGTACCATTGGTGAGAAGACTTCTGTAAGACATTCTGCTAAGTCTTTGAACTTGTTAGAGCATCACTGAGCAAAAGCACACAGAGTTAGAGGACACATTTTGCTGAGACTTCTGGCTAAAACTTCTTCAAGCAAAGGATGCAAAACAGGTAATAAATGCAGTGGTCTGGGAAACTGGGTATCCATGTGCAAGTCCATGTGTGGCTTGATTCAGAGTGGTATTGGATATTGGTTTCTTCAGAATGAAGTGGTAGAGAAGTAGAGAGGTCACACTGGGCTTCTAGCGCTCCTTGTGCTAGCACCAGATGTCCTGGGATGGGCGAATTCACCTTCTCACTTGTAAACGGACACTTTGAGAGGACTAGTGTTTCTTGAGATAGTGACCAGACAAGTCTGGGTGTTGTCTGACTTAAGTTCAAAACATCAGAATGGTGCTTTGACACTGAATTATTGTCCTTGATCACTGCTGGTGGTGCTGCAATGTGTAATGAAGCCAAATCTCGAAATGCCTGCAGAGTAATGAGTGATTGAGCTGCATAAAATGCTTTTTAATAGAGAACACATTTCCTCAAATGTCAGTACAGTGGGAATAAAAGTGGGCGCATTGACACTGCTGTAGATTTGTTTCAGTGTAGCCACTGTGTGCACAGAATTAGTCTTCTGTTGTGAGAATTTTTACTGACAGAGGTGGAAGTACCATTTTTCTTTGTTGCTTGTGAGATTGGAGCTAGGAGCCTTTATTTGGTTCATAAAGACTGAGCTTAGTTTCAGAATGACAGCCAAATGCTTCAGGTAATCACTGATGAAAAGCAGGCCCTTCTGTGTCTTGATTCCCATATTCAGGATGGATTTGCTTATGTCAGATTTCTGAGGTATTGGTAGTCTAGATAAAATGAATGGTGGTTGCTCTCCTTTGCTACAGCTTAACCTGCAGAGGTATTTTATACATTGGTGGGAATTGCACGTGAGAGTTAGCTCTGCATTATAAGCATGGCACTTGGATCATCCCTTAGGCTTGTTACATGAAAGCCAGGATTTAGGTTTGTTGGAATAGTGAAATGAAGTTGGGAGCATGCTGTAATGTATGTATGCTGACTAAATTTATAGTCCTGTATAACATTTTAATGTTATGTATAACATTTTTATAATCCATTAAGGTGATGTATGTTGTTAATGATTTTAATAGCCCCTCAAAGTGTCTGTCTCTTGACTACTTACCTTAATACAAGTTTTTGATTTCAGCAACTGTATTATAAATGCAGTTTCAGTTTTCATTAATGTTATTGCTCACCTGTATCTGATATCAACATGCCATGCTGATACAGTGTCAGACTTACTGTGTTAGTAAGAGTTAATGTATTATTCACCAGTTTGAACTAGAACTCAGTGGGAGTGTGCTAGGATGAACAAAAAATCTGGATCTGTATCAACAGGGAACCTGAGAATATCCGTAATTTGCCAAACACATAAAATGTCTTGGATAAAACCTTCCTTTTTGATGCAGTTACTTTCTTGTAGAAAATGTAAACAACTGATGGTTGCTGGTAAATCCAGTGTAGTGTGATCTTAGCAAGGTAGTCCGTATATAGAAGGAAACAGCCTATTAAAAAAATCCAGATTTTTTTTTTACCTAGCATGCACTACCTGCATGTTTTGGAGCTCAGCAAAGTTTCAGGATATGCATGTGTAGATGAAAGTGTTATCAGATTGATCGAAACATTTATATAACGCCTCTGATCAATGGAGTGAAGACAATGTGAAATACGTTTTAGGGGGAGATATTATTATCTGTAAAAATCAATACAAATGTTATAGGTCAATTATTCTTTCAGAATATGATTTGTTATATTGAGGTATGTACCCATTTTCCTTTTAGTGCTAGTGTTGAGCCATTTTTTTTCATAATGAACGATACTGAAGTGTTCTTTTGACTTTTTTTCTTAGTATTTTTGTGAGTTCACTTTACTAGTTCTATTGCATGGAAGATGGAAAAACCTGCTCTTGGACTTGCAGCTGGATTACATTGCTCTCTGGACTTCTCTCTTGCTTTTGTTTAGAGAATACCTGGTATGAGATTAAAAATGGGCAATTCTAATTAACGCAGGTTTCTGAAACCCTTTTATGAGCAATTAAAGTGACAACTAAGGAAAGAATGAGAATAATTCACCAAAGTCAGGTCATCATCACCCAACTTTTAGTTATTGTGTAAGAGAATTTTAAAATGAAGGGCAGGATCTAGACCCTGTGTGCTCTAGATCCCAAGGCCTTGCAGTCAGCAGTTTATCTTCCTTTGGGTTTGTGTGACATGTCACGAGTTAAGTCCTTCATTAAAGAACCTCTCATATAAAAAGCATTTTTCCTGTTGAGTTTTGAGTACGGCTCTGTTTTGCTCAGTACAGTTTATCTGGTTTATGCATGCTCAGACACATTTTTGCCTTCCATCTAGAAAAGTTCCTTGGGTGGGAAGAAATTTGTTTAAGCGTTTTTCCATAAAAAGCTGCTGTAGGTGTGCTCATTTGTGCATGCAGGCACACAATTAATCCAGCGTGTCCAAAAGGCCTACCCTACCTTGCCTCAGTGTCTCCAGCTTACACTGAGACTGGACAAGGGTAGGAGTGTGAAACCAAATTTGTGTTACCATGTGTGGCTACTGGGAAGCTTACATCATCGTGGAATCATCACCGAATACATCCACGTGCAAGAAAGAAAGAAAAAAATTATGAGACTTTAAAAGGATAGGCTTTCCAATGTAATCCAAATTTTGGATTTGCTTGAGATTTGTTGAGCTATGCCCTTACTTGTTGCTGTAGTATGGTGGAAGTCATGTGGACAAATACAAACTCACTTGAGGTGATAAAACGTCTCCTTTATTCAGAGCTTTTTTTCTCACTACTCTTAGAAAATCTGTCATTGTGTTTGGTTTTGCCCCTAAGTTTTAGGAGTTGCAAAAAACATATCTGCCTGCAAGTGCTACTTGACAGCTGAGGGGGTGAAGCTGGAAGCAACCTAACTTGGGGTGCAGCTGTGTGTCTTGAGAATCTCTCTTCACTTAGCTTTTCCAGTGGAGTAAGTATTCAAGTCCTATTGACTGACTGGAATTTAGGCTGTTTAATGGTATAAAAACTATATCTTTCTGGACAGTTTTTAAAAAATGTTGGATCATTAATTGTTTAACAAAATGTGAGTAAAATAGCATTTTTGTATCTCAGTCAAGTCTTGCAATAATTTTTTTTAGAAAGTGTACTTCTTATACTACATGAAAATTTGTCCAGAAAAATAAATTTCTATGAACAGAAAAAGCATTTCTCCTAAGTTATTTATCTGAACCTGGGAGTAATTTGATTTGATTATTAAAGATTGGAAAACTGAGCCAGAGAAATTAGTTTTCTGAACATGTATTTTAAAATCCTCTAGCTAATTTATCCTTGGGAAGAGAAGCTACATTGCAACTGTTTCTAAACTAGCAACTCTGTAAATGCACACAGCATTTGAAGGCTGTAGCAAATGAGGTGGGAGTGTTCATCTCCCTCACTGTACTACTTAATGTACATTACTTTCCTGAATATCCATTTGGTGTACGAGGAGCAGTACACAACAGATGCTTCATATGCTTAACTGAGAGCATTTGTAAAACAAAGCATCTCTGTAAAACCTGTCTCATCCTTGGATATCAGTATTTCATTCAGTGCTGGCATTACTTCTTAGAAGAAAGTTCATCTAAGAGCAACACAGGCAGCATCTCTGCATAAAAGCAAACATTCAAGGTCGTGGAGGTAAAGTCCTTAGGGGTACATGATTCCAAGTCTGAGTTTATTACCACGAGTCTGTAATATCTTAGTATGTGTGTGAAATATCAGATATTAAAAGGAGGAGTTTGTCAGAGGAGTGTCCAGGTGTGCCACGCAGGCTGCCAGCAGTAACTTTCTCCCACTGATCTTATAAATAATCTGTGGCTTGTTATGTTTTAATTCAGAACACCTTAAAGGGCAGTGTGTCATTATGTAACCATGTATGTCCCTGTATGCTCTTTCAAAAATTAACTTTGGCAGATTCTAAAATGGTGCGCAGACTTGTTGGCTCCTCACATGGGCTTCTACAAGAGTTTTGTATGAGCCAAAATAGTGTCAATAAATAGTATGAGCTGTGGATGAAACATTTGCATGGAAACAGAGAAGTAGATATGGGTTCTTTGAAATATACCCCTAGTGATGAATTGTTATTTGAGAAGTGATGCCTGACTATCCTTTTAAAGAAGGTATCATGCATACAAATTGTGTATGTCTTTAAAATGCTCCTCATTTTAGTCTAAACTTTAGACTAAATTTTAGTCTCAGTATTTATTTTCTTCCACTTCTCAACAATTTGTGTCTTCTTTGTCAGTTCTTCCTGCCATTTTCTGTACTTGTTCAAATGATCTTTTTTTTTTCCTGAGTGTTCTGAGGCATTTTCTGTGTTTGTAAAGTTGTTTTTCCTGAGCGAAGTAGGAGTTATACTGCTGGAATGTACACGAAGACTCCTGCTACTAGTGTAATGGTTCATCCCTTGAAAATAATACTACACACTGTGTGCTAGCTCTGACTTCTTCCCTCCCTTGAAAGTGGCTATTATTTGTTGAGTGCTGTCAACACACTCGATGCTGTGTGATAAAAAGGAAGAGGAGGATGGGATTTCTGCCCCAAAGGGTTTGCAGTCTGTACGATACACAAACAGATTAGATAATGCTAAATATGGCACCGGTCAGATGCACAGATTAGTCTGAAAATGCCACAGATCTTTTTAATATAACTTCCTCCTTTGATGGATGTAGTCTGTGTTTTAATGAAAGTATAAAAATACTCTTGTCTTCCCTGAAGACTTTACAAAAAGCTACATCTGAATAACTGACAGGTAGGATCTATCATGCCAAGCTTAAGCTTATTGCTAAGCCAACATATCTGATAAAGATGGTTTGCCTACTGGCAAAGAATTAATTGGATTTCATACTTTGAGTCCTTTCTTTTGCTCCATCCTTATTATCATGGAGTTACAGGAGGTAGAGATATAAAAGACCTATTAAGTCATCCAAGCAATAGGCTTCTCAAAGCCTGCCTTCTATTACCCTTCCTTTTTTTCTTGAGAGTCAGATGTTTCTTAATTTCATCTTTTTATTCATAATTGTATCTGTTTTTTCCATCCTCAGTAATTCATTTTCCTTATTGCCGTACATATCCTTCATATCCTTCCTTCAAATATTTACAGGTTGTAACTGTGTCCCCCAGAAAGCTGTTCCCTAGTCAACCTTTATGCAGTTAACTTTTAATGTCTTGATGTAATAACGCTCTTCAATCTTCACTTATAATTTTTGTTGCTTCTTTAATAACTCTGTCTAATGTGTTATCTTTCTGGTAATGAGGTGTCCGGAGCCGAATGTAATAATCCGTACGTGCTTCTGCAAGAGCTCTGCCGTGGGGGACTTGCAGCTCTTTTCTGCAGGAAGTCACAGAACTGTTTAGGTTAGAAAAAACTTTAGGATTCAGCCACTAGCTTAGCACTGGTAAGGCCAGCACTAAACCATGTGCATCTGCAAACATGGACAAAACCACTTGGGCTTTATTGCACTATGTCATGTAGCAAACAGGAGACCGATTGATTCAGATGACAATGGCTTTGTATCATTCCACATGATAAAGCAATATTATATTCTATTTCCATGTGAGTGTGAATGGGAATTTCTAGATTTTCATCTCTGCAGGAGTGAACTATATTCATCAAAAAGATTTGTTTCTTTTATCCCCTCTTAATAACGTAGGCAATTAAAAGCAGAACAGACAAGTGAGGTTAAAATAACACGGAGGCAATTGGCGGTGCCCTGCTGCTGATCTCTCCTTTGAACATCTGCTGGCACCCTCAGGGGAGTATGGTTGGGATAGGAGTGATTTCTGCTGACTCATTATGGTTTATTAACACCAAATTGAATATATTGGCAGTGTAGGTGTCCCTGAGGAACAGCTAGAAGCTGTAGTATTCTGTAGATGTGCTTTATTTGCCTGTGATTCAAAAATAAATCCTCACACTGGGAAGGGTAGGAGGCCAGAATCAGGATGTGAATGATAAAGGAAGAGTGCTCCTGCAGTAAACCCTCATTATTTTGAGGTGCATTGAGGGAATTTCAGCTGTGATTCATATCCTCAGTGTAGCAGAAGATACAAGACCAAAGAATGATGGGGGCAGGGAGAAGAAGCCAGGGAAGTGAAGCCTGTCCTGGTGGTGTGCTCAGGGCCAGTGCCCCACGCAGCACAGCGCAACATCCGTCTGCAGATCCCAGTGTCCAGGTACAGACCCAGCAAATACACTGGCATGGGTTTAGAACCAAATGCTCTGAAACTGGCTTTGATACTATTATGAAACAGCAAAGAGCTAAGCTTGCTTGTGATGTGTTATATACATTTTTCATCTCCAGTTGCTTGTGTACAAAATGGAGCTATGTGCAGTTAAAATTTTAACAGGAAATTGCAGCCACTGGTCTGAAGGGATCCCTGTTGCTTGTACTCCGAGCAACTGGGATCCCAGTTTGAAACTGAGGTTTTGACATCACAGTGTCATTCTTGTCACTGCTGCAGGAGCTGTGAGGTCCTTTTCTGTTTCAGTTTCTGATTCAGTTTAGTGACTGGTTTATTGTGTACTGAAAAACTGAGTTAAAATACTGAGAGGAATACCTGTTTCTCCTCTTCCAATCTGCAAATAAAAACTGTGTTTCAACAAATACATCTGTCACGGTTATAATCTTAGTGTGATTTGGGACCTAGAACTAATTGTGTCCACTTCCTTTGAGGCAATGTTTCCTCTTGATCAATTTAAAATACAAATTTGGATAAACTTAAGTTCCTTAATATGTACACAAGTCATGAAAAAATAATTTAGTTAGTGAATTTGATACTATTTTTTGGTGTTCTTTGTGTGCATTTTAAGAAGATCCCACTGTCATTCAAGCTGAACTTGGTGTAAGCTAAGGTTTCTCAATATAGAAACACAGCTTACTATTTTTTAATAAAACAAGTATGAAGGTAATACAAAGGTACAACTCTGGTAGGTTATAACTGTTAAAATAGCATTTTTTGTTGTACTCGTAGAATATATAGTGTATATTCTGACATACAGCATCATTTGTTTGTGAATGAACCTGTTTTGATGATTGCTGTACAAAGAGAACCACATCTTTTGAGGATGAGCTCAAAAGTAGAAATGTGGATTAAGAGCGATTTAAGCTCAGGCTGTGTTTAAAATACAATTCTGTTCCAGAGAACAAAATGACAACTTTGCGTGCTCCCCACTTTTGTATCTTTGGCTCTTGCATTCCTGTGCAAGGCTTGCAGTTATTTCAGGATAAATTTTTCTTGTTCTGTTCACTTCAGCAAATCAGTGTTGCATGTTCCCTGAACTGGCAAGCTATAGTTCTTGTTAGCATTGCTCTGGGAAATTTGTTCCCAGTGTCTGGGTTAGTATCCCAGTGTCCAGGATGGCCTTCTTCAGTGTTTATTGCTCTCCCTCAAGTAGCTAGTTGGAGGCAGACCCTGGTTTTGTGCAGGAGACATGGTGTGATGCTCCCATTGTTTTATTTTTACCGTAATTTAGAGCAAGCCTGATATCCTGATAATATAAAAGGGAATTAACCCTCCCAGATGTACCTAGTTCTCCTTCTTCCTGTAGGTGATCACCAGTGAGTAGGCATGTATTGTTCCCAACCTTCTGGCATGCTGAGGGCAATAGAGAGGAACAAAGGGCAAACTCACATGCCTCATTAGAGTCATATATTTTAATTTATTCCTTAATTTTCAGTCAGCCTTACACATACAGAATACAAAAGCAACAAGTTGAGGCCACAGATGCAAACATCAGCCTTGCACTGCAAAGCACCTTGTGGACTTTATTCAGTGTATTTTACTGGGGGATGCGCTGATACATGCTAAGGGAAAAGGAATCTAAATTAAATTAACTGAACAAGAATGAATACTTTGCAAGCAGACCAGCATTATTCCTCCAAGTTTCTGAAGGGCTTTTAAAAGCACAAATTAATTAGTCTCCCAGCCCCTCTGAGATAAAGCTCCTTTTACACAGGGTTGAGGCCAGGAGAGACTGTTCCATTATTTAGTCTGACTTTGCCCTTCATGTATGCCAGGCAAATGCTTTCTTAATGCCTCTCACAGACAACCTAATGTGGCTTTTCCTACTGGTGCTTAGTAAGTTATTGAGGTCTTGAGCTGAAAGAACTGGGTGCTGCAAGGCAGGTGTCTGGCTCCGAGGTGCTAAACCTTGCTGTGCATGGTACAGCACAGTGTCTGTCATGTGTATGGGTGTCCTGTATAGAGCTTAGTGGGAATTAGTGCCTTGGGTGGGATCTGCAGCCCCTGCTTAGAGCTAGCCAGCAGAAAGGCTAAGGAGAGAGAGGAGTCCTCAGCCTTGAGTTTCTACAGAGCTTAGGTGTTTTGCTCAGACTTTCAGGGAAGTGCTTCTTTCCATTTGAGTTCATAGACTGTTGCCCTCTCCTGAACACAGGACAAAGTGTAGGCAGTATTTAATTTCTTTTATCACCTGGAGGAATAGAAACTGACAAATTTTGCTTTGTTGGAGAATATCCAGACTGCCAGGGAAAGAAAGAGAGGTTAGGTTTACTGTCAGTTGTCTTTGTCTCTAACCAAGAGGATAGAGAATAGTATTTCCTGGTGATCTCATCTTCCTCCCTAATAAGCAATGGAATATTTTAACTACACTGATACCTGAGACAGATGTTGAGGATTGTGTTCTTGCCAAAGCAGGGATACTAAACTTATGAGGTTTTTGCAGCTGGTGGAACTTGAAGATTCGTAAACTCAGAGGCATATTGAGTGGTTGAGACAACAAACAAATTATACAGAATAATTACAGCATCACTTTTCTGGATAATGGGAACTAATACTTCAGAAACTTTCCAAGTTGGAAAGTTTGTTAGCATTGTATTAGAAATCAGCATCTAATTGTTTTTTTTACCCTTTTTTCCTTATTATTGTACCATTCTAATTGTCACATAATGATTTTGTAGTGTTCCAGAAGAGGCAAAGTGTTCAATTGTTGCATTTTTGAGGACTTAAATGAGATCTGTGGCAAACTGAATCTTAAGATTCTATTGAAGTTTACAGGTCCCTACCACTTATTCCCTTGGTGAATTCCAGTCTTTGAAGAGTGGTGTGGTGTAAGTATCAATACCATTATAAGTGAAGAATGGCGACTTTAGAAAGGAAATAACCAATTGTAGTTAATTCTGTAAGGAATTTAAATTCAGGACTTGCAAAATAACATCTTATAACATTGCTGTTGTGATCTGCAGGAGTCTGTTTCTAAACAGATCAAGCTTCCTTTTAACATCTAACATTAGACTTCAGTGTTTACAGAAGAGGAATTCACACATGATTTTTTTTTCCTCACCGTGATTTTACCCCCTAACTATAACTTGAAGGCTTGTGCCACTTGTTTCAGCTACTCAGTATATGGCTTAGGAAACTCTGTTCAGATCAATCACTTCTGAAGAGAATGTCAGGGAAAGCTCAATGAAATGTTTGTTTCACATCTGATAGATCTTTAATTTTTATAGTAGGCAGGCAATCAAGTGGCTTCTAATATGCTGGTGACTGCTTTGCTATCGCTTCAAAATGGATGTGTCAATTATCTTCTTGTGCTGTACATTTAATGGTCAGATCAGCCTCTGCACTGCAATTTTAGTTTGTTTTTACTGTACCCTTTTTAGTCGTTGTTCTGGATGGTATATTTCCAATGAAGTCTCTTTATTGAATCTCTTAGGCGAAATTAGAGGAGGAGAAGATTAGAATGGAATTGTTAATACAAAAACATGCTTCACTGAGCTGCTGAGGGAACTACTTTTGAGATGCTTCTTGCTGCAGCATGTATGGATATGAATGTATTGATCATGTATCAAGCAATTTTTTGCAGACTGCCCACATTTTTTCTGCTAAAGAAAAAAAGAGTACTGTCTATTTGTGTGTATCTATAAATTGTCATTCTTCTTGAATAACTTGTTTTCAGCCTTAATTCTCTCCCTCTTGAAGTGGTAAAGTTGTTTTTTTTTTTTTGCATTCACCCCCCTCATTGCACAGCTTAGTGCAAAAGTGTTTTGAGTTATCCTGCAGTGAGCAAGTACAGACCACTTCTTTCTCCCAAGAAGCACTGAATAATTTTTCCTTCTTTCCTCCCTCTTCCTTTTCTCCCCAGGCTTTAGCATATTTGTGTTACCTGAAAACCAGCCTTGCTGTGAAATTTAGCAGAAGTTCATTATATAAACCCCAAGCTTGGGTTGCTATCAGTGTTCTGCAGTGAACATGCATTGGTTGCTTTATTCTTCCTCAGTTCTTGGGACAGTGGTTTTTGGTACCTTTTGTGATATCATCTTCATTTATCTGGAACAACAAAAGGGGCAATAACAGATGGAGATGTTATGAAGATTTCAAATGTGTAGTAGGTGGAGTCCACATTGTGTTTATCTGTTTGGGTAACAATGAAGAGAAGAATAGTAACATGCTGCCTTTTTTTTGTTGTTGTTGTTTGTTTTGGTTTGGTTTTTTGCTTTGTTTTGTTTTGCAGCTACAATGTGAAGACTTTATATGCATTTGATTATATTTATTATTAGTTCAGCAGACTTCATGTCCACAGCAGTAATCTGTTGTTCGTATTTTTTGTTCATCACTGCAAATTCTGCCTAGCTAGAGTCCTCTCCATTTTTAGACTCTCTCAAGTCACCAATTTTACTGTGAACATTTGTTTGTATTTCCCATTCCTTATTTACCTTTTAATTATTGCTGTGTGAAATAATCTAATAGTCAGTAATAACCTAAAAAATAATGAAACCTGGAACTTCTCCAGGTGTAAACAGCATGAAAGCAGCCAAGTAATAACTTTTTGTAATTTTAGATGTCTTTGCAGCTTACTTTGGTGCTTAAATATCTTGGAGTTACTTCTTTTTTTTTCAGACTGGTACATCTTGCCTCTAAATCAAGGCGTGATATTCTAGTATTGCATTTCATCCTGTCAGTCCTGCATCCTGGTTGCTTCCCTCCCTAGAACATCTCTGGCCCTCAGAGAAGCAACTGCTACAGCTGCTTCTATTTCAAGTTCCCTGACCTCTTGTCCTTTGTCTCAGTTGCCTTACTCTCTTCTAAACTTTTCCATGTCCCACTAAAAAATAGTCTGACACTCCAGTCTCTGTGAAGAATAGTTAACTTCTGCTTGTCTCTCTTAATATTTTTGGTAAAATCTGGGAGGAGAGTGGGAATTGGTTTGAAGATGATGCAGGCTGGTTTTTTTTAAATAAGTTTTTTTTTGTCATTTTAAAAACTGCCCACAACAGTGACTATAATCTAAACTGTGATTAATAACAAATAAAGCATGAAAGAATCATGTGCACCAGTACAAATGCTTTGTGATGAATATAATGTTCATATTGGAGCATTATCCTTCAGTTCATGGTAATGATTAAATTTCAAAGTATCTAAAGAGAAGATGGAGCAACTGTGCTTCTAATGAATCTGTAATGAGTTCTAGGGCTGGGTAACCATGCAGAGTTGAGGGATTTGCATAATAATTGTTATAGCTGCACTAAAACTATAGAGCCTTTTTTCCAGAAGAAATGAGAATTGTTGCACTATTTAGTGAAGAATTCAGCTTTTCTAGCTTATCCAGCAATACCACAACTGTAACTAAGAAAAAAAAAACTGTAAAGAAATTCAGTGATGACACTTCACTTGTGCATATGTAAAAAGTGTGCCTGAAAGCAATGGATTTTATAGCCTGTGTAATTACAAAGAAATAAATTTGAATTTTTTACTAATTGGGTCTTCTTCAGCCAATATTAGGATTCAGAAGTGAATATCTGAGAAATATAGAATGTAGGTAAAAAAGTAGGTAAAGGCTTCCCCAGCATCCTTACTCACTAATAGACGAAGACAATTCTTTTTTAATAAGAAGACTACTAATAAAGGAAAAAGATTATTCAGTTTCCATTGCAGGAAGAAGATCTTTGCTTAGCCCAGAGTTGTTGCAGGCTATCATTGGTGTGGTTGCTTATTTGACTTTTTTTCTGTTTAGTTTTACTTTCTACTTAGGTTCTCACAGTATACAGTAAAGGGTTCAAAACTCCATTCATTGATTTCCTGTAACACAGCAAGAAAGAGCTTGCACTTTCTATGATGACTAAAATGAGAGGATTGTGAGGGCTCTAAAACAGTGAACTGGAAATTCACATTTTTATTTTTTTCTGTATTGACATTGAATTTATAATTAAAAATTCCAGTTGCACAGTTTTCCAGTCAGACAATGTTCTACAATAAAATTACTTTATCTATATGCTGCCTGTCTTGGTTTATTCAACCATTTATTCTGTCAGGAACTGTTTTTCACTTTGTAGAAGTGTTGAATTTTCTTATTGGTATCAAAGGGCAGCATTAAAATGAACCCCATCTCGTGTCTACATGGTGTGATAGGAGGAGAGTGGTACATAATGCTGTGCTTGTGATTTGAGGCACTGTGCTGGCCACAGTCACCACTGTGACTGCAAAAAATAAAGCTCTTGCTATTCCTCTCTTCGGGTTTCTTTCTGCTCCATCAGGTGGACAGTTCGTGCTGCTTGGCCTCTTCTCAGAGCCAGATTGGTTCTCATTCTGCCAGGATCCTTTCTGCTTTTGTTTTCTATGGTTTCACTGATCACATATTTCTCCAGAAAGTGCTCCCTAGAGAAATTTCAGCTGCTCTCTGCCCCCTGATGTTGCACCACTTGTCTGCATTTTTATGGTCTGACCCTGTCTGATGTTGTTGGATGTGAGTTGCTCTGACAGTACAGTCAAGTTCTGGAAAAAGACAATGGAGGAAAAAATCCAGAGAGATTCAGCTCTTTGGATGGTGGATATGGTTCAAGAGTGCAGGGGCAAACCATGTTACAAAAGTTTGTGCAAAGTCAAGTGGTTCCTTACCAGGTTAGCAGGTATCATGACATTTCATTCATGTTCTTTGCCTTCCAGAGGTACACAAGTCAGACCTCTCCTTTTCTTTTTCCTGTGCCCGGGGTATGAATGTGCCATGGTGGCCCCCACTGATGAAGGATTGAGCACAGCTGCTGCTGATGGTACTCAGGGCAATTTGTGTGTCTGAGGTCAGCAACAGCAACCAGCTCACCAGGGTCTCCAGCTGCAGGCTGATGAATTGGTTTGTCTCAATGAGACATGGAACCTGGGCTTCACACTGTCTTGTTGTCGTGGGCAGTCTGTTACAAAGAAATTCTCATTTCCTGACCCCCATCTCCAGCCAGAAGCCTTGAGGTTGCAACAGGTCAACATTACACATGTGGTTAGCATCACATTTTTACCACTCCTATAGCTCTTGGACTATAGCAGAGGGTGGTGTCATTTCCATAAAACCTGAAGCCCTTGACATGCTTTCTTGGCACTAATGAAGTTTCTCTTTTTTAAGCTCTTTGCCATGTTCCAAGTCTGGAGTAGAACAAGCATTCAAGTTGATTTGAACTCACAAAAATATTTAATTCAGACTTACTTAGCTCTGCTGCTGAACTAAATTGATCTGTTAATGGCATCGAGAACAGCAAATGACTTGATTAGGAAGAGAAAATCTGATTGATAAACTTCTTATTTTCTTGAAGAATAATTTGGCTTCTTTGAAGTAGCCTTGCTTTTGAGTCATTATTGTGACATTATTTCTGCGTGCAACTGTACTCCAAAACAATTTTTTTTCTTCAAAATGTGATCTCTAACAAGCTTTATCAAATATTCCTTGCTTCAGTGCAACTTTAGGAACATTTTGAGATTTGAAATTGACACATTTTCTATGAGAAATAGTAGTGTTTGAAAATGCCCGTCACAGTTTTTAGTTTATCTCAGTTGAAAACAATCAAGAGATTAGCAAGTAATGATTTTTGTTCTTAATTCTCATATCAAAGCTGTTTGTGTTAACAAGATAAAATACATTCTGAGGCAAATGTGCAAAGGCTTGTTTATTAGCAAGTTGAATAAAGTTATCCTCACTTGACCTGAAATTTTTTCTTTGCTTTGTGCATTTTCTGGATACTTCTAAAACATTTAAATGAAAAAAATAATTTATATTTGAACCACACTAGCACAATTTTATCTTCCTGTTTTGTGTTTTATTGTTTAATTTAAAACTAATCTGTAAGAAGTAAAGAGACTATTAATAAAATAGTACAGTTTTTTCAAAATAAGCTACTGAGACTCATACATCTTTAAGTATCATCAGAAATGAGTTATTCAGTAAAGAAAATGAAGACTTGCTGTTTTCTGAAGTTATTATAAACATAAATCCATCTGTGACTACTTGTATTAGAGTAGCATGAAGGATGTTACACAAAATCTTCTTGCCACAGCTTTGCTATCTCATTTGAGGCAATTCTGTGTATCCCAGGTGAGCCCCAGAACAACCACATTTTGTGTTTGACTTCCCCTTCCACACAGGCTGTCATTAGAGGAGCTCAGTCCTATGACCCCTTGCTCTATCCTTGTTACATCTTCTTGTGCCAGTTTCCTACTGTGAACTGTGAATGCTCATCAGGACTTGAAGCAGTAGGCTTCCAGACTCTGTCTGGGAGTTTTTTGCAGGTGGACAAAGGAGCTGTGATTGAGGCAAAGAGATTTTCACTTCCTTTTTTCCAGTGGTAGTACTGTGAGCACTGTCTATTTGAACTGTTTGATTCAATCTGCAATGCCTCACCCCATCAATAATTTGTTCTGTCATTCTTGGTCAAATCTGATACAGTCTTCATGGAAAAGAGAAGAGAATCCTTATAAGTCCTGGAATGAATTTTTTTTTTCTTTCTAAATTCAGAGTTTTGCTCCTTGTTCCTGACCACCGTTTAAAATGATGCTGTATTCAATTACCATTATTTTTTTATGCAATATGCTGATTTGGGGCTGTTTTGATGCAGAGCTTTAGTAACATCACTGAATGCTGTGGGAAGTTGAACTCAAAATCCATTATTATTAGATAAAAAGTTTAATTTTGCAGAAAGAGCAATTAAAGGAAGGTCTCAGAGTTGTAGTTTTGTTCCCCAAGAGCCAGAACTACTGACAGGTGCTGATCTCAGGACATGACCAGGAAAAAGGATACAAAGCTGTCAATGAGACAATTAACAACTGAACTTACTAAAAATGAAGTTAATTTTGAGTAATGGGATAAATGATTTTTTAAAAATTTCTCCAATTGTTTACATGTTTTCTCTGGCAGGAGGGCACTTTCTGTCTCTTATGAGGAATATCCCACTTAGATGACACAGAAATGCTCGAATATGAAGCTTGGTTTGTGAGTTTTTGGGGGATTTTGGTAATTTGAAGGTGTCAGTTGTGAAGATGTTTCTGCTAATGTGGGTTAGCTTCTTGCTAACCTTGTGTAACCTTCCTGCTCCTTGTATTTTGTGTTGTGTTGATTCTTGAGGATGCTCTGGTTTTCTTTTCATTCTTCTGTTTCATTTATAAATATTTCAATTTAGCTGAAGCTGCTCAGAACAGAGGTAAGTTTTCCAAGGGGCTTTTTGAGGGATCTCTTAATATTTTTTTGTGTTTTTACTGGAAACGCTGAAAGTATTTGGCATGTAGGCAGATGAATTTTCATCAAAATTATAAAGGGAAATGTGAAAAAATGATAACAAGAGGAAGAAAGATAGTCATAATATTTGAATTGAAATACAATTTGACTTGTGCTTGGACTGGGTGTTCCCTGTTATGCCCCATGGCAAGTAACTTGCCTGTGATGGTTTGTGCTGATGCAGCACTAGAGACAGCTGTTCACACTGAGGTCGATCTTTGTGTGTGTTGGCCATTTCAGTGTGTGAGGGGATGGTAGTGCTGAGCTGGAAGCATATTAAGTAATGCAGCTAAAACAGGATTTTGCTGACATCACTTTTACCAGCCAGTCTTTCAAAGATGCAGAGCCCTAAATGTCCATGCCGAACAGAGGGAAATTGTTTTGTGGCATGGGATCTTCCCATTTCTGTTTTATTGTCTTCCCCAGTCTCTTCCCATCCTTTGAACCTATTGGATTCAGAATGAAGCACTGTGGTACCCTCTAACCCCTCTCCCTGCAGCACTTTTTGTGCTTATGACGCACTTTAACGTGTCCACTTTCCCAAAGGCTGCCTTCCCCACCAGCCCACCTGAGCTGCAAATGTTCTGCCTGTGGTTTTGGTGTTAAGCTGCATCCTGACACTGGCTCTATAGCAACAGAGACAGTTGGTGCAGATACTGAAGCTGTGCCTGCAGATAGATGAAATACCTTTGTTGATAATCTTTTTGAAGAAAGGTAAATGGAAGTAGGAAAAAAAAAAGAGGAAAAAAGCAGGTCAAAAGCAGAGCCTCGCTGAGAGGATGAAGAGGATGAAAGGAGTTAGAGTTTGTTTCTGTGGTATGTACCAGCTGATTAACTTTTTGCTTTGACTTTTGCAAGTTACAGTCTCCCTTTGAGGAGAGTTTGAGGGCTCCCTTGCTAGGCACTGTCAATCACAGTAAGTCATAAAATCTGTCACCTGGGGTGCCTCAGCCTCCACAAACTGTTGGCATGTCCCAGCTGTCCTTTGGTGTGAGGGGTGGTGCGTCCCAGTGCTGGAGGCTGGAAAGCCATCTCCCTGAACGCTGGCTATTTCTGATAGCAGGGATATCCCCAGTGAACTTAGGAAGCTTTCTGGTCCTTCAGGTAACACAGTGATCCAGCCCATCACCTGGGGTGAAACATGCAGTGTATCCTCTTTCCCAGCTGAGGATGGGACTTGCTTTCACCTCGACAGTGCTTTTAAAAATAGTCTTACCTTTGGTTGTATTTAATAGTCTTATTTAATGGATCTGTTGAAGCAGTGTGCAGTTTGGAGCAATAAACTGAGCAGTTGGACACTTGGATTTCAGTCCTGTCTCTGAGCTCTGTACTCTCAGCTGATGTTGGTACAGTACCCATGTCTTTCTGAGTCTCTGTTCATGTAACCGAAGTGGTGAAACAGTTCCTCTCTCTGTGAGGAGCATCGCTTAGTTTTGGAGATCTAACAGCAAATGGTACTCATTTAAAGGCAGGATGATGAGTGGTTTATAGAACTTCAGAATGTTAAGGGTTGGAAGGGACTTTAAAGTCCCACCTCCCACTAGACCAGGCTGCTTAAGGCCTTGTCCAACCTGACCTTGAACACTGCCAGGGTTGAGGCGTCCACAGCCTCTCTGGGCAACCTGTTGCAGTGTCTCACCACCCTCACAGTAAAGAATTTCTTCCTAATATCTAATCTACACCTACCCTCTTTCAGTTTGTACCCATTCCCCCTTGTTCTATCACTGCATTCCTGACAAAGAGTCCCTCTTTGGCTTTCCTGTATCCCCCTTTGGATACTGGAAGGTTGCAATGAGGTCTCTGTACAACCTTTTCTTCTGCAGGCTGAAGAGACAAAACTCCTTCAGCCTGTGTTCATAGGGGAGGTGCTCCCTTCCTCTTAGCAATGTTGCGGCCTCCTCTGGACTTGCTCCAGCAGTTACATTTTGTCTTATGTTGGGGGCACCGGTGCTGGATGGAGGACTTCAGGTGGGGGTTTCACAAGTGCAGAGTACAGTGGTGGGATCACCTTCCTTGACCTGCTGGCCACGTTCCTTTGGATGCAGACCAGGATTTCCTTGGTTTTCTGAGCTGTGAGCGCACATTGCCAGCTCATGTTGAGTTGTTCATCAACCATGACCCCAAAATCTTTACTGGAAGGGCTGTTCTCAGTGCCTTCCCTGCCCAGCCTGTAGGTGTGCCTGGGATTGCCCCAACCCACGTGTGGGACCTTGCACTGTGCTTGGTTGAACTAAATAGGTTTGCATGGGCCCACCTCTCCAGCCTGTCCAGGTCCCTCTGGATGCCATCCCAGCCCTCCAGTGCATTGATTGTGCCACAAGGCTTGGTGTCTTCAGTGAACTTGGTGAGGGAGCACTCCATCCCACCATCAGCATTGCTGACAGAGATGCTGAACAGTGCCAGCCCCAGTAGTGACCCCAAGGGACCCACTCTGAATTCCTCATGGAGGAGGGTGCATGCAGCTGTCATCTGCAGGCTGCTGGGTACAGAACGTCCAATCTTGGGCAGAAGCCCAAGTAGCCTGAGAGCTGCTCTCTCTTTGCCAAAAAGATCCCAAAGGGGTCTTCTATTAACTATCCTGGCAAGGCCAGAGGACATTTAATCTGCTCAGTATTTTAGGAAAAAATGAGAATCTTCATTTCATTTCAGCCATTGCAGTGAACAAAGTACACTTACAAGAGGCTGAGATTTGCCCTTAAATACAGTTCAGCCATACAAGCTGTCACTTTGGTCTGGAGCTGCTTGATCTGAAATAGTTGTGGCTGCCAGCTTGAATTCCCATCAGGGTACCCCGAGTACATTGTTGCCTCTGTGCTTTTTGTAAGTTTTTTCCTGAAATAGACTTTTTTGGACAGTGAAGGATTTTATTTTCTCCATTGTCCATCTGGTTCCTTCATCCACATCTGGAATGCTATGATTACCCAATCCACAGCAACAAAGATAATTTAAGTCTTAAAAAGACAGCAGAAGCTTGTGGAAAGGATTTATAGCTTATTGGGGTGCCTGTATATTTTTTCTCTGTCTAAAGAACATTTACAGTATTGTGTCATTTCTAAGAATGAAATTGCCATCAAGGAAAATTAAAATCCATCACAAAAATGTACTTGAGAGTAGCATTGTTTTCCTAGAAATCACTGTAAATACAAGAAGTACTATAGGTAAATAGTGAAGCTGCAGAGTCCATTTCTTGGGCAGTTTAGAGCAAAAGAATAAATATTCTTTAAATAATTGATAAAGCATGTTAATTACTTTTATTTTTGTTACAAGTGGGATGTGGTTTATCTGTGTGGCCTTGCCCATAGCGAGTAGAAAGCAGATTACACTAACACCTCTCAGAACTGATGAAGTCTTAAGACCGTGCACATCAAATAGAGGAAATCCAGTGTGATTTAGTGCTTTTATTGCTAATTCCCTAACTAATGAGGGTGGAAGATAAAAGGTTAATCAAGGGTGATTCTTACTAGACTACATGGTGATTTTTATGGCAGGGTGACAGAAGCAGTGACACGAGGGTTTCTTTTCATTCCCCTTCATTTTGTGTGTCTCCCCACGCCTCCTTGCACTGTGCAAGCTCGGCAGGTCTGTTGTGCCATCTGAACCTGGTGAGCCATTGCATGCCTGGCTGGCTGCAGCAGAGGGCTGGCATGGCCATGAGCTCAGGGCAGTGGGGCAGGAGGTGGCACTGTTCCCTCTCTGCTGGCCTCCAGTGTGCCTCTGGTCCAGAACCTCCATGAACCAGAGATTCCTGTTTTTCAAGAAAGGCATGACAGAAAAAGTTGAGGAGAGCTCCTTAAAGCACAGAGAATGGGTTTTAGTAAATTGTGAAGAAACCCAGCAGGAAGAGGTGACAACCTCATACGGCAGGAGTTGTGAATCAGAGTTTTGTGAAATGACCATACTTGGCCCCTAGTTGTCAGTTTGACCAGTTCAGCTGGCCAATACCTCTTCTAGATCATCTGATTTGGTGGGAGAACAAGTGCTCAAAATTTTGATAAAAAATAATTATGAAAACATAAATATGTTAGTGCTTTTCAAAGAATTGTAGCTATCCAAATGTCACAGAACTTCTCACAAAAAAATATTTTGACCAAAGATGCAATGCCAGAAATCAAAGTAGGCAGCTGTATTTTCCTATGCTGACATGCTCCATTTTGCTTTAGTGAAGCAAGAGTGGCTTCCTGCTGCTGATTGCAGTCGTGTGCCCTGTTTAAATATCTTCTGGGGAAGACCAAGGAGAATGAAGTTATTAAAAATCTGCGTTTCTCTGGGTTCATTTGAAATGAATCATTATTAAGCAATTGTGCCTCACAACTTTTTAGAAAGTGAGTATTTAATTGCTGCTATTCAAATGCATTTTCTTAGGGTATGATTCCCCTTTGGACATCTTTTCTCTTAGATAATTTAGTTTTAAAAGTGCTGAAAATGGGAATAATTCACAATTGAGAATAAGAGTTGCACCACTCATTAGGGAGATGATGGACTAAAAATCATGTTAAACACAGAGGAAGCAGAGATAAGCTTTTTTCCCCCACTCTTGTTTGCCCTGACCCTTTGTGGATGCACCTAGAAGTCTGACACAAATTCAGGTACATTTGTGGATCTGTGTATGTTAAAAGAAAAGTTGTAATTGATATTTCAGTGTGGATATAGAAAGGCAGGATGACAGAAAAATATTGTGCTTTTTTTTTCTTCTTCAGGACAAAATATTTGCGAGTTTATCTGCCTCTTTAATGGTTATAAAAAGTGGTGGAAGAAACATTAACCATGAAGAATCCAATAGAAAAGAACAGCAAACTGAAAAGAACAGTTGTAATTGAAATCAGGAAAGAAAACAACTCATAAGCTGATTTAAAAAAATTTGGAGAATTCAAATTCAGCTGAATAGTCCTTTAAAAGAGAGAATTTTTTTCATAGCAGATTCTATTGAATCTTGCAGTAACACATTGCTTCATTGCCTCTGCAAATTCATTTGTGCTTGTAATCTAAGGCTCCTAAGGCTAATCTAAGCTTTCCTGTGCTACTGAGTAGGTATACAATAAGCAGTCAATTGATTTGTGGTATTCTACCTTTTTCAGAAGCACTTATTATACTAAATATCTTTTACTTTTCTGAGCACTCTAGCTCATCTCTCTTTGTTGCTGAGTTGTCATGCAGTAGTAAGCATCTTATAGTGCTTACTCTCCAAAATACGACTTTCATTTGTTTGTATTCTGACAACATATTCATTTTATTTCAATTTACGTATGCTTTCTGATCTTTCATGTGTTACTGTCTTCCGTATAAAGCATTTTTCAGCCAGCTGAGTATTCAGTCCTTGACAGCTATTTATAAGTCACTAAAAGCCCATTTTCTGTTTCACACATCAGTTTGCATTGCAGCTAGGGTGGAATCTGTTATGTATTTGTGTCCTGTTTTCTCACTTAAGCAAATCCTTTCATTCTCACCACTTCCACCAGGAAGTTATAGCTATTTAGCTGGTCATGCACATGGACACAAAAGTATTTTGTGGAGGTACTCAACTCAAAACATCCAGATTTGTTTCCCGGTATCTCTTCTTTCATACCTTTCTAACTGGTCCTGTACATAACCCAGCAATTTCTTCAGGCCTTGTGAGGAGTTTTGCTTGGTTCAGCCCCTATAGATCCATTAGGCTGCACCTAGTAAATTGAAGAATTATAAATATTAATGATGAGATACCCCTCTGTGTCTCAGCTCTAGCCATCTTCTTCTGTGAGGAATGACCATTTTTATACAGTTGACTATAAAGCCTGTCCATTGAATGACTTCTGTTGTGTAATCTGAAATCCCATTATTTGTTTGAAGGTAAAATAATTTTGAAGTTGGCTAACAGTTATTTCAAATATCTTTCTGCAGAGAATAATGATGTGGGGTTTTTTTTAGCATTTACAGAATAAGCAGCCTTTCAAGGCAGTTGCACTAAAATTTTAGAAGCTTAACCACAAAATGTTCCAAGGAATGAATCTTAAGATCATCTTTGGCCAGGCAGAGGTATAACCAGGCAGAGGTATATACTGTGTTGACTTGATGGCTTGATGAGACTGACCTGAACTGACTGTAGGATCTAGACCAATTAACAGACTTGACCAGAATAATATCCATTAACCCTTCCATTTGTTTTTTAGGTGGCACCTTCTGACTTAATCTAGCTCATCAGGTAGAGCTTCATTGGGATACCTCTTTTCCTGTTGTGTCTGCATTCTCCTGTTCCAGTAGTTTGTCCAAAGATGCTGTGTGGGCTCTGAAGTTCATTAAGTTCATTAACTGCTTCCATATTTGTCTGTGTGTGCATACATGTATGTTTGTCTGCCCTAAAAGTAAACAGTCCTACAAGTTGTTGCTGAGGATGCCTTGCCTTAATTTGTTGTGGGCCTCTTTTCATTATTAAGCTGTGATTTTTTTAGTCTCTGGTTGTTGGTTGGTACATGCTGGGTTTGTTTTTCTGGAGGAAACTGAGTATCTTTTGTGCATTAGTTGCATTTTTATGTAAGCAATATATTCTAAGTTAAATTCACACATCTTCCTCATACTCACCTATTCTTTTAATTTGGATGGGAAAGGAAGTTTCTCTGTGGGGTTCTGAGGATTTCCACACCTCCTGGGAGTTAATTTTGTCCCCTCTTTAGAACAGGTCAATAGTGCTTATCAGGCATCAGGGTCGCTGGCATCAGGCTACACTGCTGTGAGCTGAGGTCTTCTGGTTTCTCCCAGAAGTGAAACCAGACATCTTTTCAGAAGCACTTAGCTGAAAAGAGGATTTCCTAGAATTTTAATCATACCCCTTCTGTTTTCACCCAAAATACTGTACTTTGGAGCTGTGCTAATTGACCTGATGTTCTGGTTTTAGATTCATGGTAGTAACCCTCAGAGCTAATTTACACAACGTGCTTTGAACTGAACTTGGTAATGCAAATATAATGTCCTATTAGCAAACTGTGAATGGTTCCTACTGGGATTTGTACAATGATTCTGAGTTCATTATTACTGTCATTCAATAGTGTGGATGAGTAGGGGAAAAATAATTAAACAAAGTCGTACTTTAAATCCCAGAAGGAATGTAAAATCAACAAAGTTGAAAACCCAGAAGTCTTAACTTGTGTTTAATATATACACTCTGTGGAAAGGAAGGGGGAAGCAAGAGTGTGTGTTAAATA
Organism: Geospiza fortis; assembly: GCF_000277835.1. NCBI lineage: Eukaryota > Metazoa > Chordata > Aves > Passeriformes > Thraupidae > Geospiza > Geospiza fortis. The sequence goes on along the minus strand of NW_005054348.1, from coordinate 3,449,252 downwards.
CTCAGCGTAGCTGCCCAGCCTAATTGGATGGAAAAATTGATACCCAGTGAATAATGTATTTTCCCCAAATGATTCTGTATTTCTCCAAATTTTAGACTGATAATGTTACATGGAAAATGGCTTAAGAAGTATTTTCTTCTAATCCTGCTTTAAATATAAGTCATCTTCCAAAAGTGTTGCTCAGGGATTTAGCTGTGTGACTCCTGCTGATATCCCTGGAAGTTTCACGGCTAAAATGCACAAACAGCGCTTTGAAAAAGCCTCTTGCAATCCAACACTGTGGAAGCATTTGCTGTGTGGGCATTTCTCATTTCTACAACTTGACCTGGTGTTAGCAGCAAAATCTGTGGGGGACCTTAAAGGTGGGAAAATGTTGAATGTTCCTCAATTTTGCCTAAACATCCAGGCTGGTACAAGTCCATTTCTGTTAGATGGTGGGCAATTTGTCCCAACGTTTAAAATTGAATTTTGAGGGAAGATGACGGAAAGCCCACTCTAATTGTTCAACTGACATATTAGTCAGTCAGCCAGGCAAAGAGGCAGCAGCTCAATTGAAAAATTATTCTCCAGTGTGGTGAACTGTACCACTTGGCTCTACTCACACTTGAACAGAGTGCCCTAGAAAGTTGTCTGTAATCTGCTCATCTGCTGCAGACCAGTGGAGTTTCCCTTGGGCTCAGTTCTTCAGCAGCACCTTTCAACCTGCTCTACATCATGACTTTTTTTCCCTATTTGACTCCCTCCACTTCTCTTTTCTCCAGTGGTTTCTGGGCAGACTGTCTCTCTTAAGCTGTTAACTGTCCAATAATTAGACTGGATACCTGAGCAGGAAACCTGAGTCATCTTCTCTATTTTCAGGCTGTGAGACTCATAGAAAATTTCATTCCTTAGGTGACGCAGCCCAGGTTTGTTGTGGTCCAGCCAGTGGACAATCCATCTACCTGTCCACCTTTTCCATGAAGGAGTGATGAAGAATGGATGGGTGTTTTCTGTAGAGCTGATTAGTTTGTCGTGAGAGTGTCCAGAAGAAGTTACTGCTGCACTTGCACCTTAGTGAGAAGGTTAAGAGAGGAGGCATAATTCTAATCCTAATGTTGGACATTTTGGAATAGCCTCATAATGCTGTTCTTGCTGCAGGTCTTGGGATATTCTGAAGATATGGACCTTGATTTTTGCCAGAATTGGATTTCTGCCCCATGTCTTCAAAACTTAGGAAATTAAAATTTTCCTTTTCAAGGTGACACTTGAAAAATAATTTAGGTCATGAAGATTAAATCATCTAAGCATGTGAAATCATACCAAAAGAACATTGAACAAAAAAAGTTCAATTTAGCTATTATAGAAGAGTCTACATCAGCTATTGGGAAGTTGTTTCAGCATCACCAGAATGACCATTAAAGTGTCCACAAACTTCTGTCTCCAGAATCCTTACTAGCTCGTACTTAAAAGTTTTCTTTTCTAGAAATGGCTTAAACACTGCAAGTTTGGTACAGAGAGCAAAACCAGAAGTAAAATTCCCTGTGGTATTGAATGATTTACAGCTTAAGTGAAAGAGCAAAGCTGACAAAATTTGAAAAAGAGGAATTTGAAAGGCAGAGTAGAAACCAAAAGAATGGAGGAGAAAATTACACAAACAGCATCGGCTTAGGAGTCAGGGAGGGAGACAGCTTGGGTCAAATGGCAAATAAAATGTATGAGAAAGAAAATCATAGTCAAAAGCCAAGAAAGAGTTTCAGTTTCTACAGAAATTGCTATTACCAGGGAATTTTTTAAAAAGGCCACTGCATTAGGGCATTCTGCTGCTTTGAAGAATGAGTTCTCTCATCCTACTTACAATATAGCAATGCTGAGACTCAATATGAAGGGCAGGACCTTTAATTTCTTTCCTTTATGGACATTACAGAAACAGAGGTCTTAGGGTTTAATTCAAACAAAATATTTTCTATTGATCCTGAAACTGTCTGCTTCAATCTAGAAGGAGATTTTGAATACAATAAGGTTGCTTTTTTCATCATCTTTCTAAACTAAATATGAATTCTCTCTTAAAAAACAAAACCAAAAGGCTACAGGGACCTCAAATATTTTATAGTTTATCTAGATAAGGGGAAGATGTAGATTTATGCCTGGCTCTGGTGACCAAAGAGGGTATTGAGGAAAAAAAGGATAAGAAAGAGAGGTTAGATCAGTGAAGATTATGTGGTAATCTGAAATATGCTGGTGTTTGTCTTCCACTGGAATGTCATTTGTGTACAACTAATTCATAAAGTACACTTTTTCACCTTATGTGAAATCTTATGTCTTCGTTGTGACCACGTTAGGTTAGAGATATTAAACCTGTTGTTTTCAAGAGCTCTGCTGCAGTAGGGTTTTGCACTAGGAAGTTTTAAGAAAACTAGCAAAGAATTTACAGTGTAAACAACATTTTGAAGTCAGCCAATTAAATTAATGATCCTGTCTTGAAAGCAGTTCAAAAAAACATCTGTCCACTCAACAGTGTGCCCTTGTGTCTGTGACTCTGCCCTTTTGGGTGCTCAGGATTAACAGAAGCACTTAGCGCACATACATTCTTGTAGGTACATCTGTTTTGCTCAGCTGCAGTTAATTCTCCCACTTACATTGTGTAAATCTCTGCCCTAGCTTTGTGTGTAAGGAGCAGAGAGGCTTTTAAGGCATCACTGAATGTTCATGGTCAAAAGCATCATGTTTACATTGATATGTCAGGCACGGCCAAACATTTCTTGTGCACTAAATGAAACTCATATGCGGTTATGTACAGATTGCATAATGTCAGGAGGAAGCAGCTTGGGCAAAGATTATTAGGGATTAAGGAAAGTGATATATTAAAGCTCTCTTGTCCCTGAAATGGCTGCAGAACAGGCTCTGCTCAACCTCTCTGCTGAGCAGCTTCACATTTTTTCTTGTTTGGAAGACCTGTAATTGCATTGCAGAAAGGGTGACTGGTACAGCCAACAGTGGTCAAATAGTTTACATTGAGTTCCTGAAAACTTCTGTTTATGTGGGACACTGGTTCTCTGTATCATGGTCTCATTGTCAGCTAATTTTTAAAAAAGAAATTGCTGCTTCTCTGAAGTTTCAAGACCTGTTCTAGATCCTTGGAGAGAACAGCAGCACAAAAAATGTAAGCTAGAGCTATTTGCAGGTATCGTTTGTAAGCCTTGGTGCAGGAAGTCCCTGCTTTATTTGATGTCATTTCAAGGTTGTTAAAAAATAGCTTGGAATTCTGAATATTTTTTGTCATCACCGTTGCAAGTTTTATTACTTCTAACCTTCAGTGTATACCTTTAAGCTCCACTTTGCTTTCTTTAAAATTATCTGAAGGACTGATGTCTTAGTAGGAATTTGTTCTACTGTGAAGGTGTTTGTGATTTTCCTTTGTCAGTAAGAGCATTGGCTTTTCACTTTTTTTGCCACTTTTTTTTCACTTTTTTTGTTGCTTTTCAGAGCTCTTATGTTTGTATGCTGCTCTCTCTTTAATCTCTTTTAGTAACCAGATTCTACAGCAGCATGTGGAGGCAAATTCCATTTTTCTAAGTTTTTTTCCTGTGTTGCAATGTTCTGTGGTTTTGTTCAAGAAAGAAGTTTGGAACACAATTTCTGCAATAATTAATTGTATTTGTTTAGGTAAAAACATATTTTATCCTCTGACTTAGGGCTGTCTCTCTGTAGGTGCCTGGGTTCTTGCTAATTTGTATGGCCTGACTAGCGAGCATGTTGAGATAGGAAAAGTAGCGTGAAATTTTGCACAGTCCTTTTAGAAAAAATTTCTGGAGGGGTTAGAGTGATTGAGAAAAATCTTTGGTCATCTTTCCTTTGTGACTAAATTAAAAAGCCAAAGAGGGTGAGTAATTTAATTTTTAGTTGCAATTTAGGTACTAAATCACTAGGTGTAAGACTGCATAGGTGGAAGTTCAGCAGAACAGCCACCTGAAACCAGCTCCTGTGTCTTTTAGAAGCCTTGATGTTATTGTATGGCTGTGACATGTCCTGTGGCCTATGGATCATCCATATTAGCTGTAAAGTATCCTCTTAAGTCAAAAATTGGATTGTGATTTCACTTTTTTTATAGTTTGTCTGTCAGACAAAAATGTTTGACCTGTTCCTGCCTTTCATAACATAGGCATTAGGTGTTGTCAGTAATTGTCATGGAGCTTAGCCTGTGCATAAAGCCTTAATTGTTCTCTGTTGTTTGTCTTGGATAGCTGTATAAAGGGCTCATTCTGGGTCTTTTTATCTTATCTAACAGTGTTAAAATAAATCTTACTTCCAGGAAAAACTTGTGGCAATTCAAGTAACGAGTTTGAACTCTTCTGGTGCCTTTGCACATGTTGAGTCTGGTTGCCTTGCTCGGGTGAGTAATGATTTCCAGATGATGTCTTGTGACTGCTGACAATCTACAGAGGACAAGCTGGACACATGGCTCTCCTTGATGTTCAGGCTTTGCTTTGTGAGGAGAAAGAAAAAAAGGAATTTTTTTTTGTTGTTGGAGCAGGGAGGTTGAACAGATGGTCAGCAGAGGATTGAAGTAATAGGTGGTAAACAGGCAGAGAGGAGAACCAGGTAGGAGAAAATGTAAGCAGATTGCTCTCTGATACCTCTGCCTTCCCCTTCATTCCTCCCCAGTTGCTTAGTAAAGAATGCAAGAGAGATAAGACTAGAAAGTGAAAGGAAACTTTTCTCATGGGTTTTGGAAAAGAGATGACACTTTCAATACTAAAGTAGTTAGTAAGTTGTCTAACAAAGTGTAAACAATGATTCTGGCAGCTGCACAGAAGCAAGGAAAACAGGATGGTCCTATCCATGTGATGGAATGGGAGAGGAAAACTCAACCTTCACTTTCCCATAAGAGAGTTCAGGAGCCTTCATCCCCTGAGGATGTTATTGGTGAAGATCTCCAGCATTCTTCCAGAAGTGGTACTACACAGTCACTCTGGAGCTAGGAACTGTGCATGAATCCATGTCCTATCTAATTTTAAATAAAATAAAAAAATAAAGTTAACTGTCTGCAATGAAGAAAACCTTTCTGGGGCAAGTTGGCTTATTTATGTCAGCAGTGTGAAGCAGAGAGAAAGGTTTGTTTGAGCACAGATTTCCCTGAAGTGAGAATGTAGGAATGGTTTTCTCTCTGGTTTTCTGCAGCCAATTTAAAATTCCATTTAGTGCACTCCAATCATTTGTAGCTTGTGAATAATTTGTGGAAAAGTAACCAAACATGTAATAGGAGATCTGCACCTAGCCTGTGGTTACTACAGAGCTGGTACATGCAGGGCAGAAGTTGGAAGGCCAGGAGGCTGCTTCCAGACCTGGGGCTGCACAGGTGGGTGGTCTGGTGCTATGTGCTTTGTGACTCTCCCTACTCTTTATATAGTCTCCTAAAATATCAAGGCCAATCTTCTTTCATGTTATTATGAGCTCTGGTGACTGCTGGGCCTACTGACCCTTCAGTTTAGAACCAGTATGCTTGCTTGATACTGTGTAATAAAACAATGTGTAAAATTTCAACTGTTTTTTTTTAAAGGTAAATTATTTACTAAAAGTAATTTGTCTCCTTCTGCCTGCTGTCTCCCACATGTAGCATGGAAGGAATCCCTGTGTCAGGTTTGACAGATTTTTCAGAAATTTGAAAGAAACTCGAAACTCAGAAACCATGTGAAAATATGGTAATTCTCTTGAATGTAGGCAATTTAATCATCACAGAACTTGAAGGGTCACCTGTCTCTTTGGATGAAAAGTACTGCATGCAACAAAGAAGGTTCAGGAGGCAGATTCTGGGAATGTCTGTTTCTCAAATGTACCTTTTTATGCAGGGCGGTTTTCCCCTGCTCCTTTGTCGCCTCTGCAAACCTTTTATGCCTTGCTCAAAGACAGAATTGTCAGTTGTTATAGGCAGCGCTGCTGGCACCTCCTGTCATTTCTCTTTGTAAGATCTATTTTCTGTTTTTTACTTCTTTGTCAAACTTCTGTTCATTCTGAGATTTTCCATAACTTATATCTGCTCTGACATCTAAATTGAGAGCAGAATGTGGCTTCTCTGTTAAAATCAGTATCTTCTGTATGCTATCTATGTTTAGTTGTAATTTTTTGCATCAAAGGCAAGGTGCCATTTGTCTTATTGCATGCTCAAAATCATTGTTGCACCACGGTCTACAAATTAAGCCATCTGTAAATATGCTGAGAACTTTGACACAAGCAGAAGGAGCATTTTCTTTGCCTGCTTCTACAATGTGTAAAATACTGCCATCTTTCCAAATGACCTGGAAAAACTTGGCCAGACTTGGACTTCATGTGATCTCCTAAAGAGAGGAAGCTGTTTCTCCTGGGCTTGCAGTGCCACCCATTCCCCGCATGTCTGGAGGTTAGACTAGGCTTCCTCCTGTTCAGGATGTACCAAGGTGCTAGGGAGAAATGGAACAGTAGACATTCTGTATCCACAGCTCCAAGGGGAACTTCCTGAGGAAGGCAAGTTGTTCGCACTGTTTCAGTCTTTTCCTGTTTCAGTGCAGTATCAGGGCCAAATTGCTATGCTGATCTGTGTTCTGCCAATTTTGTATTTCTCTATTACTTTTCATAGATTTTTATTGCTTCCCATATTTTTCCAGAGTTAGAGAGTATAAAGTGGAAATATCCTACAAGATTTTAAATGTGAGAGTGAGCAGAGTGTTTTAAGACAGTGGTGCTCCAGATTGAACCTTTAGTTGTTTGCTTCTATATAAGACAAGTGCTGCCCTATGGTATCTGAAGAGTTGACTGTCTAGTGCTGGAGAGGAAAGTGATCTTGATGAAAATCTTCGCATGGACAAGATACTACATACTCCATCCCTCTGAGAGCTCTGAAAGCAGTGGAGTGTCATTTGACAGTGGATCCCTGAAAGCCCCCTCTTCTCCTCTGGGATGGGTTTATGATAAGATCAACATTACTGAATCACCCAGCTGTTGTTGCAGACTCTTCTCAATCCAGAGGGACTGAGGCAGTCTAGCAGCCCTGCAGGGTACAGCCCTGCTGCATTCACAGATCTCAGACCCATCAGAGCTGCTGCTCCTGAGCTGCCTGCCAGTGCTGTGCCGCTGCAAAGCACAGCTTTCCATTTCTGTGGCAGGACAGTATCCTATTCTCCAGGCCAGCTGCTTACAGAGGAGGGAAAAACCTTGTGATTGAGCTATGGAATCATCTCCAATTAGGCAGAGAATATTTTCAACTCTGTCAAGTAAGATTTGGTTGTGTCTTTAAACGTCTGGCTTTCATTTCTTAGATGTTCAGTACAGATGTTTGTGTTTCCAGTTCACCTTTATGGAGTGTTTTTAATTGCAGAATAGCCAGTCCATTTGACCTCCCAAATTTTTGCCACCTCATGCCTGGTGGTAGTAGTTCCCTCAGTTATTTTGTGCTGCGTGGCAATGTTATTCAGAGGGTTAGTACATTTCTTAGAACAAACCACAATTACTGGAAAAGACAGATAATAACTACGTATCTTGGTATTTACTTCATTACTGGATGACAGGGAACCAGCATAGAATTTCATTTGCCTTTTAAAAGTATTTACACTTCTTAAATAAGACATTTATTTTTGTGCCTTTAATCCTGACCTTTTCTGTTCTTTCTACTTTGGTTCCTTGAGAACAATGCATAGGAGAGTGGCCATTGTTCTTCACAGAGCTTGTTCTTTGGGGTTTTCCCCTGTCTGTCTGCAGGATGCAAAATTCCTTACCATTCTGTAATCCAAAATCTTGTTACTGGGGCTTGATAAATCATCGTGACATGTAGTTGGGCAGCTAAGATATCATCTCAAGTGTCACTCTTTTCAAGTGAACCTTTAATATATCAAAGCCGTTCTCCAGTTTTTCAGACCCCAACTTCACACATTAATGTAGTACATCTTTCATGACAGAAAAGATCAGGCAGATTTGCATAGAATAATTTTCTGCTTCATTTTATCTTAGTATAAATAACAATTTTTACATTAAAAAAAGTATAGTGATGGGAGAAGCAACATGTCAGCCTTGTTCACACCTAATTCTGTCCTCAGATCAATACATGTCTATGCAGTTTTTTAAATTTTTATTCCTAGATCCTTAAGTCAGGCAAAAATGTCATTGAAGCCAGTGGGAGTTTACTCTACATAATATAATATTTGAGAAGGAACATTATACTTGTGGATCAGAAAGGCTAATTTTGTAGGTATCAGGCTTGTCATGCAGGCAGGTAATGTCTGGCAGTTTTTTTTATGCTGGGTGTTGGTGTAGGAGCTATTGCATCTCTTCCAACCTTTAATTTTGTGTAAAACTATGTGTCATTATTCATCCACACTGTCTATCCATAAAAAAGAACAAGAAAAAGAAGAAAAAAAAAGAAATAATACTTTCTAGGATGGAAGGCAAAAACTTTACTTCAGACTTTGTATCTCTTGGACTCGGTGAATGACTTGTCTGGTAAAGAACTACTGATCTGTGAAAACTACTGTGATATTGACTACTATTTTTTAAGACCCTTATTCAATTTTAAAGATTTATTCTTCTGAGTTGCCAACCATTTACATCTGGAGCATCCATATGAACACTGGGTTTGAGGTATCTCCAGTCAAATACTTGGGTTTTATAAAGTTTTAGAAAATATTTATCATAGAATCCAAAGCATATCTCATGTCCATAGGTCTTTTTAAGTTCAATTTTTGAGGCCCAAAGAATAAGAGACCGAAGAATAAAAGTAATGTTACGCTTTCATGTGCGGACTTGAATAATCTCTGTAAGTAACAGAAATAGTATTACCCCACTGGGGCTGCTTTCAGATGAGAAATGACATCTAATGATATTTTAAAGGAATGCTATGTAGGTTAATTATTGAATGGTATCTATGCAGCTTCTAAAATGGCAGATTTACATTCTGTAGCAATTAAAAGGCCACCACAGGAGCTCACTGCTGCTTCTCAGACCTGTCTGACCAGAACTGATTCCAAGACTGGACTTTGCTGCTGTAAGAAGGAAGAAAAATTTAAGATAAAATAAGGGAAAGAAATGCTGACTCACTTTTCTTCAATTAAGACTTCACAAGAGAAGTTTATTTTTAGTCTTAGCAAATAACCTGGTGTTCTGATCTTCTGTGAGTATTTATGCTTCTTTATTTTAATAGAGAATTTATACTTCTTTATTTTAATAACTCCCCTCAAGGCCAATATAAGCTAAGCATGTAAATCCCCGGAGAACTGATGGAAAAAGGCAACCCCATTCACTGAAATGTAAAAATAAACCATTTGGCATGCAGAGAAGAATCTCATAAATTATTATTTCTTTTCTTTCTCTGTCATCTAGTACCTTCTTGGCCAGATTGAAAGCACATACAGTTTCCTGTTTGCATTTTTTTTGCTTTGAAGTGGTGGTGAATAGATTCATTAAATTAGAACAAAAAATCTGCTAATCTTTTGCTTGTCTTCTATTTCAATGGATGATCTAAAAGGCTGAAAGTGTTTGTTGACGTGCTGTCTACAGTTTGTTGCAAGGGAAGTAACCTTAATCAGATTTTTAAGATATGTTTTCCTTCCAGCAAAATCTCCAGGTCACAGCTTTTCCAATTACACAGAGAAGAAGGCAAGGAGACAAAGCTAGTCTGGGGAGCTTTCTCTTTCAGCAGCGAAGTTTGCATTTCTTTTAATGTAGTTAAAACGTTTGACAGGAGAGAGTAGGGTTTAGTGATGTGAGGTGATTTCCAAATGAGTGTTAGCTTTTTGCTGACCTACTTTTGACTAGTGGTGTATTCTTGCCCATTACTTTTTGTCATTGAATAATGCTGATATATTAAGCTGTGTGCTTCAAGGGCATTGTAAAATTGCATGTAGGGGCAGGACTGAACTGTGAAAGTGCGAATTACTCTATCAGATCAAGCCCAATTAAAAAGTGACAAGCACAGCAGGAGAAATTGAAAGCAAGGTTTATCTTTCATGTAACGTAAGTCACTATATCGGTTAGAAACAAAGTGTGTGTGAAACAGATTCTCCACCTCTTCTCATCCCTCTCCAAAAATTAATAATATCTGCTGACTTTATTATCCAAAAGAATAAGCCCCTGAGTTGTAACAGCTCACGTTGAAGGACACTGTGACAATGGCAAGAGAAGGGGAAGTACAGCACCCGAACACCTTGAAGCTATTTGCTATCAAAGTGTGCACTGGGCTTCAGGTCAGCACATTTGGGGATTGATGGATAGGGAGTTTGCAAGACGTGCTGGCCGTTTTTATAAAGCTGTAGTGTGTCATTAAAGAAAGACTTACCAGCTTGCAGGCTCTCCACAGTTCTACAGGAAGTGTAGGAATAAAAGCATAGTAAGGAAACTGTGAGTTTTTACTAAGCCCTGTAGTTGTTACAGAACTGCTACATGCTAGGCGAAGTTATTTAGTCTCCTGTGCCACTGCAGAAATCCTTATAAACCCTTTTGCATAACATCCATCAGCACTTTTTTAATGAATAATTGGGCCTGTGAATGTATAAACTAATGTAGTTGTCTATGTACAATACAATATTGCAGAATCCTGCTTCCAGATTACTGGGGCTGTGGTGGGTTTGGAGTTTTTGATTGTTTCAGGTTTTTTTGTTGTTTGGTTAGTTTGCTTGTTTCCTAATCTAATAAACTCATATATCAAGCAAAATGAAACAAACCAAACAACGAACAAGTAAATCAGCCTTGCAGCATGTGTTCTATACCTGCCATTGCATTGCAGACAGCTTCAGTGATGTGTGACTGCTGTGTGACCTGGTGCGCACCACCTTCTGCAGACAGTCAGTGTTACACTGACCCTGATGCTTGCTGCTAATGGGATTACCTCAGTGAACTCCTCCGTGTGTAAACTTTAGCACAGCTGATTTGGCTAATGCTGAGCTTTCAGGTCAGGCTTTAGTGGGTGATTCGACTTTCTGAGGGGAAAAAAACCCAAAAAACACAGAACGCAGAAAGCACTTGTGTGCAAGCTGTGCTTGGAGCCATCGTGTTGTAAGGAAGGTGGGAGAGATGAGTGGGTAAACTCACAGGGTACCTGACCCATGCAGCATGTTTTCCACATAAAAACAGTGATGCTCTGTAGGATGCCTCTTCATGTAAAATATATATTTGATGTACAATGAATTAAAACTTTAAAAGAGACCAAGTGATTTACAGTCCTAGGAGACTTTGCGAGCAGCTTATAGGGAGGAGGGAAGAAAAGTTGTCATATTGTGGGAATGTTTATTGTCTAAAAGGCTCCATTTTCCTGGAAGAGGTTTACTTTCTACCATTGATGGAGTACCAATGGTCATTCAAAAGAACAGCTTTGTTGTTGTGTGTTATGGTAAGTAGTCTTGTGGAATGTCTTCTGGGTGAACAAGTTGTAGGGGCTAAGACAATGTCTAGATCTGAGCCTTAAAAACAAACAAACACACACACGACTATCCCTCAGACAACAAACCACAAAATACCCTAACCTAAATTTCATATCAATCTTGAGTGGTATTTCTTTTCATTCTGTAGTGTTTTGGTTTTATCAGAAAAGTTTGATACAAGATTGATAACAATTTAAAGGACTATTGTGCATGGACTGATGCACAATAGGCTGGCATTGTTAGGCTGGCTTACTTCTCCTAAAGGTAAAGAGGAGTAATGGGTACTGCATGGGTAATATTTCTTTTTTTGTAGGGATGATTTTTTTTAGCTGTCATTGTTGCCTTTGTTAGTTTTTTTATTTTGTCAAGAGGAAGCTTCTATATACTGTGTGTTTGTTAGTCTCAACATTTTTCTGGCCCAGCCAAGAGGTTAATGCATTTGTTATTGATCTATTATTATAATATAGATACAATAGACTTTCAAGAAAAAAGGGAGAAGACACCCACACTGCAATTTGAATGTGAAAAAGATTAATGAAATTCTTATTCCTAACTGACATGTGTAAAATATGTGGGTAAGAGATGAGTTGGTTTAAAAAAAGAAAACCCCCATAGAACTCTAAAGTTAAATCATTACCTAACTTTGGCCTTTATTTTACAGTGACCAGTGTAAAAGAAAATGCCGAGAAGTACATGGAGATTCTGGAGGATAAACTACATAGGTAAGGGTGGTATCATGAAAACCTTTGAAATCTTAAAAATGCTTGTACATGCAGCATTGATATGCATAAAAGTGTTAGGAACTTGCATTAGAATAATACCAAAAATAGTTCAAAGTAGGAAATACCGTTTGTGTTAAGAGCTCTGTTCATGGCTGCATTCAGCAGCCTGATAATGGGTGCAGGTAAAAGAAAGAATCACTGTGTTCTCCAGTGCAAAGGGCTGCTGTGGAGCAGCAGTGGTCCAGCCTCAAGTATGACAGCTGGGTGAAAAATCATCCTTCTGCTCCTATGCAAAAACCAACACTGAGCAGGGCCAAAAGAATCCCTTAGCAGAGTTCTGGACATCTTTAGCAAATAATGACAGTCCATATAACAGTTTTGAAAAAATGCCCGTTTGGGGTATTGGAGAGAGCAAATACAAACTGAGAGAACAATAGAGATATTTTAAGAACTGAATCCTAATGCAGAATTTACATATTTTTATGCCTGTTTTTTCAAAACAAACACTAATGTTTCTATTTTCTTCTCTTGCTGTGTGAAGAGGGTTCTAGGTGACCCCTCTGACTTTAAGATCCTCCTTCAAATATGGTTAGCAAATATTACAGTGCTGTTGTAATGGAATCTTCTAGTGAGTGAACTTTGCCCTGAATGAGTATATTTGTATTGAAAAAGGCTTTCCTGGGTTGTAATTGGAGTTTGTGTCTCAATAAAATGCAATCCACCAAATAAGCACCACTTCCATTTCCATTACTAAGCGGGTATAATTAATAAATTGTTGCCCTTGCTATTTTTTGTTCTTTTGATAAAGATAAGGTTTTATATATTTTGCTCACTCATACTTTTGAATATAGAAATATTTATTTTACTCAAATCGTAAATTTAAAAGATATATCAATCTGAATAAAAAAATTATGGAAACAGACCTGAAGATCAAGCTTTGTTTCTGTGTGCTGCTTAACCCTCTCTTAATAACACTTTTACTCTATATACTTCAGTCGATGAGTTTAAGACAAGCCTTAAGGACTTTGTGTACTATATTTTTGAGAACCATACTCTTTATTAAAAAATAAAGTATAGCAACATGTTTTGATGCTTCTAGAGTGTATGGATTTAATTGACATATCAGGCTCCCAAAAGGCTGTAAATTTCTCTTTAAGTGTTAAATACTTAGAGATGCTGTGTTTGTTTCTCCTTCCAGAGGTTTATCAGGTAGAATTTGCAGGCCCAGATGGTGAAGATTCAGTCCTGAACTTGTTTTCCAAGATGTGCAAATGGTATTAGTCTAAAAATAGTTCAAGTAATTAAGAGCTAAGAATTTGAATACTGATGGAAGGAGAAAATCTTTCATGTTTTTATGAGAAAGAGGTTTCCAAGACACTATGTCTTCAAAAATTTTTTATTTTTATGCTATTTTAATTTTAGGTGCTTATAGATATTTGGTTTTTTATGGGTTCTTTTTAGTTTCTTTAAGTACCTAGCTATACCTGCTTTACAGCTTGAGCAATAAAATAGAAAAGCAAGGAAGACCCCAAGAGGCTTCCCCAAACCCTGCCCCTGCTTAGAGCAGTAACTTGAGAGAGTTTCTCTTTTTTGGTCTTCATATAAATGCTCAGATTACTCATTTCTATATATCATAAGCGAAAGAAAGAGTCTCTAAGGAAAGTTTAAATAGTAAGTTTTAAGATTACATTTAAGACAGAGATAGAATTTGCATCTGGCTCGTGGATGCACTTTTGGGGAGATCCTTGAAACCAAAAGAGGATCAAATCTGGGAATTCAAATAAGCCTCTAAAGCTTTTCTCCAGATGAAACCTATAATTTTGCCAGGTAGTGTTTCGAATAGAAATAGCCTAGATTGAGAACATTTCAATTTAGGATACAGCTTCAAAGTAAAGCAGAACTCTTAGAAATGTCATTTTTGACCACTTTGTAACAGAAGGGAAAGGAAGTTAATGCAGAAATCTCTTAACAAAACAGCTTTAATGAAGATTCAAGTTTCAAAAAATCAATTTTGTTAGTTAATTTCCCTCCCCCCCCTTCCCTTTTCTCTTTTATTTTCTTAAGAAAAGTTTGGAATATATTCCTCTTGAACCTTTTTTTTTAATGGGGGGGGGTAGCCTAGCTTATTTGCTGGAATACTTGTTGGGGAGGTGGGGGTTTTGGGTTTTTTGTTTATTGGTTGGTTGGTTTTTAAAACAAATGCAATACTTTTCACTGCAACCTAAAGGATGCATCCATTGTCAGGTAGCTTAATAGAGTATGTTTCATTAGGAATGCTGCTCTTTTGATAGCCTTGTATCTAAAGAAAAAATGGGAAAACATGCATTGTCAAAAAATGGAAATATGTTCAGTAGCTGGTAGTTTCACTCCAAGGAAGGCAAAACACCCACTAAGTATACAGATTACTTGACGTTGTTTTTTCCTGATTTAAAATATAGGCTGTATTCTGACAGTGGACTGACAGTAGTTGAAGACAGTATCCTCCAATAAAAGAATGAACAAATAACGTGTTTAATAATGCTGCTGGCTGTCTCTTTCCTAGTCACCAGCATACATCAAGCCATTCTTCAGGTTTATACATTAAATCATTGGCTGCTCTCTTGAGAGTGTAAATACCATTGCTTACCTTCTGTTAGTAAAAAGGAGGTGTGCAAAAGTGGTGAAAGTTAGGATAATAAAAGTGAGTTCAGCAGAGACCTCTGTGTGAATATCTGAAGCACAAGAAGTTTTGTGTTGGTAACTTCAGCTCATCACTTGATCCATTTAGGAGGGATTGTACAGGAGAAGTTTACAATAATTGCTCTAGCTCATTGAAATTCAGATGAGCATCTTCTCATGGGACCCTTGTTCTGCCACAGAAAGTGGGTTTTTCTTTCATTTCACTTATTTCTACACCAAGTGAAGGCTTTGCTAGCACTTTATATCATTACCGTAAATAAAGTGGACATCCAACTCTTTCAAAAACTACCAAGTTCTGCCATAAGTGAGCTTTAGTCATGTAAATGGGTGAGGGTCACAAACTGATCCTAGTCAAAATGCCATTAAAGATTTCAGCTTGAGCTGTTAGTGCCTGTGTGTCATGTTACAGAAACTGATGTCTGCTATAGGGAAACTGCTGTGCTAAGGCTACTGAATAAGTCTTTCCAAAAGGTTTTCCCTCTTGCCTGTGGAGCAGCACAGGCATGCTTGGGAGTGCCAGATGGTCTGTGGTAATTTTGTGTAACCCATGACCCCCCTCAGTTGTGCTGGGGCTGTTCCGGCTGCTGCTAGTATCTTACCAGTGCACAGATAGGACTGAAATGTCATCTTTGCCTGCCTGCCTGCCCCCAGGACTTCCTGCCTGCCCCCATGCTTCTAAGAGACTTCACAGCCCTATCCCTTGCTGGATAATGATCTGATCTTATTTTGCTTACCAACAGTTCTGTTGGTGGAGTGTTAAAATGCAGGTTAGACAAAATACTAGATCCTTCTAGTGACTAATTTAGTTCCTTTCTTCTTCCCAGCTGGTCTAAGTCATATACAGCTGTGAGAACATTAGCTCCAAAATTCTGAGAAGCAGACACTTTATATGTGGTGATGCATTCCTTTATATGTCTTGGCCCACATGGTGATGACTTCTAAATCCCTTATCATAGCTGCCTCAGGCTGGAAACAATTTTTTTGTACCAGCTGATGTAAAGATGACATTTCTTGAGCTGAGGGAATTTAATGTGATTGTACTGTTCTCCAGACCTCAAAAGATTATGCTGTGACTTCCATTCATCACAGGGCTTTTAAGGGGCTTTTCCTAATTCCCAGATAGAAATCGTAAAATTATTTTTGGGAAGTAATATTGTTCAAGAATAACTGGTGACAATTACACAAAGGTGTTTTATTGAGCTATTTTCTGTGCTATCCTGCAAGAAAGGGGAAATGCATAAATATAACAAGACGCAATATTGCAGTGACTGCGCGCACCATTGTTGAATGATACAGCACCAGGTAACTTTGCAAATGTATGCAAAACCTTTCTTCTTTAACTAACTCTCTTTTGCTGTTTGTCTTGGGTTCATTTTCTGTTCAATAATGTTTGTTTTCATATTAATGGTGCCTTTTTTTTACTCATGGATACACAGTAAGGAAGATGTGGAGTCTGATGTAACTTGTGCTTATCTGCATGGCTCCTCATTCACTGAGGTGTTAAGATAGTTGGTGTGATAAAGGCACCTTGCATTTATTGAAGCAGCAGAAGTTGAGCCCAAGGTCTGTTTTACCTGATCTCATATGTGGTTTTTCTTTTAGGAGTTTCAATCAAATGTCACTTGCCTAGTTCAGAACAAATGTGGCTGCAGCCTGGTTGCTCAGACTGCTAGTGCATGCACGTATTCTCTATCAGAAACAAGATTTCTCATACAGGCAGTGCTTTTAATGCATTTGAGGATGTCATCTTCACTGAGATCCTGCCCCTTCAGGCAAGACCTAAGACGTTCTGAGGGTTCCATACCATAAGAGGACAGGTCAGGATTAAATGCCGCCACATCACCTTCCAGTTTACATGAAAATGAACAGTCTCAGAAGTTACTGTCTTTCCGTATTATTCACTGTTAGCTTACGTACCACATGCTTCAGGTGTCCTCTATAAAATACTAAGTTCCAGAAATGGTTTTGGGAGCAGAGCTGGGTATGAATGCTCTCAGTAGCACAGCACACTAAAAGGACAGTGTTTCACACTGCTGATGGTCTTAAAAGTAGTCTCACATCAAAAGGACTGTGTATCCTTGCAGATTTGTAACTCTCTTTCTCTGTTGTTCCTGTATGTATGGAATAATTTGTGGTTTAATTTAACATTGATTATATAGGAGTAATTTTCCCAGCTGTGTTGTTTGCTTATGACTTCAGGCTGTTGTTTATGAGAGGTCCTTTTCTTCATGAAAAAATGCCCTTGGATGGCAGTGGAATCAATTGTGTTGCCGTCTGTTGCAACAAAGGACTGCAGGACTAGGCTCAGTGTGATTTACTTAAGTACTGAAAATTTGGAACATGTTTAGAAATTGATGCTGCATGAAGTGAATATGTACATAACTTGCCAGATCCATACATTTGGAAGAAATCTTTGCACTCTCCAGTGACGTTTGAAGGTATTCTGCCTAATTGTGGTTGGCTGTTCTTTAGAGTAAAACAGTTTTCTCTCGACCATACTGTGTACTTTTATCGTACTGGTGGGTACACAAAAAGCCTTCAACCACTACCAAATAATTTCTCATGTTTCAGTAATGTGAAGAACACTTTGCAGAGTCACCAAACCCTCGTGGGAACAATCAAACACTTTACTTTGGACAATCCCTTCTCCTTGTTGTGAACAATACAGCTGCTTTGTTTCAGTTACCTTATTTTTCTGTCTACATAATAGAGGCTGTCATGAAAACAGGGCTATTGTTTCTTAAAGGCTCATGTTTTCCTGATACTTTTTTCCAGTCTGGAAACATCATACTACTTACTTTGCTGGAGAAATGTTATGATATTACAAATTGAAGGATTATGACTTTCAGCCATGTAACTGGTAACAGGAACATAGGAATTTGTGAATAAAAATAACATTTTAAAGGTGTTTCTGTAGGGGAGGGGAAATTTGGCAAGATCTCACTGATTTCTTGGTACTGTTGTAGTGAGGGAAGTTTACTTGCCCAAAACACTCACAAATAAAAGGAAGTGTGAATATTGAAAAGCAAATTTCTGAGTGTGTTAGTTAATAATTTACAGGTGATTTTTTGGTTCCTATATTGACTCAGTCTTATTTGAGAGATATATCCTGTTTTTTTAATAGTTTAGGAATGTTTCACAGTGGTGAATCCAATTAACAAAGAAGAAAAATTTAAGTATTCTTTCTTGTTTTATTTTCCCCTCTGCTTTAAGCATTAGGCTCTTTCTTTTTGGCTGTTCTTTAATTGCTCTGTCTTGATGTTAGCAATCTTAGAAAGGGGACTTTCTGATTCTCCCCCTGCTCTTCCCTTTATTGTGGCTTCTCTCTCTTCCTTCCTTGGACTTGTCTCATTTCCACTTTGTGCATTTTATTCTTACCTTTGTTTTATTTCCAACTTTTTCCCTTAGGACACCTATTTTTGCGTATCTCTTTTGTGTTTCATGGAGCAGGGGAAAGTTGGATAGTAAGAATATAATAAAGCACTTTCTTCACAGAAACCCTGTTTTCAACTTTAAAACACATTCAATTACTTTTCAATCTGTCTTACTGTACATGACCTCAGTGCAGGTTCTCACCAAATATCCTTACTCTCTTCACAATCACTTGCAATATGTTTGAAAATGTTTGCAGTTTCCTGACAAAGTATAGCATCTTGGAAGCTCTTAGTAAATTTAAATAATGTCAGAAGAAATTTGATGGTACTGCTTCACAGAAGTGGATTAGCCTAGATTAACTGGGTCTGGAGGAAAGGGGGGAATCTTCACTATGCCTTTCATTTCTGCTTGTGGTAAGTGTAACTAACGCCCCCAGGGTATGGAAAAGGAAATCATCGCTATAGAAGTGCAGCAGATAAGAGTTTCTAATCATGTTTCTGCAGCATAGTGTGTGTTTTATCATCAGTGTTATCTGGTGCCATGTGCTAGTGGAGATCCTTTGATAAGCTCATGTCTGTGCCAGGATGGAACTCTGTTCCCAGCCTTGAATTTGTCTCTCAGCTCTGGCAGAACTAATACCCATCTACAGATGAAATGCACATTGCAGAAGCAGTACGAATGGAAGGCAAAGAATGCAATCTGCTTCCTGCACCAAGTAAGAAAAGATACTTAAAAAAAACCAAACAAACAAAGCAAAAGCCAAAGTGAGAAACATCTCCACTACCATTTCTGTCTATGGCAACTGCAAGAGAGGAGGTAATTGCATTGATGGAACCCACCATGCCTTTTGTGTCAGTAGCAGGAATCTTCTGAATTTGCAGTGATAAAATTCATTTTTTTGCTTCAAGGGGAGGAGAATGTTGTTTTATATCCTAAGGAACCATCTACTGGTTTAAGGTGTGCAGGGAGATTTTTGCAGAAAGGGATGGATGAGCTAGGTAGGCTTTTGGACCCCAGAGTACTCTGGGGGAAGAGGACATAACACAAAACTTACCTTTTCACTTTAAGTCCTAGCAGACAATTATCATTGCACCGATGTATATGTGTTTCATATAACATTTTTTAAAGACTTGCTTCTATATGAGATGATAAGAAGTGAAGAAGGGCACAAGAATTAAGAACTCAGAAATTGTTATTGTTCTTTTTTTTTTTTTGTATTTTGCCTGTTCAGCGATGCTGGGTCACAAATACTGATTTTTAATTGAGAGGTGGGGGAACTGTGGCACATGACCATACTGTTTGATAAGGAGTAGCAGAAAGCTCTGTTCTTTTTAGCTATTCTCAGCATTGAAACTAGATCCTTTTAGGAAAAAAAAAATAAAAGGTCAGATTTGAGGCCAGTTTCTAGCACCTCAGAGCTTTAGAAAAAGCAAAGCACATGGTTGAACAGCCTTTACTGACTCCCTGTCCATATTAATTCAGGTTTCATCCAGGGCTTTATCCAAGTTACTGAATTAACATCAGTAGTTAGTGTGCAGCATTGTCAAAGACAAGGTGACGGGGGATTTTGCTGCTTATTCATGGAAAATCTTGCCCTTCTTTCCTCTAGGCTCTTTGTCTTCCATTCATTTTATTCTTAGCATAGCAAAAATTGTCAGAGGGCAAGGCATCTCCCCTTCTGAAAACACAAAGTATTGCCCTTGCTTGAAAAGGAAATATGATGACAGTTCACAGCCTCTTGAGCTGATTTGCGATTGTGTATTTTGTTAGGATTTTGTTTTATTCTGTATGCCTTTTTCTTATGCTGCATTGTTCTGGTGCTGGTCAGTGGTGCCTGCAGAGCTGCAGTTCACCACTTTGCTGAAATTCATTAGTGTCACAGTCTCTTAGTTTAACCCCAGGCAGCAGCCAAGCCCTGCCCGGCCCCTCGCTCACTCCCCCAGCAGTGGGATCAGGGAGAGAACAGGAAAGGTAGAAGTGAGAAAACTCATAGGCTGAGATAAAGACAGTTTAATGGGGAAAGTGAAGGCTGCACCCACAAGTAAAGCAAAACAAGGAATTAATTCACCATTTTCCATGGGCAGGCAGGTGTTCAGCCACTCCCAGCAGAGCAGGGCCCCATCATACAGAGCAGTTACTTGGGAAGGGAAATGCCACCAATCCAAACTGCCCCACTGCCTCCTTCTTCCCCCACTTACATATACAGCATGATGTTATGTGGTCTGGAATATTCCTTTTGTCAGCCTGGGTCATTTGCCCCAGCTGTGTCTTCTCCCACCTTCGCTGCACCCCTAACTTCTTTGCCAGTGTGGCAGTACCAAAAGCAGAAAAGGGCTTGGCTCTGTGTAAGCCTTGCTCAGCAATAACAAAAACATCTCTGTATCATCAGCCCTGTGTTCAGCACAAACCCAAAACACAGCCCCATACCAGCCACTGTGAAGAAAACTACCTCAGCTAAAACCAGCACACATAGTAGTCCTCGCTGTTGCAAACTCCTGCTTCATTAAGAGTAAGTATTTCTATATCATTTTGCTGCTTTGGTGTGCTGAGATTTCCCTGTTTTGGAGCAAAAGTAAATTTTTTCATATCTTTTTCCCTAATCTCCTGTGCTCTTCTTGCTTGAATTATGTGAATTTTATGAAGAGTTTAAAATTAATATTAATAAATTGTTTTGTTTGTTAATTAGTGATACTTTTCAATGTGGAGAGGATCCCATTGTGTGAGTGGTGAATGTCTACCATGACTGACAGCAGTCATAGGTCCTTCCTCTTCCCCAAGAGTAGGTTCTTGGCTTTTTGACCTGGAAGCCTATACAATTTCTCTTGAAGATACTGATCCTAATGTATGTTTGCATTAATGAAGAGAAGATTGATACAATGAGCTTTCATGGTTTGTTTTTAATATTTTTCCATTTCCTATGCAAAAATGCTTTGGCTATGACATAATATTTTTTATAACAGCTCCACTGTGCTTCACAAAGATTGTTCAGCCACTGACCTCATCCTAGAATTTTCAGAGGGAGTTTGAAAATAAGGTCCAAGATCAACAATATGAGGATGTATTTGCAGTGTGCTGTGGCTGTTGAGGAGTTAAATTTGGGCACTCTGTCAACCTAAAGGACAGTGGTTTCATCATTCCCTTCATATATAACGAAAACATGCAGCAGGATATAGTAGTGTTAGGTGAGAGGCAATTTGAAAACTAGGGACTGAGTTTGAGACATTGATAAAAAATATCCCTTTACACAGAGGACTGTTTCCAGTAATTTTATGGGATTTTTCCCAGTCTTACTGAGAAAAATAACTGTAAAGTCTTCAAAGTGCTTCTCTTTGCCCTTCAGCATCACCTGGGCCTTGCCCAGCTCTGCCCTGCTGCTGACTTCTCTGTGAGCTGATTTCATGCAAACCTCAACCCATCTTAGCTGTGACGATATGACTGTGAGGGGAGGGAGGGATAGCAAAGCTTTTTGTCACTTCTGGGTCCGTGGCATTGAGCTTTTGCTCTCTTACCAGGTGCTCTTGGTGGCTGCATGTAAGTGAATACATGTAGTGAAAAACAGCTGCTCCCTTCTGAACTTGGCAAGAAAAGTGTTGCGAGGTGGATATGTCTTTTCCTACTGCTACTGTTTTCCAATGCATCCCTGAAGATAAGATTTGAAACCAGTTTGTGCAATGACAGAGGCTTTGTCATCTGTCCTGAGTAGGATTGTCATCAACAGTAGTTATGGGTGTAGAGCAGTCAAGGAAGATGAGGACGGATGCCTGACACCACCTGCCTGCTGTCCAGCAGCACTGCTAAATCCTCCTGCTCTGTCTTTGGATGATACTTAACACAAAGCCCTGGCTGGCCAGTTATATAGAAACAATGGTAATTAAACCAGTAGAAAATAAAGCATTGCCATCTGCATAGCAGGAATATGAAGATGCAGGATAACTCTATTTTGTATGCAGCTGGGACAGTCTTTCCTACTAGCATTTGGAAGTTTTCATTAGTCAATGTACTTGCTACTGGCAGTGTACTGTGCTAGTCTGGGGAGACAACACACAGCCCAGCAATTGAGTGTTCTGTCAGCAGCAGTGCAGGGCTTTTGTACCCAGCAGGGTCCAGCCAGGGAGGATCTGCAGACCTTGCCCGTTCTCTCTTGCTCTTTTTGATCCAGAACAGGATTTGGCTCTTGAACCTGTATGACTCTGCAAGTGCAGCAGGTCATATGGTGCCCTTGGATGTTTCAGAGGAACTCCGTAAGCACATGGCTATTGACATCGGGATTTGGCCAACATTCTCTTTTTTCCAGGTGTGTCTTCCTGGTGACACAAGCTGAATTTCGAGGTACATGCCTACATGATGACAATATATCACCTCTCCCAGTTGTACCTCTTCTAAAAGGTTATTTCTTTGCCCTGTTTTCTGATCATTATGTATGCTTAATTCCTATTTGGTCAGTGGTACACAGGATGATTCACATCCCCAAATTCCCTTGACAATGAAAGTCTAAATCTCTCATGCTTTCAGAGAGAGAATTATATTTTAAACTGTTTTATATCAGAGAACAGAGGTGAATAAAACTGATAGGAGAATTGTGAATTCTTTCTCTGTGGTCAGAGAATGTAATAAGCAATAAGAGATGAGGCTCATTATTCTAATTGCTTTGAAATAAGAACAGATTCTTCTCTTAGTATAAGTAGCCATTGCTGCTATTGCAGCAGTGTGGATTTGTGGCAGCTGAGAATGTGGCCTCAATGCAAATGCTGTGCTTTCTTCCCATGGCATACTTTAGAAACAAATGTATTCTCTAGGATTAGAACTGGTTGTGACTCGAATGACTTCCGTTTTAGAGGAGGTCACTAGAAGTCAGATGCTTTGTGAGGTTCAAGCTCAAGAAAGTATTGAGGCCTTTGTAGGAGCTGAGCTGAACAGAGCTTAGATGGATACATAAGTACTGAGATGCATGTATTTCAAAACTGGGGCCTAATTCACACCTCTCCTTTAAATCTATTTTGGGATCAAATATTAAATAGTGCAGAAAAAAAATCTCATTCCAGCAATTCCTATCCAGCCAAAATGAATGACATTGTGGGGCTTTACTGTTATTGCCAGAGCCAAAGGCAAGCAGGATATAGAGGGAATTATCAGAGTTACTACCAAACTCAAGGGTGTTGTACCAGATTATGAATAAGGTGAATGATAAACTAGGGTTGAGAAGCTGACTTCATGTCAACTGCTGAATAAGAAGAATTCCCTGGTAGCTTTCTCCTCATCTATCAAAGTTAAGTTTTATAGTCTTAGAATAGATTATTTGTAATAGATGTTTCAGTGGAGGTAAAGGCAGAGAACCATTTCTTTTCTTAAAGAGAAATAAATAGCCCTGAAAGCAGGTAGTAAATTTTTTACATTATAGATTGGGTAATATAGTAAAAATAAACTGCAAAGTAAATATAGGGACACAATTGAATTATAAATGCTCTCAACAAGATACCTTCCTTCTTCCCTTGTAAATTACTGAATTTCCTGCATTCAGCGTGTTCGTCCCATTCCTGCATCCACCCTGTGTTAAGAATCAAAGTGAAAACCATCAGCTGCAGCAGTCTATCATTTTGTGTTTCCAGTGGAGATAATTTAAGTATAACACAGTGACACTGAATATTGGTAAAAAGATGACAGCCCGTGATTAAAGTTCTGTACCAGGTAAAATAAATGGCTGGAGAATTGAAGACAAAATCATGGAAGTATTGTTTGATATTGTGTGGTATCTTGTTTTTTAATAACACTAATCAAATGTCTATTGATGGTTTTAAGCACTAGATGTATTGTTTTTAACAGGCCTTTTGGGAAGGAAAAACCAGACGCATAGTACATACATTTCACATAAAATACAAGGTGGTAGTTCTGTCCTGAAGTTGCTGTATCAGGATAGGGTTTTTTTAGAAAATATGTCAGTTCTTAGCAGACTGGTTTTAGATTTCAGTGTTAATCTTTCAGTATTCTCGATGTGGTAATTTTACTGAGTGGAAAAAATTATAGATAATGAGTGTAGTTGATAAGCCTAATTTTTTAAAACACAATTGGCAGAAAACAGTGGCAGATATTTATTTATTCTTTTATTTTTTTGTTTACTGAGATTATTGTGGGGGGCCATGTATTTTTACATGAATGTTATTCTTATTTGTTGCTATTACCTTCTTTCTATGAAAAAGTCTGCATGGAAAGGAATTTTTAAAGCAATATGAAGGCAGTTCAAGTTTATAGCTTTTGTGAGATCTGAGAAAATTCCTTAGAAATCTTAGAACCCATTATAGTAGTATATTTATCCTTTTTCCTTAATTATGCAATTTATAGAATTGGTGGTATAGCCTCGTTATGAATATAAACAAAATATCTTTGTCTAAAGACACTACCTGGAGCTCCCCCAAGTAATAGAGTGGCAGCGTTACCTTCTAGGTAATAGGACAAAGAGAGGGAGAAAGTAGAGACAGTGAAGAACAGGGTTAAGTTTTTTAAGTGAAAGGAGTAAAAGGCCTGTTGTCCCTGCTCCCAGACCCGCAGAAATGCAGTGTTCCCGGAGTGGAAGTTCAGATATGGGCAAGCAGAGATGTGAAAGAAGCAAGGAACATGCAACAGGCAGCAGCTGTCTGACGAAGGCTATGCAGTGTTTGAGTGGTTGTCTTTCAGCATGGCATTTTTCCTTCCAACACAGTGTTACATTTCAGTTCCATTCTCTGAGTGTTTTTTGTACTCGCCATGGGGCGTCTCCAGTGTTAAATATCTCAGATGAGAAGGTGTCCGAATTTGGGGTTCTCCACCAGGACTCATCTGAAATTTGTGAACAAGGAGGGAATTGAACTGTTGCTCTTCTTTTCGCTCACCAAGCCAAGTGAGAGCTCCTAATCTGAACACAATTTAAGACTGTGTTGAGTGTTCCATAGTGATCTAACTGTAGAGGTTAGATCACTCAACAAATACACAGGATATCTGGCTCCAGGTACTCTGTCTACTGCACTTGCAGATTTGCTCTGTCTTGAGGAGATGTGGGTGCCATAGCCACCCCATTAAGGGCTGTTTGGAGGCTCTGCTCACCTTTTCCCTCAAATCTGTCCCTTCCTGCATATTTGCCTAGCTCCTGGGATGCTGTAGAAAGGAGAGCCACTGCCAACACCCATTCTTGAGCTGCATGAAAGTGATGTCCACACCTCTGTGCTGCACTGTCAAGTCCTGTCTGGGTGCACTGAATATCTTTTGAATAGGACTGATGTGCACAGAACCTGACTGTGGCTATAAAGTGTAGATACTAGAAATGTCAGCCCAGAGCAAGTTTTTAAGGTGTTGAAGATGTAAAAGTCTGAAAGTTAGATGGAGATTGTGAGGATTGCTTTCTTGGGCTTCTGTGGTTCTAGTCCAGAATATTCTCTAGTGGGTGAAACATCACATTTAAAGAGGGAGAGCTAATTGGTGGGTCATAGATATTATTTTATTTTTTATAAAGGAGAGGGCAAGGTTGCTGTTGTTTGTGCCAGGGAAAAGTACTACCAGCTTCAAACTTTGCCTGGGAGTTTTAGCTAGTCTCCAAGGTAGAGAAGGCTGTTATCTGACAAGGGAATATGTGGAGTCTCCTTCTGGGAGTGAGTCTTGTTTTCACATGTAAAAATGTGACAATAGTTCTGAGCAGCAAACAAGTGTTATCAATGAGCTTTAAAATAAGGGAGTAGAAATGATGTCTCCCACACTGGGACACAACCACATGATTGGAACCATATGAAGTTATTTCATGAGATTTTTGGCTCCTGAGGAGAATGGAGAAGAGACGCAATGCAAGGAATTGAATTGTGAAATTGAGGTTATGTTGAAGGTATTTATAGGATTAGGGAGACTTGCAAGAAGATGAGGATAAAAGAGTTTTGATTTCAGATGTCTAGGGAAGGTGACTTTCTGGTGTGCAGGCCAAGGGGAAACAAAAGTTTTAGTCCACATTTTCTTTGTAGTTTCTCCCTTATCAGTCTGCTGCTGCACACCAGTCAGGTGGGGAAAACAGGATTATGTGCCTCCTTCCCCCTGGAGCCTCATGTGAGTCACTGATTGGCACATTGTAGTCCTTGGTTTGTTCCACAGGTTGGCTGTCGGTGTCTTAAAATACAACCACCAAGGTTAAAGAACAAGAACTGATCAGGCTGGAAACTTCTTTTAAAATTTTTTTTTCATGAAAAAGAGAAGTAAAGCTGGAGTAGATTCTTAAATCTTAGATATTCTTAAGAATATCTAAGTGATATTCTTAAATATAAGAAGTGGTATTAATGCATGACTGTGAATTAATATGATGAATCAAATAAAAAGGTGAGGCTCTGCTAAGAGTGAAACAATAACATTGCTTTTTATCCTCAAAGTATCATTAAAAGATACTTCCTTTTGCTTGCCTCCTTTGTTCACTGCGCAGCTATTGCCTTCAGAAAAGGGAAAAAAGTCATAGCTAAATGTTGAGTGAGAAGAGCTCATTCCTCGCCTGTGGTGCAAAATATAAATAGAAGCAAGTGACCAAAATATAGAAAAACTTTCCCTAGTTTGTACAATAGTTCAATAAAGAATGGGGATATTGAACAAAGTCTTTTGATGCACAGTGTCATTTTATGCAAGCCTCAAAAGTTTCCAATAATTTTAGTTGTCATAATGAAAATCCCTGTTTCTGCCAGACTATTTTTGTTGCATTTTGTTTGCTTTTTTTTTTTTTTTTTTGGGTCAAAGAAAACTGCTTTTAGGGTCAGTGAATGCAGAATGAAAATATGTGTCAGGTACTGGGAGAAGGTAAGTACACGGTTTCCTGAAAATGTACCTTTTTTTTTTTTTTTTTTTTTTTTTTTTTTGGGTCAAAGAAAACTGCTTTTAGGGTCAGTGAATGCAGAATGAAAATATGTGTCAGGTACTGGGAGAAGGTAAGTACACGGTTTCCTGAAAATGTACCCTAATGTGGCTCACCTATTAAAAGGAAGTCATCTAGAATATCTGTTCTTAGTGATAGTTGACCTTCCCTCCTAAGTTACATTCATTTTGATTATGCCATTTCTCAATAGTTGTCTTACTGTGTAACTTTTTAGCTTCAGTCTCATTCTCTTGGCTTTCACTGTGAGGGTTCTTGCAGGTATTTCCCTTCAAATAAGGAACATCATGGTGTTGACCTCAGGGTGTTATAAACCACTAGTAACAATTCACTCACCAAGGGGCATT
>NW_005054348.1:3415722-3421889 GCF_000277835.1 Geospiza fortis | reverse complement strand
TCAGGAAGCATATAAGCGGTGACATCTTCCTGTGTTGATTCCAATATGCTTTTGCGGGGTTTTGCAGAACTTTGTTTTGGTTTGGTTTTGTGGTTTGGTTGTTTTAGGTTTTTTTTTAATAGAGTTTAATATAAAATCTTTTTACTATTTTTACACAGGCATGTTTTCATTTAGACTACAATGTTCAGGAACTGAATGTGCCTTTTTTATGTATGCAGAGCCCTCAATAAAGAAAAGTCATGTTCTTGTAGTTCCAGTTAGTACTATAAATAGCTTTAGAATAATGTTGTGCTGAGAGCCATAGAGAGCCCCCATAGATACCTCCCAGAATCTTGTCAAAAGACAGAAGAGCAATGTTCTTTGGAGCTCAAAAGAGAAAGAACCCTTGCTGGTTATGTCTCTTGACATGAATTTCACTCAATATCACAAGTAGAGGGGAGATATCTCTAGTTTCCTTTTACCCTTTTACCCTGATCATGTTTCCTATAAAACTGCTTGAGCCTTAGTAAAGGCAACTACAATTACAGTGTCAATTGCCACTTTATGAAGAGAACTCAAGGATAAGCCTCTGTATTCCACATCCATTTCCTCCTGCCCATAAACAGCCCTGTTTCTCTGACAGCTCTTTCATCATCATCAACTTGACCTAATGCAGAATTCTGTCTGCTGCGTCCTTTTGTGTTGCTGTGGATGTCTCAGCCATTCTTCAAGTCAGCTAGGCCTGCTCTTGTAGATTGTTTCTGCACAGTATCCTTGAGGTAAAACCTGTCCCAGCTATCCATGCAGCTGAAAAATTACTCATGTGGAGTCTTGCATCTCACTTACTTCACCATCAATTTCCTTGGCCATGACTTGACAAAAGCAGTCTTGTCCTACTCTCATTCATTCAAAATGAACACTTCTGTATTTTTTTCCATTTCACTTTGTTTTCCTTCATTCCTTCATTCCTCCTTCTTTTCTGTCTCATCAAGACTAACTACTAGCTTCCAGTGTCAGGGCTACTCAGAGTCTTTAACTCTCTACTCAGTATTTGTCTTTTTTTTTAATATGAGAAGACAGACTTTCTCTGTAGATGTTAAACCACATTGGTGTCAATCACTTGCCTGTTGTATTCTTATACTGGCATCTCTTACCTTACCTGTTTTCTCCTCCAAGGGATGGAGATCTTGGGTATCTAATGGCATGTTTCATTGCCCTCCCACAAATCCTTAAACTGCTAATTTACTATGATGCCTCAGTGTTCTTGGCACCACTTAAATTAATTAGTTACTTGTGTAACTAATTAAACTGTAGTACTGTAACTAACATGCCATGTCCAGTCCACTGTGTTTCTTTGAACATCCTCATCTGTATCCTAGCTGTTGCTGATTGTTTGAAAGAGAAAAGTTGCTTTGAGGAAAAGGCCATCATTCTAATGTGTTTGGTGTTTGTACAAAGCCTGGCCCTCTGGCTCTTGGCAGCTCAGAATCAGCAGGTGATTAAGGTATGCTTTGTGTCACTGGGTCTATGTAAATGGTTGATGGATTGTGATTTGTTGTGGATTCCAGCAGATTGTTCCAGACACCTTCATTGAACTTGCCACATATGCCACTTTGATAGTAATATACAGGCAGGCATATGACACCTAGAGGTGTTGATGCATCATGAAATATTTATAAGTATAGGAATAATGTAAAATCTCATCCAGACTCGATCCATCATTTTGGAACGTTTCATACCTGAAAAATCTCACAGTGTTCTGTACAGCCACCCATGGAGGCTTCATGGAGACTGCAAATGCACTTTTAGTGTGGATTGAAAATTAATAAACCAAACTCTGAAATTCAGTTTAGTTTAATTTTTAACACCTGATGTAAAAGCTAAAGATTTTTGCATGCTGGGGACAACATAATTGGTAATAATCATTTGAAATGTGTCTCTGTGTTAGCTATTTGCAGCTTTAAAGTAATTTTCATTCCAAAAGTGTGTTTGAAAAATGCTTCAAGGCACTGAATTCCAAAATACAGACTAAAAGGTGGAGCCTTGATATGTTTGGCTTAGATCTGTTCAGAGTATCCAAACATACGTGCATTCGCTGATTTTGGTTGAAAAATTCAGCATAATGTCTTAGCATCTTAGTTCAAGTTGTATCAGAGTTTTACAAATACCACGATAAAACAATGATGGCCTTCAAATAAAAACCATCTGTTAGCAGTAGATTCAGTAACTGCTGATTACTAAAATGCATTTAAAACTTAGACACAGACAAAACCACATTGACCAATGTGCTGAGTCAGGGCCAAATAACAGCAGCCCAGGCACCATTGAGCTGTACTGTTATACATGCTGCTCATCCTCCCCACTGCGAAATCCTGCATACGTCACCATCTCTGCCCTAATTTTGTCAATAAAGCTCTTCATTAAATTAAATAGCCAAAACAAGTTATCCTTTAGAAATTATGATTTAGCTCTCTAGAGTGTTTTTGGTTTTTTTTAGCCTTTAATAATAAGCTATATATAGATGCAAACAAACATTTTCAAAAAGCAAGTAAATGGGCTTATGTATGTCTGCAGGAAAATGTTTTGACTGTGTAACTATGATAATGTGATTGACAAGTAGGGAAACAGCAGGGGTTATTTTATTTTTCTGGCTTGGTAAGTGAAATGCTACCTGGATGGAACACAGATGTGTAATCCATTTTTCCCTTTCTAATTAGTGATACTTTGAACTCCTTGG
Source organism: Geospiza fortis (assembly GCF_000277835.1). NCBI lineage: Eukaryota > Metazoa > Chordata > Aves > Passeriformes > Thraupidae > Geospiza > Geospiza fortis. The sequence goes on along the minus strand of NW_005054348.1, from coordinate 3,419,173 downwards.
GGGAGACCAATTTGTGGACCCCTTGCTGCATTATGCCTTCAATAAACACATATATTGACTCTTAAGCAAATCAAATAGCTCAGCTTCTGAAGCCTGATTTTGCTTTCAGTCTCAGTATATTGCTGTGTGATTTTTACAGCTTGGCATCTTGTAGAATTTGTGGAGTTAAAAACATACTTGTGTTAGTTTAATGAACTCATTGTGAGAAGTGCAGCTTCTTTTCCTTTGTTTGGGATAAAAGATAAGTTGGTACCTAATTTAGTCAGAAAAGTTAAAATCAAATAGTTACTTTTCTTCTTTTAAGTCACTTAAAATTTCTCACAATATAGTATTTGTATAGTAAATTATATAATTTGAAAAAGAAGAGTGAAAAAAATATTGCAGTTGTTTGCAGTGAAATCTGTCTGGAAGTGTGTATTGCCGTGGGAATAGTCACTTCTCAGTCCCATCCCAGGCTCTGCCACTGATCCACTATATTTTAGCAAGCAACCTACTCATTTGGTTCCTTTGAGACAACATGTATAAAATGGAGATGTGGCCACATCGCTTACAAACAGTGTGATGTTAGTATTCAGTTCTCAAAATCTATCTACACTCAGAATTCCCATTTATTTCAGGTGGGAATAACTTTTGGTTGGATCTCAGGAGCATTATTTGTAATGTACATGTTTGAGAGATGACTAATGGATGAAAAGTTTATAGAGGTTTTGTATTTTGAATTCTGGTTTTGTTTTGGTGGTGTAACAAAGCAGAAGGAAACCAAAGCACATTAGTAAGAGATAATACAACACTCAAAAGCATGACTGAAACAAGGGAAACTGTTATGGTTTAGTCAAATCTGATTCACCAGTGCTGAAGTAAGCACATTTTAGTCTAATAAGAAATGTAGTGTACTTATTTTCCAAAAATTAGACCTGATTTCATGCAGTAAGTAGTGTGATTGTTCACACATGATCTTTTACATCAAATTCAGGAAAGCCACATAGGTGCAGGATGACAGGCCTGTGTGTCTGATATTGTGAAGGAGGCACTGGCTATGATGGCAAGGCCCCTGAACTTGTGTCTGAAGAACAGAAGGAAGTCTCATGTAGCCAGTGTTTGCTGTACAGTTGGAAGCAACATCTTAACCCAAGGAGGTTTTTCTATCATCCACTTCATAATAGGGCAATAATTTTGCTGCTTTTCAGTTTGATACAGCAATGTTATCTCTGTGGGAGTATTTGAGGTGCTGTTGGGTTTTTTGGTTGTTTTTACTTTTCTGTCTATAATAAGCAATTACTGCAAGTGTTACTTGAAATAGCAACTATTCTCCCTGAGCTGCAGTTTTATTTTCTTTTGGCTTTTATTTCAGCTGCGGGAGCCAGCTGCTCCAAAGAGTGTGGGAAGCTGACTTGGAGGCCTGTCAGCTGTTGATCCGAGGGTTTCAGCTGAAAGAAACCAGTTGCTGTGGTTTTGAGGAAGAAGAGAACCAAATGGATGAGATGGAGATGACTGCTGATGCCCCACCTGATTCTGAAAAAAGAAAAGAAGGTCACTTTCTAAAGGGCACAGAGTGGGGTGCTGTTTCCTGCCCCAAACACAGGGAGCTGAAAGAGGTATCTGAAATACTCTGCAGCTGCATTTCAAGGGATACTGCTGGTTTTCCTGTTGAGGGGAGGAGGTGAATCTTTGTGATGGGTCAGCAGGGCAGGTTAAGTATGAACTTAACATCTGGCTTTCAATCTGGAACATAAATAAAATAGCTTATTAGCTTCTCAGAAGTCCCTCAAGCCTTTCCCTTTTAACATCAATCTTTTTAAAATGCAGAAATTATTCAGGCAATAAATACAGAATGTACATCAGGATTTAAAGGAAAAGCTATTAAGTATTTAGGAGAAATTATCAGTTGTTCCTCATCTCACCAATGAGTTTCATTCTGAGTTGGTCCTGCTGACTTGTTAGCCTGGGTCATTGGTAGCTGACATTGAGAGAGAGTTACTTTTCCTCCCTTAGTGAAATGGTCAAAGGCTTCTGAGCTAATAGATGCTAATAGGCTTACAGCATCCAATGATTATTAAAAGGATGAAAAAATAATGAAGCTTAGAAGGTTTGACAAATTTCTTTTATGTTTTCATGTTTTGATCTGGAACGCTATCCCTGCTTGAAAAATGAACCATTATCTAATAGTCTTTTAACTGTACTGCCTATGTCAACAAGCTGTTAAAAAAAGCTTCATCACCCAACAGCACCACTGAGACAAAAAGCCCCTCCAACAGCAGTTGTTAGTTTTATTATCATGGAATTAAGTTGAAAAAAATTGAATTATGCTTAATTGCATATGATGTTAAGAGCCATTGAACTGTGCATTGCTCTGAAATCTGATGCCTAATTTTGCATTTATACTGGCTGAGTTTTAGTGAGAAGCAGACCCATACCTGACCGTAAAATCTCCTCTTGTTAGTAAAATTCTGGTTTTATATTGGGCTTCAGTAGTTCTTGCAGTCTTTTCCCAGAGCAAATGGTTTACAGACTGGCTTCACAGAGAGAACATTTTTATTAGAAATAGTCAGCTTGGCTTTGATTCCACCCCATCACTGCCTTACCATATTTTTTATGAGTCTACTGAAATAATATGAGGAGTTCCGTTGGTTATGGAAAGCTGTGCTCCTCTTTCAAAAGTGCTTAGAGGCTCTGGAGTGTTTGGGATTTTGTGACTGTTTCTGTAGCACTCCTGATATTTGTGTTATAGATTATCACCTCTTTCACCCCTGCAAGCCCAGATTGTTTCCCTGAAATCAACCTTGCTATCCAAGAATGGCAGCTGGGCAGCTGAAGTGAGATGACTTCTGGTTGTGGAGAGATCTGTAGGACTTGAGAGATGATTCCCCACATCTTGAATGGAAGAGGAAACTGTATTTGCAGTGACAGGCAGTATCTAAACTTTTAGAGAAGAGCCATAACAAATTATTCCCTGACATCTCTTAGTAGTTCATCACAAGACGGAATATAAAAGCAAATTAAAAAACCTGACACAAATCATGCTAACTTCTGGTTTTGAATATGTTGAAGTGCAAGGAAAAAATTTGTCTTGATTTGTAAATGGACTTGAAAAACAAACCACTTCCGAAGCATTTATATGCTCTGTTATATGGTAGTGACTTTTTATTTTAAAATAATTCAATATTTGTGGCAAAAAAATAGTGATGTGGTGTGTAGTCTCTCAATTCAGCCATTTTTATGACTTCCATAGAAAAACTTATTCCTTGCCATTAGCAGGGGACCTTTTCATAGCCATTTATCAGCAAGTGAGGATACCTAATAGAAAAACGTGTATTTGTCAAAATATGTGGTTTCACATTATTTAACAAAGCTGTGGTGCCCCTGTTAGAGGGGTAGCTTGCAGTGGTTGCCATTTTTCTGGAATGACTCTTCTGTTCAACTGTGGCACAACCTCTGTTCCGCCTCAGGGAAT
>NW_005054348.1:3372655-3415706 GCF_000277835.1 Geospiza fortis | reverse complement strand
TTAGAGGTTACTGAATTAATTACTTCAAGACAATATAGGAAAGGTTGATAATAACATATGTGCATATATGTCTTGGAAAGTACATTACAAGCCCAGGTGATTTATTTACTTTACAGTGGAATTCTATAAATTAAGTTCTCCAGTTATTTCTTGTGTCATATAGAACTAAGCACTAGTGCCAGGTGAATATTGGTTTTGTTGATGTGTACTATAAATAGTTTTCTTGCATATTACTGTATCTTACTCTGTAGGTTTACTTTGAAAGCAAGAAAAACTAAGTAAGAAACATAACAATAATAATAAAAGCAAAACAGATGAAAGAACTCTTCTTGTAGATCCTCAGATGCTGCTTTTCAGAGGGGCCATTTATCATTTTAAATTAAATAGCCTCACTAAATCATAAAATATGACATGTTCTGGTGTAAAATATGTAAGGTATAAATTCTTTGGAAGTTTGTTATTTTACTGTCATGTGAGCACAGGTTTATTAACTGTCAACAGTTATTTTATAGTTTTCATAACTGTGTGTTTTAAGACAGTGCTGATTTTTTTTCTACAGTTTTTATGTGGTAGACTGGCATCCCAAAATAATTCAGTAAGTCAGGCTTCCTTTATAACCCTGACTGTTAACTAGGGATGAAAATCAGATGCATTGGCAGCTCAGCTTGTTGAAACATCATTAATGATGTTTCGGTAAAAGCTAAATAAAATGAGGCCAGCAAAAATCATCCTGTGAACCACTCTGAGTTACTTAAATAAGATGTGCTTCTCTCAGTTGAAGGTAACTCATCAGGCTCATTAGGCTAGCATTAGAAAAAGACTGGAGCAAAGTTGCAGACAATATTGCTACCCTCAGTCATGTGGAATGTATTTGATGTAGATTCTTGAATTCTCATTTAAGTGTGTACTTTCCAACTGGTAGCTGTGTTGGTGAAATTAAGGTGCCCCATCATTTCAGTTGTAGTTTGACTTTTTGTGGCTGTTTGGCTTGATTTTCTTCTAAGCCTCTGAAGAATTTAAGGTGGGTTTTAGTTTTCATCCCACATGTTTCATGCTTTTAAACTGAGTGAGGTGGAATTTGCAGTGATCATAACATAAATCATGGTTAGATGCAATCTGGGTGATTTCTAAAATATACAACACCATTTCATTTCTCTTCAGATATTAATGCCTGCTTCTTCCACTCCTTGTAATATCTTGCTTAATTTTTTTGCTTCTTGATAATATATGTGTAAGCAAACACTTTCATAAAAAGCTTTTAAAAACAGCAAAACCACCAGTGATCACTAATAAACTGAGATTTTTGTGTGTGCTGGAACCTCCCTAACAGCAAGTAACCTGATGAACATGGCTATGTGTGCACCTGCAGGCTTGAGTTCCTGACCTATCCTTTTTTCTTCTTCTGCTCTCTGGCATGCTGTGCAGTGCTCCCTCTTAATCACTATGAAGGAAAGAAACACCTACTAGATTTCAAGAAAATTGAGGTGATTAAAGTTACAAGGTAAAATCCAAAATTCAGTAGTTTTTCCTTCTGTAAGTCAGCATTTTTTTGTAGTTGTCCCATCAGAATTGTTTGTAGTTGATTTCTCACTTTTTCATCACAAAGAAAGTAGAGAACAGGGATAAGGATAAGGTCAGCTGTCTTTTTCCTCTTCTCTGCATACTTCAGTTTAGCCATCTGGGGTGATGTTCTGGGGTTGGTTGAAGATCACTCTGGTGTTTGGAAAATGTTCTATAATTGTAAAGCCTTCATGAGATTAAATTTTGAAAAGCTACTGATGTCTAAGTGATACCAAATGGACCATCACAAAAAATAATATTTAATGGAGTGTCTGCCATTAAAAAGAAGTTATCACAGAATGTGATACAACATTTTTCAGAATTTAGTGATAGCAAGCACCAAGAAAGCCTTTGTGAGCAGACTGTAACTGATTACAGTGCATTGGGATGGCCTGTGGTCCAGGAGGCAAATTTGTAATGTGTAAAGGACAAAGCCTTTTGAAAGCTAAATAAACTCTGCATTCATCTGAGCTTTAATTACATGCTGTATTTGTGGAGCTTAGAGAATAATTTAGAAATTTAAATTTTAATCTTATTTTTAAATGTCAGCATGAAGCATTAGTGAAAGTCAGCGTTTGTATGTTTCTTGTATTGATCCCAGCTAAAAAAGGACGTCAGTGGCAGGAGGCAGCTGCCTTGTACACAATGGTCAGATACTCACTGCACAGCCACGTGTGGAGCTGTGCATCACAGTGTCCCTCAGCTGCATCTGAGACTGGGGTGGGGTTCTGCTGGTAAAAATGCTGGCTCTTTAGGAAGGGATTGTAGCACCTCAGGAAGCTTAATGCTTATGTGTAATTTTGCAGTAAAAATACCATCAGAAAATTAATATTACAGGCAAGAGAAATTTAAACCATTTTTTCAGATTGATTACTGAAAATAGTATCCGGTAACAATTGTGATTTTGTGGCAGATTAATGATTTTGCACTTTTATTATGTGTATCTATATATATATATGTGTGTGTGTGGATACCAGTGCAGTATCCCTATCTCAGTTTATTATCAACAACACTGTTATGTGTGATTAGTATTAATGATTTCTCAATGATGCTAACATCAAATTTCTTTGCTCCTCAGCCAGTCAATGAAACATTGACTAATTTCGTATAGACTTCACATATGAAGGAAATTTTGAAGGAAGAACTGACTATAGCATTTGTTTCAAGTAGGAAACCTTGATTGGGCCTCTCATTCTCCTTCCCAAGATAATTTGCAGGGTTTGTACCAAAAAAAAAAAAAAAAAGCCTTTAGACTCTTGAATGGTGTACAGATCTGCAAGAGCTTGATAGAAAAGTTTGTTTCAATCTATAGTTAGTCCTTCAGTTTTAGAGACAGTATTCCTTGTGGGTTTTAAGTGAGAAGCCAAAGCAGGCCTTAATAAAATGTATTCAAATATAGTTTTAAATATTGGGTGGCTGCCACTGCTCCATTATAAATGCAATTTAAGTCTTTCATGCATGTGAAGAAAATTGATGCAATTTTTCAGCTTACATAACTTTTTATTGTGCTATATGGTTTTTATAAGTTCCATTACAATCATACTGTTTATATAGCATGTATCTACTATATACTTAATAATTTATCTCTAACAGGTTATGGAAGACATTTCATTTGGAACAGAGGGTCATTTATCTGAGGTAAGTGTTTCCTAGGCAGTATAAAGTGGTGTTATTGTACAGAATTCTCTTCGTCTCAATTAGAATAAATGACACTTGTTTTTATGGTGTTACCTTTGCTTAGAAATTGCACTTGTGTGAGCACTTGGAAAAGCAACACAGTCACAACTAGAGTGGGCCCATTCCTTTTTTTCTTTTTTTTTCTGTTGAAGATAATGGTATAATTGCTGAGTATTTCAGGAAGTTTATAGTTAAAACCTCTGCTCATATTTTCAACACATACCAACAACAGGATGAACATGCTGGGGAAAATAAGAACCAGTAAATATTTAGCCAGCCCCACTGTAGCGCTGTCATGATGCTTAGGAATGGAACAAAATCATGATGCTTAGCCTGTTTTCTTGTGTGCCACTAAAAATACCTTTGTGTTTATTTTTGAAGTATACAAGCATACTGCAGCAGAATACACAGTAATAGGAATTTCATCTAACAAAAATACTGGATATTTGTAATTTTACACCATTTTCACAAATAACAAGATCTGAGAACTTAGTGCATGTATTTAAGAAAACTAGGATAATTGAGGAACATGAGATGCATGGCCTATGAGAAAAACCTGCCAACATACAAAAATCTGTCTACCTACAAACTAAGAGTTTAGGTAATACATGTGTAAGGAGGGTTACCCTGGGTCTAAGAGCTGTACTGTTCCAGTCTGGTCCATTTGTATATCAGTGTGCCTTGGGTTGCAACTTACATAGTATAAGGAAATTTAGTATCCAAGCATTGTGTCCACCCAGCAAATAAATTACATGGACAAGTAACCCCCAGTTCACCTTCCACAACAGCATACATACCTCCTGTCAAGTACAACTGACAAGTGCTCCAAACCAGGCAAATATTAAAAAAATAAATATTAAATTTAGGAAAACTGTTCAGATGAGGCATTTCTTTAGGTTCCCACCAGTGAATCCAAAGACTGTGGAGCAGCTGGAATGATCCAGGAGAGATAATCTAACTGCAACACCAAACTCAGATTGTTGACTTTGTGTTCAAGGAGACTGTGACATGAGGGCACACCTAGGATAGATTGCTTGGCTGTGTGTGAGTTCAGCATAAATAAAAACAGGAAGCCTTGAGAATGAAGGTGAACCTTGCAGAAAATGCAAATGGCCTTTCTGATCAGTGAACTTTGCTGTGAATTGTAGATAAACTGTCTAGCTGCTTGTGTCCATGCATGACATGAAATAGGGACAGGTAAGCCCGTGGGATAAAGACAGCACAAATCCCTACTGCCATCAGGGCAAAATACTGAGGGCATCAGAGGTCACAGGTATACAGGGCTGCCACTGTAGAAGTGTGCACCAAGAGCTTTAGGTCTTAGAGTCCTCAGAAGCAGAGAGACTTTCAAGGTTTTGGCAGAGGGGGACAAAAGTGCATAAAGAGAATATAAAGCAGCAATAGAAATAAAAGGAAAGGAAATATGGTAGAAAGCCAGGCTCTACCACACTGCCACAGCTGGACTGATGGTGACTTGTAGAGAGCTCTCCACAAAGCTCTGTGGAAGTGTCAGCAGCCTGTACCATGTCAAGGTTTTACCTAAATGTGCCTTTGGAGCTCTGGTCCCCTAATTCACTCTGGTCAGTCTCCTCACTCCTTGCAGGAGAGCACCCAGTTAGTCATTCTGGCATCTTAGTGACTTGGGAGCAGAGATGGGAATGAACGACACTAGGAGCCACCTATAAATGAAACCCAGCTCTACTGACTCCTTGAACAGCAGGGTGTGGACACAGGAAAACAGTTTGGTACTTTTGTTTCTTTTTCCAAGTCCTGACCCACTGTGAATTTTTATTGGTAAGTCAGTAAATAGCCTCATCCTCCCGCAGCAGGAGCTGGAATTGTCCCAGTGTAATTAAATGAGCCAGTGCAGTGTGTGCCCTCATTTTAGAAAGTCTGCAAATAGGGAATATCTTCAGTCTAGTAGGGATGAGAATAGGAAGACTGCTGTCAGACCCCAGCAGGGTGCTGGAAGGCAGTGAAAAACTCTATTCCTGCAGAAATGCTTTTCCAGGGACACTCCTCTGTAGCTGTAATGGGACATACACAAAGGGAAGAATTGCCAACGTCCCACTGTAATTCTGATGAGTCATTTAACACTCCCATGTGGAGAAGGGTTAGGGATCAGTGCAAGCAAAGGGAGTGTGGGAAAAGCATGCTATGGTGGGAAAGAGGTAGGTCACAGCTGGCTGGAAGGCTTTATGCCTAAAATGTTGCATATGACAAAGTGTGTCATATGTGTGTCATAGTGCTGAAGTCTCCTAAATATATATATATATATAAAACCACACTGATGGAACAAGGGAGCAGTCTCTAAGTGGAAGGTGAGAAGAGCAAAAGTAATTGGGAAACAACCTTGATCCTGATTCTGAGAGAAGTTAGATAGCTGCCTTCATGAAAGAAAAGCTCATCTAAACAAAATCAGGGAAGCAACAGGGGAGTTTCTGTGGGACAAAGATTCCTCTGTAGGAGGAGGAATCAGCAGATATTCTTTGGTACTGTCCAGAAGACACCAGGTTTATAGTGCAGCACCATCTTGTTTTGGTGCAGAAAAGTGCACCGTCACAGACTATATCAGCAGTTTTTCAGTGGCTCAAAAGTTCTGATAAGGAAAGGACAAAAGTGTTTGTAAGAATGAGTCTAGAAGCATACTGCTCAGTGTAAGTGTGAAGCAGCAAGACCCCTGAGCACACTAAGCTACATTAAACAGAAGACATCCGAAATGGCAAGGGAGTTCAGGGATAAGTTAGAGGCAAGGGAAAGGTGAAAGAAAGCATGGAAGGTGAAAGGTGAAGCACCTTTCTAATAGGCAAGGTGAATGAGAAAATAAATGGAATCAGAAAATTTTTTTCTTCCTTATTCTCTGTGCTTTTGGTCTTTCTAAAGATTATAAGCTATGTCCAATTATGTAGTGCTCCTAGTATTCACTACAAGGTAGCAAGAGTAAAAGATCCAAAGGCAAATGAGATGTACTCAAGTGAGACTAGACTGATGCAATTTCTCCTGAGCACATAGGAGCCAAGAAAAACAATTTCCAAACAATTAACAAGCTCCTTTGAAAACTCCTAGAGGAAGCTTGAAGTCCCAAGGGATCAGTAAAGGCAGACTTTGTGTTTGCCTTTAAAAAGGAGGTAGGCCAGGAGTTTATGTGCCAGTCAACATAATTTCAATTAGGATTAGAGTTCCAAATGGTCTTGATAGATTGAAAGAATAGTCTGAAATCAATAAGAAGGGATATATTGAAAGACAGGTGCAAATTACATTTGAGGGAGAAAAAGAGTCGGATTTATGTATACAGATGGTAAATAGCAGCTAAATTGACAATACTGCAGAAAAAGAATCTAGGTTTATAGTGGACTGCAAATATAGTGGGATGCATTATCTTCATTGTGTTGGAAGCAAGGGCAAATGTCACTTGCAGCCTTATTACTGGGAATGTCAGTTGTAAGACAGAAATAATTACTGTGCTTAGCTGAGAATGCCAAAGCCTCCAGAGGACTATGGCTCTAGTCTGGACACCTCCCTCTATAGAAGACAGGAACATGGTGAAGAAAAGAAAGAAAGGAATAGAAATAAAAGGTTTAGAAATCCTAGTCTGGTTGAAAGTCAAAGTCTTCAACCACATAAAACATAATGATACATAGGAAAGCTATTAGTTATTGTTGTGTGCTATGTAAGGGTAAAATGGAATGTAAGCATCTTGGTTTGTAGCAGGAGGAAAACCTGCTCACTGCAAGGGTACTTTAGCTCTGGAGCAGTCTGTACCCTGCAACCAGAACCACCAGATCCCTGTCAGCTGCTAAGAGCCATGCATGCAGACACCAGCTGAGCACAGTCACAGCAGGCTTGGTCACACTGCAAGTCACAGAGCAAGCTCTGGTGGTCCCTGGCTGCTTCCTGGACAGCCTTGCCATGCTGGTGCTGGTCATGAGTAACGTGCATTGTTCTCAGTGGCCTTCCTCATCTACAACAACTGCCCAGGACAATGCATATGGGTCATTAAAACTGGCATGCAGAGGAGGAACAAATTCTTTTGTTTGTTCCTCCCCTGCACTGTGATCGCCTCATGGCCCTGCAGCTGGTTTATCTCAGGGCATGTGCACTTAGCCTGCATGTGGCTGAAGGATCTGCTCAAGCAGGACAAATATGAATGGTTGCATTTTGTTTCTAGTAATTATTTAAGATATGTCGTGGTCTAACATTCTGGAGTTTCAAGTGCTGACAATTGCCATTAACTTCTGCAAGGGTCAAGGGAAAACATGCAGCACTTCTGTCAACTGTAGATCACCATTCTAAACCTTGTGCCCTAATGGGAAGTATCTGCCTGCAAGGACAACTTTTTGTAGTTGTTATTTACGTTACTTGGAGTTATTTTAAGTAATATATGGCTGAGGATGTTTAGTGCAGGTGAAAGATATCTGGCTTTGACTCTGCAGAAGGTGTTCTAAAGCTTCTATTTTATTTAGATTATGATACTGCTGCTTGGAAGTAAGACAATGCCCTTTTACAAAAGTACCTCTGTAGGAAGAATGAATTTTAAGGATATATCTGGGAATCCTCCTTCTCAGCACAACCACCAAAGACTCTAATAGAGACTCTAATCCCAAATAGAATTAAATTGATCTAGCTACTACAATGCCAATTCTTCTATATAAATAAATAAATTCTATATAAATTGCTAAACTAGATGGAAGAGCATGGGAGATGTTTGCACTGGAAAAGCTGATCAAACATTTTCCTCAAGTAATGCTGTCAAGGAGCTGTTGCTCATAGGTGGCTGTAATGTCTTGTAAAAGGGTAAAACAAAACACAGAGGATGAAAGTGGAAACCATTCCCTCTGTTCTTGGTGCAATATGCTAATGTTACAGCAGTGCATCAGCTGGAACGTTGTCTCTTTTTACCATTTCTTGCATCAGACTTTCGTATCTTTGGGAAAGAATGAGAATTTCTACTTTGTTTGAGAAGCCAGAAGAATTGCACCTTAAAAAGTAAATTACACCCATATTTGTGCTGTTTTCACCTGCTTAAGGGTTTAGAGGGAAAAAAAAAATCCAATCCAGCTATGTTCCCTGTTCAGAGAAAAATCCATAAAACAATATTGCCTCTCAGCTCTCTCCTGACTCCTGCAATCTCTCCCAGCTGCTTCCTAAAAGTGCCGTTAGAGCAAAAATAACCAAACTCTTCAGACTTACAGCATCTTGTAGCATTGACATAACCTACAAGCTTGGATGAGTTGTACTTATGAATAAGTTGAGCTTGAGGCAGAGTCCACTTTCCTCTCAGAGATATTGTTGATCAGTGTAAAGTGCCACTTTCCAGCCAGGAGCTGTTCTGAATAGTTTGTGTATCACTGACAGGGGTTTTCCTGCCTACATAGACAAATGTCAAATAAAAATGCTACCAGTGATGTCACCAGGCATGAAAGGCACTAAGAGAAATCTTTTCTATCTACTTCTCTGGGCTATCAAACCTTTTTAAAATGAGGGCCTGGAGGCAGAAGCTATGGAATTGGTTGAATACTTAGAATAATTGTTGTGTATTTTTGAAAGCACTGTATGTTTCTTCCATTTCTGTTCTTACATTTATTTATTTATTTATTTAAATTCTGGAAAATCATAATTTAGATAATGGTTCCCTTGCATTTTTCACATGACACCTGCAAGTAAATTCCTGGGAGGTGATGCTTGTCTAAGGTGTTGGAGGAACTTCTCATTTCAACTAAAAAGGCAGCTGGGTTATGTAGGTACAGAAATAGTTAATTCATACACAATTATGGCTGTAATCAATAGAAATTAAGCTGCATTATTAGGATTTAAAAACTAATTAAATATAACTTCAATCTTACAGAGCTATTTTGGTTGCTCTGAAGTGCAGCCATGGCCATTTAGTTACGATTAAATTGGTTTCAAGTGTTTAAAGACCTAAACAAGTTTGATTTGACTTTTACACTCTCAGATTTGACTGCCTTCCCATATTGTTGTTACAATTGCTCACATTTGCCTAATATTTATTGTTCTTTTACCTTAATTTCCAAAGTAAATGGGATTTTGTTACATTTTTAGGCCATGCCTTTTGTACCCAAAATGTGATCATTCAGGACGAATACCCTGCATTTTTTCATATACAGAGCTTTCTCTACGTGGTCATAATTTTAGATGTGCTTTCAGAGTACCTGTTTGGTTTTTTCCAGTTTACTGATTTGTTTAGCCTGAACCCTAGGTTCTCTTGGACAACAGTCATCTGTTCTTGCATGCGTGTCCCAGAATGATTCCCTAAGAGCTTTCTACTGATACAAAGGGCCTGGGTTATCCCACTCTGTAACCGCACATGGAGTCCTGCTGGTATGCTGAATAATAATTTAGTAGCTGGATGGAAGACTTTTTCCTCATCTTCCGTCACTGGTCTTCAGAAAAAGACATTCCTAGTTGCTGTAAGGAGAGTGTTTATTTTCCCCTCCCATGCTCTCGGTTTAAAAACAATGGTTTTTTTTTCACATCCATACATTCTGTGGGGTGCTGCTGTAGGTTCTCAGGTTTGGTAATGCCTGGAAGTGGCAGCTCCAGTCCTGTGCACAGAGCCAGGGACTCTGTGCTCCTCTGTGTCTGAGCTGCAGGAGCTTGTAACATAACCTCTTAATCAGCCTTCCTGTCCAGGGCCTGAGCTGTGGCTGGTCCCACTGGGATCTACTGCATAGCCATGTCTGGGAAAGGCCCAAGGAAAGCAGAAGGGTAAAGCTCAGTGCCACAACAGAGAATGTGCCAGCAAGAAGAGCTCTTCTGGCATTCAACCCCATGTATGCAATGTACTGTGAGATGCAAAGTGAAAGGATAGCGCACAACTGAGATCTGGTAAATGTGTTCACCAAAACTCAAATTGTTTCACAGTGGGCAGCATTCCAAAATGTATTAGTGTGATTTCTTTGGAAGGCCTTTGACTGAAGGTTTCATTTCTCTTAAACAACCACTGGTGTCTTATAGCAACTGGTAAGTGCAAAGAACCCCAAGTACTTTTTTCTTTGAAGAGAAAAATTTTCTGCAGATAGTATATGGCCACATTAGAAGCTGGCTTTATTAATGAGTGCACAGACTAGGTCTAGCAACAATCCAGCTTTCTGGATTCCAGCTGATGAATTACTCATTTTTTTAACATGGTTCTAGCAGAAGTTCATCTTGGCACCATAATATTTTTTTACAAATAACCCCTGTCATTACTGTAGACAGCACTATGGTGCCATGGGAGGGAGAGGAAAGGCTTGTCTCAGAGCTGTGCAAATGGATTGATTTTTTTCCTCTCTTCTCATATTTTCTGCTTATTTGGGTCATTTCTCAAAATACTACTTAATGCAAAATATAAAAAATAGCAATTACCCTTGTGCAATGTATCTGAAAAACTTATGAGAAGGACTTTGAAATCGGTTTAAAATACTCAGTTTAAAATAGAAAAAGTATTTGCCATCTGTAAGTTCTAAGTAGAGAAATGTTATTTTTGAAAATTTAGTCTTGTTTAATGATAACTCAGTAAAAAAAGTACAGTTTCATCTTGTAATCTCAAAGACTTTGATTTTTCTTTTCTTTTGCATTTTCTTTTACTGCTTGAGCAAAGTCCCCAAGTACTCTAGCCAGATTTTTCTTCAAAAATATAAGTACATTTTATGTGTATAAGAGTTACCAAAATGTTGCTGCTTGAAATATTTACATGACCTAAAAGTGTAAATCATATTTACACGAACAACTTGAAGTTTGGGTACCTCAATGAGTGGTAAGCATGAGACTTCCCTCCCCTGCTGTGATGAGACAATGGGGGAAAAAGTTCAGAGTAGTTGTCTTCACACCCCTAATCATCTGCTGAAAGTGAGGTTGTGGCTTTTTTTTCTGCTGGGAAGAAGACTGAGACCACAGGCTCATTCCATTTCAGATTAATCACCAATTTATTGTATAGAAACAGTTTTCCGTCCCTCTAATGGGAATTTGCTTTCAGGCAATGTCTTTTCTCTGCAAAGTATCATATTCCCTTACTAGTATTTTATTTTCCCTTTAATTTGATGCAAATTTGAAGTAGAAAAGTGCAGTCAGCAGCAAACGTGCTTTCTTTTATTTTTCAACTTTCTGTAGGAGTTCTTCATATTTTCTGCAGAGTTGGGAGAAAAATGTGAAGCAATAAGTGAGAAATTGGTGCATCTGGAAGATCAATTGCAAAGTTCCGCCTGCAGAGTTGATGAAGGAGTTATTCATATCCTTTTCGCTCCAGCTATGGATATGTATCAATCTCTGTAAGTATGCACATGACGTACTTGCCTGTCAGATTGGCATGGAGTGCTAGTTCTAAGTGTAGGTTAGATGCATTAAGAATGTGAGGAATTATTGTCTTGCTGAAATGGGCATTTTTGTGTAGTAAGTTTTCCTATAATGCATATTTTTTAAAAAAATGATTTAAACAGACGTTAGTTCTTTGTAAATTAGGATTGGGTACTGAAAAGCCTTTATTTTACTGTTAAAATCCTTTTGTTGGTAATGCTCATATAATTAAATGCATAGCACACCAAAAGCTGCATGGATATGAGTGTCCATGCACCTGCATTTCCCAACATGATTTAGCTGAATTAGATGCTACATTATTGACTCAGACTGTGTATATTGTCACTTGTAGTTTGGGGTTTTTTCTTTTTTAAAAAAATGGGCAACAGATGCATCATGTGGCATCCTACACATTATAATCTGCCTCTAACAATCCAGTGCAAGTAACCAGATGAGATATTGTCTTATGCCCACTTATCTCTTTCTGTGCTTTATCAGTCTGTTTTTCTGAAGATTGCTTAACCTTTATGAGAAATTCCTTGGCCATTTTTTCAAAATTTAAGAACATGAAGTTTTGTTTCATTTATAACTTTCATAGGAAAAACTTTCATAAAAGGGATTTTGTTCTTCTAAGAAAGGGCAAAGAAAGTAAGAACGAGTGAAGCTGAGGAAGATGAGAGTACTGAACTGGTTAGGTTTTAGCAGAGAAGAGGTGGCTGGTTAGGTTTTAGCAGAGAAGAGGTGGCAGAAGAAAGAGAGATATGTTCAAAGTGCAGAGATTAGCAGACGAGCCCTTGGAGACATCTGAATGTGAGTAGGGGTGATGATGATGCTAGAAAGGATTCAGTTCCTGCTAAGAGAAGGTGGACAGTCCTACAGAGGATAGTTTAGAGAAAGGAGAATAAATAGTGTGTGGAAATATCTCTGTGTTTTAAGTAATTGGGCATCTATTACAAGTTGTTGCAGAATTCCTATTCTAGAAACTTGGTTTCTTTAAAGGCAGAAGGGTAGAGTGCAAGGGGCAGAGAGAAGGAGGAATGGTGCTGGGGGAAGGGGATTTGGGTTGGAGGAGAGAAATCCAGTCAGTAATTTGTCACTATAAATGTTTCTTTTCTAAGCATTTCCATATACACACAATATACAGAAAGATTATTCAACATTCTTTTCATTATACTTGCAGTGTGCATGCTCGGTTGCAGTTTTGTTTCCCCAGTGCACTCTTCTCAGAGCTGTATGGGTGTGGTTTGTGTGTGTGTGCAGAGCATCCAATTCCTTTCTCCCTTGTATGTATTTACTCTCAAATGAGCTTTCTCAGTGGCCCTTACAGAACCCTGAGGATTGGAGTTATAGGTGCTTTGTAGGGGACTTAAGTTAATATTCAAACTGAACAGTCACATCTGATCATAGTTAAACTTTACTAGGTAATGTGAAATAAGCTAGAAAACTGCATTTTTGGCTCCAGAAGATAGTACACTACATATATGTGAAATAGTAGTGTTTCTTATGTTCTATGGAGTGTGCCTATTTCTTCACAGCTGTTGACACTGCAAGAGTTAGTTAAAAATAAAATTAGTAATTGTAAATTTCAGGAGAGTTGTGGATTAGTCTCATTTTAAGGCACATTTTTCTGATAGAGGTCTGACTTCCTCTATCAGTGAAATTCAGCTGATGTTATCTAAATACAGAAATGCACAGTGTGTGATATCCTGGTCCTAGCAAGACCATCAGTCACAAAATAAGAAATCATGTTTAAGACACAGAGATTACAAAGAAGTAGTTCAGCAATTCAGCTACCCCTCATTAACATTAAGTTGCTATTTCAGAGTAGTCCAGGTCAATGTGCATAAAATGTTACCATCTGGTACATATAATCACTGTGCTGTACTTTAAAAAGGAATGAGAAAAATAGCTACCCTAATGCTACAGACCTGTAGACTGGGGTTTTTTTATATAAAGACTGCTCAGTGCCTATAAAATTAGTTTTCACTCATTGGTAACTTGCCTGTATTGCAGGAACTAGCACTAAGCTAAGAGACAACAATTAGCCTCAGTAGAGGAATTTATTTAATAGATGAATCTGTTGTTTGCATGGTAATCTATTTGATTTTAGATAAAGCAATTTCCTATCACATATACTGGACAATCATGCAGTTTTCATTAAAATCTGGAGAACTTTGAGAGCAGGAGCTTAAAGACCTGAAATAGTAATGAAAGCAGAATAACTTTTTCCAAGTCCATTCACAGGTTATTTTCACCATCTCCATAGATCTCCCAAAAAACTGCCTTACACATAAATGTTACAAAATGTATTAGGTCAAAAATCTAACTGGGAGCTGCACAGATGTAAATCAGTCCTGTGGTGTGATTATTAAAAGACTTCCAAGGACTCCACTGAGAAAAATAAATTCCTAATGCTCTTGAGCCATTTTCCAGTGTTTAGTGTGTGTGTCATAGCTTTGATTAATAATTAAGTTTGTATTGGAAGAAAAAACCCAGATGTCATTGTTTTTCATTCTCTGTTTTGATGGCATAGCACACTTAAATCAACCATGCTGCTCATCATAAGTGCCAGCATGACCTGAACAAAGGAGAAATCCAGTGATATTTCTTGGCCCTGAGTATAGGCACAGACCCACTTGCAATTCTAATTTATTGTTGAAATCTTTCATAAAATCACTAAACTGCCATTCTGTATAAAAAGCATCAAATAACAGGGGCATAGGACTGGATGTTAAAGTTCTCTGTAGCACTATGACATATTTGCTAAATTCTATGTAGTATAACCAAATAAACCTGCAAAATATTCAGTTATGGTTGATCATTAATGAGTGTATGAAAACAGTCCACATCATTAATTGGAAAAACCAAAGGATGAGAGGTGACTCATTATGGTGTCTGCTGAGCTGATGAGAGGTGTTACTTTCCTAACAGTAAAGTCCTGGAAATCCCACTAAAATTAAATGGAGCCTATATTGCAATTTCACAGTCATTTTTTGTTCTTAATGAGTAGTTACATTTTGATAGACAATTTTAATGCATGTAATAGTTCCTCTTGGTGGAAATGCTTTATTAGAAGAAAACCTAGCTGTAGTATTATTACAAAAACAATGTTCTTTCCTTGCCCTAAAATGGATATTTTAATCAGTTATTCTGAAAGCAGAATTTTGTGCCTAAACATTGATTAAACTTCTCAGGTCATTTTGCTAATCTTTCATCTTTATCCTGCAGCAGGCTCCCACACCAGTCTTACTTTATACCAGAGCAGATTTTCAACAGAATCATGTAAACTTTAGCCTTGTCTGTAGCTCAGTGAGGAATCTCACTCTGGGTGAACCTGTAAGAGATTTTGGGATCCTCCAAGAGTTAGAGGTGGCAATGGCACACTCTTTGATTTTATTTTAGATGACAGGAGGGTGAGCTCTTCCCACTGTGTGTCACACGGAGAACATGGTTCCACTTGTATACTTTATGCTCTCATAGAGGTAGGCCTGTGTATTTCCACCCAGGTCCTGCAATTTCTTCGCCTTCCATTTTCTGTTGGAGCAAGCAATTTGAAAGTAGCTGATATTCAGACCACTAAAGGGCTCCATTTTTCAATATGTAGCAATCATTCTGTTGCAGTTTTTGGGGGAGTATTTTGGGTTTTGCATGGAGGGGTATTATCTTAGTTTATAGAAATAACATTCATGGATGTCAAGGAGGGTGACAGTAATCAAGGGGGTAATTGAGAAAATTCTAATTGGTTGCACTACTGCAAATACCCCTGAATTTTGTAAGGAGAATTGATGGATTTCCAAAGGTCATTTTACTCTCTTGCTGTGACACTGTACAGAAACAGCAGGGACTTGCTTAGTGTCTTTCCCTTGCTCCCAAGAATGCTCTTCAAAAAGGCCAAAACCCAGGTCATTCAAAAGACTTACTGAGTTGTCTTGGCTCTTCACTGGTCCTTTGGTATGTAGCACACACAATCAAAGAATGGTTTAGCTGGAAATGACCTTTTGACATCACCTGGTCCAGCTCCTTGCTCAAGCAGGGTCACCTAGAGGAGGTTGTCCAGGATGTTGTCCAGTCACATTTTGAATATCCCCAAGGATTAACACTCCACAACCTGATTGTGCAACACAGTCCAGTGTTTGACCACCTTCAAGCAAAAAAAAAAATCTTCACGTATTCAGATTCAATTTCCTATTTTGGAATTTTCCCCTGTTGCTTCTTGTTCTGTCAGTGGACAAAAAAAGTCAGAAGAGTCTGGCTCCCTCTTCTTCATTCCTGCCTTTCAGCTATACACAGTGGTAGTATCCTGTAAGCCTTCTTTTCTTCAGGTTGAAGAGTCCCAGCTCTCTCAGCATCTCCTTATGTGATGGATACTCAAGTCCATTAAACTGGTCCCATGCTGGAGTCATTCCAGTAAGTCCTTGTCTCTTATTGTGGAACTCACAACATCCAGATGGGACCTTAGCAGTGCTGATTAGGGTGGAAGGATCATCTCCCTCTGCCTGCTGGCTGTGTTTTTGTTAATCCAGCCTGGGAGGCACCTTTGCCTCATGACGTGTTGCTGGTGTACAGTCTCCTGTCCACCATGACCTCAAGGTCCTTTTCTACAGAGCTGTTTTCCGTCTGGCTTAGCCTCTCCAAGGGTGCTGGTGCCTGGGGTTAGAAGTGACACTTGCAGTTAGGTGGTGGCACATTGAGCTGAGCTTCTGTCTGCAGGCACTGTAGAGTTTGGCTTTCGGAAACAAGCAGAATAGTTAACCAGGTTAGAAACAAGAACGACCAAAAACCTCGTTTTGATTATTTCTGTTCTTCAAGAACTAATTTCTTCTTCAGATGTCCAAAAAATGCAGTTACTTTCCAATGTCCCATTGGCCTTTATCTCAGAGGAGTTGTAGTCCTTCATTGTCCTTCCAATGTCTTTTATCTTATAATATGTACTCTCAGTTTCTAACCTTTCCTATAGGAAGGCAACTGATCCATAACATCTACTTTTTGTCTCTTTTCCCTGAACATCTGGGCTGAGAGATCAGAAGCTGCATTTGAGCAAAATGATCCCATTTTTTTCAAAACTTAAATAAGTCTCTACAGTAATTTGATCTGCTTTTTATCTGTTTGCAAATTATGGGCTCTGAGATGATGCTCAAGTTTTTCAAAGAGACAAAGTTAAATAGGTGAAAAGCTTAAAGCAAGACAATGTTAGATCTGCAGCATTATTGAATATGGGTTGTACTTGTTCCCAAGTACTTTAATTTACTGCTTATTTGACATTGTGGAGTTTTTTTCAGTTTTTAGAGGAAGATAGCAGAACCAGAAAATATTCCTAGTTGGAACTTGTTTTCACTCCTGCCTTGGATACTGGCTTAATATTTGCAGCACTGGATAGAAAATTTGAGCATGAAGGACACATATGCATGTGGAGCCATGCAAAACTGTTCATTTGCAGTTTTAAAATTGGTGGAGCTTTTTCTCCAGATATAACCTGTGTGTGGATAGAGATGGCATGCTCATCTATATACCATATATTTGTCTTAGCCATAAAGGCCCATTTGACAGTTACTTGTCTACACATGATTATGGTGTTATTTATGAGGTTATTGGTACTTGCTGTACTTAGACTATGCAGTCATCTCTTTTTGTTGCTCCATCTTTTTGTTGGTTGACAGGTTTTTTCCTGTCTTCCTCATTTTCTTCCATCCTTTTAAGATTTCTCATCCACTGTCACTGAAACATTTCAGTTTTGCTTTTTCTCTCTACCTGAAAAGAATTTCGTAGTTGCCTGGGATATTACAAGTAACAGCATGTAGTCAGAGACTATACATCAGAATTAACAGTTTAACAGTTAGGTTTTCAGCTGAGCCTTATGATTAAGTTGCAGAGGGGTGGAGAATCCAGGACTTAGAAGAGGATGATAATATGTCTTACTTCAGAGAAGATGCAAAGCATAATTAATTTGTCCTTGTACAGTGCGCTTTGTGATCCTGGGATAGGAGACGCTTTGTGTGTACTACTACTACTCATAATCAGAGACAGAAGCCCTTTAGATTAACAGAGCTGTCCAGAAATTAGAAATATGCATGAACATATTAAGAGCAAAATATCATAGCAAATGCATGTAAATACACAATGATGAAGTTTTGGGGAATTGATAACAGAATCAAAAGCAGCCAAGACTTTTCAAGACATAGTAATGGTTGCCTGAAAGAGGTGTGGTTAGTATAGCTTTACCATGGTCCAGTCACAATTTTTCAAAAGTAGCAGCTTAGTTGTTACAGTCACATAACCTGAGCCCTTCGTTTTTTCTTGACATTGCATTAACATTGTGGTCAAGTAAAACAACATTTCCTAATGTATGAGCTCTGCAAAGGACAAACTGTCCTTGTGCATTATTATTTCTGTGTGTTGTACTTTTGAAACTGAGTTGTTTCAGTGTCATCCTGTTTCACTTCCCTTGAAGTGAGATTCTGGCATAATTTGATAACATACTGCTAGAAATGAACCAGTTTGTGTCTTTTAGTGCCTTTTCCCTTCATCCATACCTGTCCAGTAGGCCTCAGTGGGATAGGATGGGCCCTAGGGTTTGTCATAGACTTGATCATTGGTTTACCATTTCAGCAGGCTCTGACTTGCCTCTGCTTGCTTTCTTCTCCACACAAAGTAAGCTATAGAATAGAGGATAAAATTGGTTGTCTCATTGAACTTGGACTTCTTCCAACAATAGATAGTGTTGCTGATTTAAGATTATCAGCAGAAAGCCCAGTATATTGGTAGTACAAACTTGTTCCCAGTCATAGTACAAAAAGCTGTACTGCCAGGGAAGCCTAGCCACTTTAAGTGGCTTGTGCACATGTCAGTAGTTGCTACTGTCTCTGTGAACGTCCTGCCTTCGTCTGCACCCCTTGTTGCCACCACGTGACACCCTCCCTCTCATCACTGTGGAGCTGGGAAAGAGGGAAGTGGAAGGTCTCTTTCAGAGGCTGAGCTGTTCACCATCAGTTTCTTCCTGAATTCATTGCAGGGACCCTGCAATGAAATGTGGAAAACTCTTTCTTAACCAAATGAAGCATTTTATACTAATTATTGGATACTTTTCAGGTGGCCTTCTTCCCTTTAATGCACAACAGTACAACCTCATTACTGCCCTCTTTGCTTTTCAAATTGTTCAAAGCATTCCCTGTGGAGTCTTGTATAGATTTATGTTTGTGTGTTCTGCACTATAATTATAATGATAATTCAGCTAACATGAAAGCTTTCTGGAGGTAAGTGTAGCAGAAACACTTTCTCTGCTGTAAGCTAATTTTGTTCCTTACCTAGATTCCCACCCCACCTTGCATAGCACACGTTGTTGAGCTCACTAATGCCACACAAGCTGTGGTCACTTGGCATTTGTTTCAGACTACTCCTGTTGCCTTCACCTGGGCTGTGTCTCTGGCATAAAATTCCACCCTCTATCCATCAGGGAACTCACACCTAGTGCTGCTGCCTCCATGGCACACATTTTTTGTCTTCTTCCTTCCTTTTTTCCCATGAGAGCAGTATCCAAGCTGTATCCCCCATCCCCTCCCTTTTTTAAACTGCTAAATAATGCTACTTGAGAACTTGAGTTTGCCTGCATTTTTCTTTTGCTAGCAAGTGTGAGAAATGTATTAATATTTAATCCAAACAATTTGGAAGAAGTTGAAGCTACAATTAGATAGCTATGGCCATCTGTTGTGAACAGCAGAACAAGAATGTACTTAATAACTTGGAAAGAGAAAAGGGACTGCCAATCACCTATAGAATATTCCTTAATAAAGCTTGCACAGTCTCTGCAGAGGGAGATCCAGGTGGTGAAGGAGACACTCCAGACCGTGCTGGTGCAACTTCAGTCAGCCAAGGAGGCAGGAGAAGAAAAGGCTGGAGACTTCCTCTGTGACAGCTGGTGTCCAGGAAAACAAGACTTGAAGGAATAATGAGCAGAAAGAGCTGGTAGGATGACATTAATTCACAAAGGGCTGCTTTTAGTAACTGAATACTGTTTTACTAAGCCTCAGGGATCTCTTCTCTCCCCTGCATAACTAATAACTAAATCAATTATGGAGAAACAGAGCCTGGAGGTCTATCATCAGAAGTACGCTACGCAGCCTCATATGTTTTGGCACAGATTGGGAAACAGCTTTCAGAGCAGAGCAGCTCCTGTAAATGTGTAGATTACAAATTGATACATTTCAAGTGAGTCTGCAAAGTTGCCTTTAATGTCAGTGAAGTGTTCTCCTTGAAGGCTCATAAACACTGTCTTCCTCTACTCATGGATTTTTTCCCCTGATTTAAAATGCAACATTAAAGCTGGAACATCTAGTATTTCTTGGAAAATAGCTCTAAGAATAATAAGAACTTTTTTTTCCCTCTTTGGCTTTAACAGCTTTCTTACACTGAATGTATTTTTGCATCCCTGCCAATAATTAAATCAATAGGGTGAAATTCAAGCTAACCGTGTTCTTTCAACTGAAATTTGGATCTCATTTGCTCTGTGGTATTAAGTACAGTGGAGGTAACTAACAGCAGCCCCTATAGGAGTAGTTTAACTCAATTTATTTAGGTATTAATGTAAAATTTCTTTAGTATTACAGGGGTTGTAAAGCAAAAAAAAAAATCGTATGTTGGTGATTTGTGTTGCTTATATTTAAATATTGTATGAACAAGAAGTCATTTAAATCTTGTTGTAAAGATTACTACCATTACTTTGATCTTCCGTGTAAGCTTCAGAAGGAATGCAGATTTTTTTTGCAAGACATGTATGTCAATATATACACATGTATAGTTAAACATGTATTTTTATAGGGAATAAAAACAATACTGAACTGAAGCCAACTGGATAATTGTTCAAAAGAGTTAATGTCTTCAAAAATTCATGTGTACTTCTACTTTGATACCAGTATATCTCTGATACCATAAAAATTCTGTTGCAGAGGGAGAATTTTTTAAAAAAACCTTAATTTTTAAAAATACAATAGAAAATGTCTTGCAACTGATACAGTACTTTTTTGATACTGTTTTTCTGTCATTTTTAGAATTACTCTTCTACTTCGGTTACATTTTATAGCAACATTGTGTTTTTGCAAATTTTGAAGGTCACTGGACTACTTTCCCACTAAGATCCTGTTCATTTTTGGTGTGTTTTAATGCTAGTTGAAACTTCTACCTCAGTGTTAAGTACAGAAGGAGGGAGGGAAAAAAAGTGCCAGGCAGCTGAGACATACAACAGGATTATAATTGCCTCCAGGAGCATATGGTTGTCAAAGCAGGGCAGAGAGCTCAGGTGGTTTCTATAGTCATCAGATCCTCAGGGTTGCATTACAGCCCCGTAATTCAGAACATGGTTGACTTTTCTCACTGAGTAATATATGGGCCAGCATCCTTTTATGTTGTGGTAAAGACTCTTGGAGCTCCAGCTTGCCTGGACTCTGCTACTCTGTTCCCTAATGGAGAGCTCTTGCTATTCTGCTTGACAAGTTTATCTCTCCACATCCCTGTTCAATACCTACCTCCCCACCACAGCTCTGGCACTTTCTAAAGCTCCCCTGAACAGATGAACAAGGTGTTTGCCTCCAGCTCAGGGCAGGAGACAAGTGCAGGTGGCACCCTGACATTCAGCCAACGCGTAGGAGCAGCTCCAGAGCAAAATCTGCCTGCCAGAAAGCACTCATGGAAACCCACATGAGTTCAAGTAAAGAGGAAAGAGAGCACTCTGACAAGATACAGCTCTTAAAACTGTTTCTTTAACACCCATAGAAGCTGCCTGGGGTTCAATACCACAGTGGGCCCAGGTACTGCATTTCCAGCAAGGAGCATTTATATGGAACTATGACAACAGTCCCAGAGATGATGGCCAGTACACTATACTAAGGTTTCATGACACCCCACTCTCCCACCCTGCACGGTTTTGTCCTTTGAATATTTAATGCCTGCAACGTAAAGTTGTTAGGCCCTAGAAGTGCCTTAGAGCCAGGATCAGCTACAGCTGAAGCATCAGGTCTGTCTCCTTGCAGCAGCAAGGGCTCAACAACAGGAATAGGACCTGACCATCACAGGGGCAGAAGTACAGCATCCTCAAGCAAGGTTTCTTGAAAACATTCCCATTCAATTAAAAAAATTGTATGGCTTTTGTGTTTCAAAGCTTCAGAGCACTACTCATCTTAATAAAAACTCAATTTACACAACCACTCTAATAAGACACTGCATTTCTAAGGAGAAGGGAAACTGAATCAGTCATCGTTGATGTTATGTTTGTATCTGTTAACATCTATTTTATATGTAACACAGACTACTACTACTCCTTTAATTTATTGTTCCATTAACTTCGTTGTTTGTTGTGGGAAGTTAGAGCCAGTAACCATCCCTTTTCTGAGACACATGTGATAATAAGCATACTTTAAAAAAAAGGTATACTATGCCATGTATCAGCTGCCTTTTATCTGTGAATAGAAATCTTTCAAATAAAGAGAAGTATGTTTTTAACTAACCCAACGTCTCTTTGCATTCTGTGCAGTGTACAGCATTTTAGAAGTTACATCACAGGGAGTGGAGGAAAGAAAAGGAGAAAGAAACCATGTGTGTGACTATAATTGTGCTGCTGACAGCAGTAATTCGTCTGCTTGGGCTAGCCTGTTATGTCTTTTGAAAACAGTCTAAAGACATATTCAAGACTAAAACCTGACAGCAACATGTAGTTCTTTTCAGTATGAGAGGGAGAAATAAGTATCACACAGTGAGCTATACAGACAGGTAAAACCTGCATTTGGGTCCCAGCTTGACTCAGTCATGGTGTGCAACTGAGTCCTGCCTGCCCTGCCTCAGTTCCTCACCCATGGATAAAGGCTGAAGGAAGAGCAGCATGACTGTGCCTTGGCTACAGCAATATCTGAGGCCAAAGTTATGCTCTTAGACACATGCATTGCCACAATGAGAGGTAGGAGAGTGTGTATGGTGTCCTAAGGACCACTTTCATACACTGTTGCTAGAATTCTTTCTTCTGGGCAGACTGGTCTCCCACCACCTGCAAACAATGAAAATCTCCAGAAAGAAGTTCCTTTCCTGCCCAGATCATGTGCTGTCCCTAGACCCAAGAGGTTTAAAGCCCAGACCCAAAAGGTTTAAAGACTACATAGGCAAATAAGGCTTTGTGTGTTTTCTTCTGCCACAGCAACAGAGTAAGAAAATAATTTAGATTAAGACCTTAAGTCTGAGCCCAACCATTCACCCAACACACTGCCAAGCGAGTGCACCACTAAAATGCATCCAGAAGTGCCACATCAACACATCTTTTAAATACCTCCAGCACTGGTGACACCACCCCCTCCTTGAGCAGCCTGATCCAATGCTTGACAGCCCTTTCAGTGAAGAATATTTTCTTGATATCTAACAGTAACCTCCCCTGGCACTTAGAGTACATATTGAGGGCATTCCCTCTTGATCCTGTTACTTGTTACCTGGGAGAAGAGGCCAACCCCACCTGGCTACAGCCTCCAGGCAGTTGTAGAGCGTGATATGGTCCCTCCTGAGCCTCCTTTCCTCCAGGCTGAACAGCCCCAGCTCCCTCAGCTGCTCCTCATCAAATTTGTGTTCCAGACCCTTCACCAGCTCCCTTGCTCTTCCAGAGCATACACAGTGGACTGTGCCAGGAGAGCTGCAATGTGAGGAAAAGTAGCTCACCTTTAGCAGTTCCTTTCATGTGCTTTGTGGGAGGAGTAGTTGATTGTGTTGAATATACCCGCCATCAGTGTACAAACTCTCAAGGGACCCGCCATCAGTGTACAAACTCTCAAGGGACTCTCATGCTCTCAAGGGACGAAAGACTAAAGCAAGGAGAAGAGAGCACTCCAAAGGGTGTTCAGCTCCAGCCTAATATTGCTTTTCACAATCAATTAGCTAATCCATTATTTCTAAAGCATGACAGCTCAGGCTTTTGCTATCATCACTTGTTAAATCAAGATAAGTGCCTGTTTTCTAGAGCATTGGAGAAGGCAGTTCAATAATGGGTCCCAGATAGGCAGTAGTGCTGGAGAGAGCTCCAGGGTGAGATTAGAATAATCCTCATGTATCCTCTTAGTTTACTATCCTATTAAAAATGAGGCTGGGACCAAGAGATTTTTTTTTTAGTCTCAGAGATTACCATGCTACAAAGAAGCTCTAAAATATTGAATATTTTTCTGCACTGCTAAAGATGATAATACAAGTTTCTGGAGAAGCATTAAAAATAATAAGAAGAAAGGGCCTGTGAATAAAGGAGATTCTGCCTGAATCTGAAAAGCAGCCAAGCCAGCAGCCACTGTAAAGCATTTATCTCAAATTTCTAATGAAGACTTGGATATGAAGCCTGGGAAAAGAACATCTGGGATTGAGTGAGTAAGGAAATGTTTGAATTCTGCACATGCATGGTATTCAGTCACACTTTCCCTGTTTCCTTATCTGGAAGAGCAGTGTCTTTGGGAAGGGGTTGTTGGGGTATTGTCAAAGATACATGATGCCAATGCAACACTAGACTATTTGTTCTTGTAATCGCCTGCAAAGTTGAATAAATTGTTTAAAATAAATCCAACCATACAGGAATACAAAGTGTCAAGAAAGAGAGAATATTTAACTAGTCAGGCACAGATAGGAGACACATGATAGATCTCACTGGAGAAATGCAAAAGAGACCTTTTCACAGTGACCATCCAATTTACAAGAAGAAAATTACCTTGAATTTATTACTTCTCTGACACTGAGACTTTGAAACTCCAAAGAAAAGACCTCTCTGTTTTCTTGTCAAAGTAGGCTTAAGATTTTGTCTATCAGCTCAATGCCAAAACCTAGAGATTTGTGCTCGCTCTCATATTTCCCTCTAGTAGCAGTTGCAGGGCAATGCTCAGGAGCAGCAGCAGGGAGCCAGGCACAGTTCTACAGGTAGAACTTCAGGCCTGTATCACAGTGTACTCCTTTAATTTCAATCACATGAGCTCCTGGAGCAGCAGCTGACTGGTTGACCCAGCTATTTTCCTCACTTAGATGGGCAGCTCCGAAGAGCAAGAACACGGCATTGCATCTGTACACAGTACAGACAAGCACTGACAACTCTGCTGTGCCCCCACAAAGTAAAAGCAAGTGAGATTTCAGAAAAAGAGGTACAAGAACCTCTTTGGAGATTAGGACAAAATAATGTAAGTTATAAGGCCAGCAAAATTCAGCACAGATAGCTTGCCAACTAAAGCCCAAAATGTGACCCACTCATGTCCTTTAGTTTTTACATGGAGAAAGATTTGCCTACTGGTTGTTTCATCTAGCAGAAATCACAAAACAAAAAAGGAAACAAAAAAAGATGTTTAGCAGGGAGAGTAATTATCCACTGATTTTTTTCCCCCAGAAACTGAATAAAGCCCTTCTGCATCCCAGATGTAATGCACTTGACACAGAAAACACCACAATTCAGTTTCATACAGCCTGTATGGTACCTCTAGAACTGAAGAATAGTCACAGCGCTTTACCTTAAATATCTGCATTTTCCTTACTAGCTTAAAAAAATTAAATAGAGGCACAGAAAAAGAAATGCTTTCATAAAATGGTGCTTAGCTCAGAGCAGAGTTGGAGGACAGAACAACTGGATGTCAGCAAGTTGGGAAAGCCTATTTACCCATTCTCTGATCTTGACCTTAGCTCAAAAGGGCAAGTGAAACCAAATGCTAGGGAAGGCCTTCCTGTAAATCTTCCCCAGGAAGCAAAGACTGAAGCTATTACAAAATGCTTCACAGCCTGGCTAGGGAGAAGCCGAGGCTTATGAGCCAAATTTCTTCCCTCCCACGTGCAGGCAGGTTAAATGGGCTCAGGAGCTAGGTACACATGCCATGGTGCAGTACCAGGGAGGACAGGCCACCAGACATGGTGGCCCAGGAGCAGAGGCAGTGCCAGAGCACCTGGACAGCGCTCCAGCCTGAGAGGCAGCACAGCCACCTGCAACATTGCTCATCGTCCTCTGCAACAGAGGAAAACCAAAGAAACTCAACCAACACCAAGCCATCAGGCACTGCTTGTCTTGGCTGTTTGTGCTGATCAATGTAGTGCTGCTTGCTTTTGTTAAATGAGAAGGAAAAGGTGAAAAGAGCACCCCGCCTCTCACAGCCATACGTGATTTGTCATCGCTAATTTTCTATAATGAACTGTAGCAAGTGAAACCAGTCTGTCTCCATTAATCCTGATGGGAAATGTTTCTTCTCTGTCTTCTCATCAAGTACCCCAAATTCCTTGAATGAATACAAGCTATAGCTGTGCCAAACACCCAACTGCCCCTTGGAACTCCTCTCTAGTCTCATGAACTGAAGGCAGCAGCGCAGAGCAGCTCTTCCAGCACAGTAACACTCCCTGGTTATGACATGGGAACAATAAAGCATCACCAGCCTTATTTCCTTCTATGTGTGGGGTTTTTTATTATCCTGAATTAGAAATGTAATATTGATTGGGTTTACTATAGTGGGGAAAAGAGGGGAAATAAAACAAACAAAAACCCAATGAGCAGTGTTGTGTTCTGAAGGAGAAGTAAATCACCTGGTTAATGTCTCCTGTTCTGCAGCCTCAGTTCTCGGGCTTTAGGAAGTTCTTCCCACAAGATATATTGAGGTCAGCAAAACAATCATTCAGGGATTTATTTATTAACTTCCCCCATAAATTGGTAACAGAGCCTGCTTGTCTTTTGCAGGACATATTAGTAAGCTTCAAGTTTTACCTCAAACTGTTAATGGTCACTGGGTTATGGGAGATGTAATTTAGCTCTAGGGGTTGAATCATTAGAAGAAAATATTCCAATTCCTGTGCACAGACAGTCTAAATTGACCAAACTTACCAAAATGTCTGATGTCTTATGGCCAGGATCTCCCAGAGTGCTTTTCTCCAGTCAGTCCACCCCGAGGTAAAGGCTGAGGCAAACACATGTGCTCCACATTCAGCCCTCTAACACCTTTAACATATGGTTTATGCATGCCCTTAGTGGTGCACTGATTGGAAAGAAAGGAGCAAACTTCATGCTGGAATTCAAGGCTTTTTCCCCACTGCTGGTAGTCATCTTTTCATTTCAGCTTTCCTCTTTGATCTCCCTGCACAGCATCCTGCCTCTGCCAGGGGCTGGCACACCAGCTCTGGGACACGGGTGGTGGTGGCAGTGCTCACCCCTGCACTCAGCACATGTGCACGGGCACAGCCCCCTCCTCGCACACATCCTCCATCCCAGAGGATAAACAGAGCCCAGATGCTTTTCCCTCACTCCTTTGGGTCAAAGCCTGCCAAAAGCCTGGTGCTCAGGGGAGGCAGGCATGCTCATCAGGGAGTGAGGATCCCCAGGGCTTGGGTCAAAGAGAGCTGTTTTCATCCAAGCCTCGCACACATCTGCTTCTTGAGAGGCTGAGACCAGCCAGGCAGAGAGCAGAGCCATTTGTCTCTAACCCCCACACCTAAAGTGTCTACTAAATCTTCTCCCTATCACTGCAAAAAGCACTGGCAGAACACCACTAGACAGGCAAGAAAGTTTAGTTCCACTGGTAGGAGGCAGAAGGTACATTTTGGGCAGGCAGGGGCCTGCCCCAGCAGCTCCCCCAGAGGAGTTAATCTCATCACAGAATCTCAGGAAGAGCTACAGGACCCTGTCAGCACCACACATGCCTGAACTAGAGAGCCCAGGATCTCACAGGGGATTATCAGCTCCAGCAGTACATTCACACACCTTCCTTCCCATCTTTGCAGGGGGAGAGCAAACTCATCTGCCTGGAGATACAACAAAAGCAAATTCAAAAGTCAAGGATAGCCTGGGTCTCCATCTGACCCTATCAAATCTGGGCTGTGTGAGCACGGGCTTTCAGCACTGCACCAGCCTCAGCTGGAGTTAACACATCAGTCCTGGGTGATTACTGTGCAGCTCAGTTAGCGATCATTAAAGGCTTTAGAGAAAGAGGAGGGATGAACCTCTCATGCCTTATAGGTGACTCCAAACTATCCCCAAATTAGCAATTAGAAGTGCTGCCCAGTGCTGAAGGTAGATGAAAGGGCAGAGGTCCTGGTCCCTTAGGGCTTTTAAGCACATCAGTGATTTTGAGAATGTCTGAGTCTCCAGTAAATTTTACCAATGCCTTTAAAATAAAAACATTGTATGGTGTCAAGGCTGTGCCAGGTGAACTTTCTGGTGATTCTTGCTTCACTAATCCTAGGATGAAATCCACGTGCCTGTCTAATTTCTGTGAACTCACCAGTCACCGGTCAAGAGTGAGGTCTCTTGATCAGTCTGTGGGGATCCTCTAGGCAAGGATGCACCGTGCATCAGGCACAGGATGTTCAGACCTTTCTTTCGTGTATGTTTCTGACTTTGGATACCAGGCTGGTTTTGAAAACACCTACAGTGCTTCAGTGAGGCTGGGGGTAATTAAAAAGGCATCATTAAAGGCTCTGCAGTTAGGCAGGGCTTTGCATAACCCTGGATTGATGTAGAGGAAATCAAAGTTGTGAGACATCCTCCAGGAAGCATTTGACATGGGAAATGGCAGAATCTGTGTGACTACACAGACAGCAAAAGTCAGCACCCGCTAGAAGATAAGCCTTCCCTTGTGACTTGGTGACAGCATTTCAGCCATACGCCCTTGTAAATATGCCTTGGACCACTGAGTGCTGCTTAATTCTCTCCCAGATTGAATAAATTGCCCCAGCAACTCCCAGCCAGTGGCCAAGAAGTTATATCAAGAGTCACCAAGAGGTGAAACAACTTCTCCTGTGCAATTTGGGGGGGGTAAAAGTAGGACTTGGCAACTTTTACTATGCCCCACATGGAAGAACAGTGTTGTTCTGCATCTGGGAGGGAATGAGTTTCCATAGGAGCCCCTAACACGGATGCATACAGCAAGCATCCCCTTCCCCCAGCCTCAACTACTCCCCTAAGGGCCTGATACTGATTTTCAGCTGCTCTTTCCACCTTCTGATGCCTTCTGAACACCTTGCCTCCTTCTTCAGGTTTCCCCTTGCAGGGGTAAGACCTTCTCTAGCAAAGAACAATGTATAAAAACTTACATGAACAGCTGTCAAAAGGAGAGCTTCTCCTGCACTTAAAAATAAGAATTCCCTCCATCTCTAAAGGCTAAACAATGGGTCTTGAACCAAGCCCCACCTCCCCTTCCAGGCATCATTTGCAATCTGACAACTTTGAAACATAAGCAAAAGCTGAATCTGAGGAATTGGGGGGAGGGAGATGACTAGAATATCTCCAGAGGTCCCTTTCAACCACAACCATTCTGTGATAAGGGGAGGGGGGGAAATCCCAGAAAGCAAACTGCACTTCTTTGTTGAGTATCAGATCTGCCAAGTGTTCCCTGCCACGTCTAATCACAAGTCAAAGTAATCCTTTAAGAGGTTTTGCTTGAGGGAGCATTAAAGTGTGCAGGATCATGTGGAGTTCTCCAAGGAGAGCCACAAAGTGATACCAGGAGAAAAATGCAGACAAGAGGCATACCACTGACACGGCTCCAACTATTAAAATGCTAGAGAAACCTGAGATTCGACAGACACTGACACAGGTTTCTTGTAACAGCAACCAGTAAGTGCATTTCACTTCTGAATTGCATCTTTATGAGTGGCACTGACCCAAATATAAGGTTTAAGTCTAAGTAACAATTTACAATTTACTTTTGGAGTAACAGCTGAGCTTCTTAAGGGAAGCTTGACTTAAGGCAACAAGAAGTTGGAGTTCCAGTGTCTGCATCCTCATCCCTACAGCACCTGAGCTCTGCTTAGGCTCCTCATGTGCCTTTATCCTTTGAAGCTGGTATATGATGGTCCTCTAAGTTCATCTCTTTGGTGCTCATGAAACAACAGGAATGATGACATTTGACGCAGAAACTCTGCACCAGAAGGTAGGCATTACAGCAGTAAAGTAAAAGCCTGGCTCCTTCTGCTCAGGGACTTCAGCATTTCAAGGCAGCAGCAATGACATAATTGGATTCACTAAAATAATTCTATCTTAGTTTTTTTGGGTTTTTTTAATTGAATATTTAATCTAAAACAAAGTTGTGAACATTTCCCTCCCAGATGAAACCTCGCAGGTTCATTGACCAAGGTAAAAACCTGCGTCCAAGCATGGAGATAATCCAAAAAACAATGGCTTCCCACCATTTGCCTGCTCTGCACAGGGACATTCTGCTCAAAGAGTTTCCTCCACCTCCTACTGCGCATTTCTATTCTGCACCCCACATTGGAGGCCCCTTTTTCACTGCCTTCTTATCCTCTCTACTAGTTGACAAAATGAGGCAGCCCAGTCCAAGGCAGCAGAGAAACCCGCCATGCCACCCACTCAGGGGCAGGAGTAAGGAGTTTTTCATTCCCACCACTGTGTCTCATGAACTTGGCACTGAGAGGGGGAGGGAGGGACTGTCTCACCAATGACCCACCAAAACCAAGAGAAGGGAACGCAGTGATTAGTAAACCTCAGTTCATTGGCAGATATACCACACTTCATGCAGCAGTCCGGGAAGAGATTGTCCAGATAAGGGCAAGGTAATCAGGACTGGTTGACAGACTGCAATTCCCTCCTTGTAGGGCACAATATCCAATCCACAGGGCCATTTCCTCCTTCCCTACCTTGCAGCCCTTCGATACTACTAATTCCTATCTGCATATAAAAGACTCTGTTTTCATCATGACACGGGCTAATTAACTGATTCTGACACAGTAATTAGCTGGTAAAAGTAGGTCTACATTTTCTTACTTAACATAAATGCTGTAGTTCTCACTCTGTGCCAGGGGAGCTTCTGAGTGTGGCTGGGCGGCCTCGCTGCACTGCACTCTCCACGATGCCAAAGTCTGGCTGTGCACAAAGTGACAGGATGCTCTGCATCAGCAGATGCAGAGGGACACAGTAGGACTAGGGAAAAGTCCACACCTGCCTCAGAACTCGCTCCACCAGTGAATCTCTAATACCTTGTTGAGCCAAGTCCTACTTCAACACATCAGACGTGTTTTGTATGAGAGATCTGTCACATCCATATCTGTGTCAGATGATGCTTAGCCAGTTTTTAAGTAGCTCTGTGATTCTAGGAGCCTGTTTTGACCACAGCCATGTCACAGCAGGTGGTGCCAAATAATCTGCAGAGAAGGAATAACAGCTCTATTGAGCCCCACTGAACCAGGGAACAGGATGCACATCCCCAGGAGTGCTGGCAAGGCAGCATTTCACATGCCATTTTGAACCACACGTATCAGCTTACTCTGCAAATGTGACTGAGTTTTAAATCTCAAATGCTCTACACAACATGATATTTCTCCTCACCATCCCCCTCCATTCCTCACCCTCAAGGCCATATTTCCCTCCTCTCTATTTCCAGCTTGGAGACTTCTAATGAAGTTTTTGTAACTCTCTTGACTCTCTCATGAGCAGCAGGTGAGTAATACTGAGGAACAAACACTATCTTCAGCCCTGAGCAGATGCACTATTTGAGACAAAGAGAATATTCCATCTATTTTTATTTCTAAACTTTGTCAGGACAAGGAACACTGACTTTCTTGGAGCAAGCCTAAGACAGATATCCCTCTCTAACACCCATCAGTCCCACGCTCTGCACTAGGTCCAGCTGTGGTTGAGAAGGTCAGAGCTGTCTGTCTGCACCCCTCTGCTGGGTGTCCGACAGGTGAACCAGTCTAGGTACATCTCTCTCTTCCCTCCTCCTACACCTCTTGCTATAGGTACTGAATTCCAGTGCCACCAAAATTAATGGCACTTTACAGCCACTAGTGTCTGGGACAAAGGCTGGCCATGCTCTGGCTCAGCTCCTGGATTTTGGCCTGAAGTAAGTCTGGGCAGGGTACTGAGAGGGGCACTGAAATCATCCATGTTTCCCAGAGAAATGCACGAATTCTACTGCAAGTCTGGCCTGTTGTTATAGGCCACGATGAAGATGCCACCATCTCATAGCAGATGGCAGCATCACATGCTGCAGCACTTTTATAGCGCTTTATATGCCAGGAAGCAGCCACATCAGGTTAGCAGTTCACAAGCACACTGAAGTTCAGAAATTCATTTCCTGCTGTTCTAAATCTTCCCAAATGGCACTTGTGAGCCCTGCTGCCCCTCCATTGCTATATTGCTATTTCCCTGCCCCCAGTAAATGGAAGATGCATTTTATGTGGTTTTCCCCCC
This sequence comes from Geospiza fortis, assembly GCF_000277835.1. Taxonomy (NCBI): domain Eukaryota; kingdom Metazoa; phylum Chordata; class Aves; order Passeriformes; family Thraupidae; genus Geospiza; species Geospiza fortis. Next base: position 3,384,013 of record NW_005054348.1, on the reverse strand, counting down.
AGTGTGAATTCCAAGAAACACAGGATTGTTCAGAAAGATTCTTCAGGGTTACTCCCTAACACAACTCATCTGCCTTGCCTGGTTTTGTACGTCTTTAAAGAAAACACTTTGACTAGATCCAAGGTCCAACAAATAATGGTTGCAGAACCCACAGAAGCATGACCTTCGCTAGCGGGCTGCTGACAACATTAGTAATGCCAACTCAGTAACACAAAACAGAGTCCAGTGAAACATTGAGCTGGTGTTATCAGCTGAAGCTGTCCCATTGCTATTCTCCATTAAGCCTGAAATGTTCATTACCAGATATGTTAGACGGTCACTTCATAAACCCATGCAGCATCCTCAGTTTCAGGAGGCATGAAGGGTGCTCAACATCTTAGTGAAAGGGTCAGTTACTTTAACCCGTGCCATGATCCTTTGATGTTGATGATTTTCAAATTTATCTTTTAGTCCATTTAATAATGTGTAAGGTGTTACAACTTAGCCACAACCTCTTATTGCAGGTGGATATGTAAGTAGTCACACTCCTCAACAGCTTCTTTAGAGAATATTACTCTTCTGTGAGCCTATTAAAGTGTTCCCTCTGTCCCAGCAGAGACATTAGCAAGTTAAAAAAATTCTGAAATAAATTGTTACTGTCAGAGATATCCGAGAAATTACCAAAGTCAAGAGGGATAGTTGGGATTCAAGCAGTGAACTGCCAGTGAGCAGCCTGAGCTGAGCCATCTCCTGTGGGGACTGAGACCCTGAAATCACAGTGCTAAGACTGAGAATCAGGAATGTTAGAAGTCAAACAGATGAAGCTGGACTGAGTTTAATCCCAAAGGTGAACAACGTAAAGCATTATCAGTGATTTTTGTTAAGATTTCTTGCATTTGCATGACTAACACCACAGTAAGAAAATAAGAACACATAATTTCCTGGACTATATTTAAATAAATCTCTGATTATGCTGTGCCTTAAAGCAAGTTCAAAGAGTGGTAAAGTTTTCCTGCCTCCTAAATGTACAATTGAAGCTCCACTCCCTAAAAGACAAATTATCACTGTCAACCAGAGCACAGACTGTAGAAGGGCAGCAGCTCCTGACTAGAAAGGTCCACCTGGGGTTAAGAAAGAAAGCCACAAGACATGTAGTAGCACATCATGAAGCACTACCTGATAATTCTGTATTTCTCTAGCCCAGGATGGCCAGGTCCCATGGGCTACAAATTCATGGATTAGTATAATCCATACAAATGTAATTACAGATCTCTATGGCTCTTAGCAAGCTCTGCATACTGGCTGTGTGCAGAACTATGAGTACTTGTCTAATCTCATTTTCTGATTTTCTTTCCTCCCCAAAAGCACATCACCAAGCCTTCCTTTTTCCAGACTGAAGTTTGATGCTTTGATCTCCCAGGATTGAAGACTACCGCAGAAGCTTATTTTTCTTATCTCTTCCTCCATATCCCTTTTAGTCTGTATGGGCAGAAGAAAACATTCAGGACAGACATCAGGCAACGAGATCTGTGACATCAGTCAGATTTTAACTGCAGAGAGCAGACTTAGCACAGACACTGAGCTGGTCTCAGGCTGAGTGCCATGTGTGGACATACCTGGCAAGACCTGGACATTGGGATTGCTGCGGTAACACAGGTGTTTGGAGCTGGCCATGCCAGCTGTGCAGGGCAGAAGGACCAACTCTTTGCCCTGCCCTCCTGCCTCAAATGCCTGGTGCAGGGGCTGGCCCAAGGCACTGCAGGCGTGGGAGCACACACACAGAGGAATGGGCACCACCCTGCTCTGCTGCAGGCAGGGAAGAAAGGGGCTGCTTTTCAAGAAGGAAGGGATTTCCCCAGAAGGCATCATGATCTGAGACACATTCCAGTGGCCAGCCCAAGACCAGGACAAGCCTATTCTACACCTGCTTCTGACCTCCCATGCAACTAGTTCAGGTAGCTAATTTAGGCAGGGTTTTAGGTAGGGGTTTTGGGTGCCTCAGCTAACCCAGAAGCTTTCTTGTTGGACCTGTGACCTGCCCCTAGAACACTCATGGGGTTCCACTATCCTTGTATTTTCTCCACCAAATCTGCTTCCAGTTCCTCCACTTGAGGCCTGGCCCTGTATTTGGGTATTCCCAGGGCTGTAGAGGAAGATCACAGTGCTCTGTGATGCTACTGTGAGAGAAGAGCACTGATTAAATTGGCAGCTCACCCCAGCTCTGGTGCCTAAGTTACTCTGGGAGTGCAGAGGAGGAAGGCAAGCTCCAAGGCCAGTTGAGCATCTCTCTCACCCAGCGGCTCTGCAGGAAGCCAATGGAGGCCAGGCAGGTAACAAGCTATCGAGTGCCAGCTCAGCCCAGAGGCTGCTCCAGGAACAGGCAATTAAAAAGCAGCCATCAGGGCAGCCTGTCACTCGTATCACTCTCCCAGATGTCATGTGGGGGTGTGAATGCCCTTTCTGACAGCCCCAGGTCTGAGCCCTCCACAGTGAATGGGCAGCTAGAGCAGCTCCCTCTCACACAGACAACATGCTCCATCCCCACACTGCTGGGACACCTCTGAGGGGCAGAGGCAGAGCTCACCTTCTCTGACCTATTATGTTAATAGCCCCTATGATGGAGACAGACAAGAGCTATGCCAGTTAATAGCAGCTGTAATGAGGGAGAGAAACAATTCTTTTTCCAGTTGAGATCGATAACAAGGCTCCCATGGGTACCTATGGGAAGTGGATCAGGACTGTTACAGGAAATTAAGATGCACACAGAAGAGTGCAGAAGGAACCCTGGAGAGGAGTTTCAAAATTCTTGTAGCCTGATGAGAAACGATTCACTTATTTTCCCAGGTGTATTTTAAGAGAAGAGGCACAGTTGGCCGTGCGGAAGAAATGCCCTGCCATTCACTCGTTATGGGCAAACTGCTCAGCTTTAAAGCTCTTCCCATACTCCAACAGATGTAAATGCAGGTATCATTCCCACCTTTCTCTCCAGGCAATGGAGACCTCACTTTCAGTGCATTTCACCTGGAAAACAAGTAGGGAGCCAGTAACAGCTGGCCTTATTATCTGCCAGGGTATCAGATGCAGTGTGTTCCTTTAGCACAGGCTCCCAGCTCAGAGGTGAGAGCTGTGCTGGCATCTGACCCAGAGCAACAGCCCTGCTGCACAGATGCCAGTAGCCCTAAAGCCTCAGCTCAGAACAGGGCTCTAGGCATGCTGGAGAAGAACAATACTTTTTCTGAACAGATAACATTTTCTGCAGGCAGAAAGGTCTTAACTTCAACAACCATGTCATGGTTGTCCTGTTCAGGGCTAAGAGTTGTATTTGTGGATCCCTTCCAATTCAGGGCATTTCATGATTCTATTATATGCTCCCAGCTAGTTAGAGCTTATCCCTTCCCATTCTCTGCTAGCATCTGGAGTCTAGAGTCAGAGTTTCACCTCTCACGTGATTAACCATATCTCAGAACAAGCCTCAATGGCCATTACAGCAAAATCAGTGCCAGTCTGACTTGTCTTCTGCTCTCAGCCCAGTCAGCAACAGAGACAGCATTCCCTGCTCAGGGCCATCCTCTCCCAGCCCATGTGCTCAGGGCCTGCTCACCCTCCCCTCACATGCAGGTGGCCTCTGCCATGCCAATTAGTATCAGTTCTGATTTTTCTTCCTGATGAGAATGCAAGCATTTGGGACACAAACCAAGCAGCCTGCCTGACTTCACTGAACAGCCAGGTCCCAAACAGCTGATGCTGCATTATCAGCAAGGACCACAGCTGAGTAAAGGCTCATTAGTTGTCTCTCCTCTGGCCACTTAGAGCAAAATGAACAGAAAATGCTCATGGTCTCTGAAGAGTTGCTCCTTTCCAAATTCAAGGCTCGCCTCCATTTGCTGTCTTCTAGCATCTGAAAAGTGTTTGCTCTCTCTGGGTAGCTAGGTTAGGACCACCATATAGCTCAGTTTAAGACAAAAGGGTGTGGTTTCCCATGCTAATGAGCTTAACATTTGTGCCTGACAGCCCAGTGAAGCAGGCAGCATTTACAGAGCCAGAAGGCCAGAGCATACACTGCCACTCTGGGCTGCTACCACCTCCCAAATTGTGCATGGGCAGCAGAAACCCACAGATCAGAAGTTACTCACATAATAGCATTTCAAGTGAATAAACAGGAATGTCCTTGTCCTCCATGGCAGCTCCTTACTGTCTGCACCCCTGGCTGCCAAATGTAATGGCATAACCAGGGCACCGGAGCAAAGACTTTGTTTATCTTTTATTTGTGAGACTCCACAGATAAAACAGAAGAGAAAAAACACTGCTCCCCTCCCAAAAAACCAGCAAAACCCTGTGATTAGAGTTCTCTGAAGAGCTGCATCTCACTAGCATTTGAGATTCTATCCCAATAGGAATACAATAGCCATGTTTCTCCTATATTATCTTCTTTTGTTGCCTTACAGGAGCTGAAGAGGCTCTAGTGGTTTTCCAAGGAGAGGAATGCTCAGACTTCTCACTGGTTTCTAAGGAAGCTGCAGGTGCTATGACCTGCGAGGATGAGGATCCTTCAGGTCAGGTGCTTACATGCATAATTTGAGTTTGTTCCATTTAGCAACAGCTTGGATTGAGGCTCAGGAGGTCAGCCATGAAGGATTGAACAAAATGACTGCAAAGCAGAAAAAAGCTTGGCAGTCCCAGGAAGAGCCAAGCCCCAGAAGTCCTGGGAACAAGCAGAATCAAGAGTATTGCAAGGTTGTGCTTTTGACCATCAGTGTTACACTGGAAACAGCTTCATTTTAAAGAACTATTTCATAGAAGATGCTCAATGTATTAGTGATGGCAAAATCCTAGAAGTGCCTAAGTGCCTTCAACCTTTTAATCTGACTTTGAGTCCTTTCAGTTTGATTTGCCAGGTATTGTTGCGCTTCCTTGAAGTGCCTGGAGAAGAACTTCAATTACAGACTTTTGTTGCCTCTCAAAAGTCAGCTCAAGAGCAGTCTTCTGTATTTTCTCTTTTATTGTAGCTATGGTGAAAAGGAATCTTTCAGAGTTATTTTTGAAATGCTGACATAAAAGCCCATCTAAGATTAGCAAAGTACACGCTTGCTATACAGCTTTAAGGACTCGAGCAAGTTTCTCCCTTATTCAGCTGCTATATTCAGCTCTCTAACACTGCACACTCTGTCTTACTCTTACAGACATCAGGAGCAGATAGAGAAGGGAGAACAGAAAGGATGCAGGGGATACCCAATTCTTTACCATACAGAACAGTAGTAGGTTTCAAGTGAGAGCTCTCATCTGTCCCAAACAGACGCCATAAATGCAGCTGGTGAGGGGGGAAATATGAGCATTTGTAGCATACAGGTCAGAGGCAATATGGCCCTCTTGGCCCTCCTTCATTTTGGCTCAGTCACAGAACATCTGCAACAAATTAATTTCCCTTGGTGTGCTGCAGCCCCCTTGCTGCACGCAGACCGTGTGCTCAGCATCTGCTGCCTTTCCTCACAAGTTCATGGTGTTCTTTCTGCCAGTTGTCACAGCACCTATCACTGCAGGCCTTCAAAGTCTTTCACAACTGTGTACAAGATGGATCTTCAATCTCAAAGCTGAGACAAGACCTTTTTGGTAAATTTCATACACTGTCCAGATGAGAAATTGAACTTGGCCCTTCCTACAAGGAAAGCTAGGTACAGAACTTCAAAGGACCCACGTCCTTTCACAGGCCATAACTTTACATCTTCCAAAGGAGATTGGATGGGCAAGTCCCTACTTTGGAATGCTGTTATTTTGAACATTTATACTTTTCCCTACCATTCCAAACCCAAGGTAGCATTTAAACAATTTCACTGTTCTACACATTTTTAGTGCCACTGAGCAGCGGCTGTAAGTTATGGAGGAACAATTGTTTTGAAATTGCTCACCAGAAACCCACCAAGAGTAGTACTATGTAAGGAATTTTTTTTTCTTAAAAGAATTCATAGCTTAAAGCATCTACTTTGGAAAGCATCTTCAGAAGTTGACACCCTTTCTCATGCAAGGTGCAAAGCTCAGAAGAACGTGATGTAAACAGGAAGAGGATGCAAGGTCTATAAACACAGAACTGCCAGAGATTGACGTGAGCTACAGCAAGTCAACAACTTTTCATCCCTTAAATTCCTACTTCTCAAAGCTTCCTGCTGTAGACAGGCCCTTCCTCCTTTGTTAGCACCTCCTGTTCAGTTTCCTTTGCCACCAGCTCAAAGGAACACCCAAGCACACCCTGCAAACATACTTCAGCTGGGAATTAACTCATCCAGCACTGTGTGCCAGAGAGAGGAGATTTCTCTTTCCAGGATGGGGGACACTGTTCTGTGGATCGATGTGCCATCCTCACTGGGAAGTGGCTGAGGAGCCTTGAAGGCGGGAAAGTAACTAGTGAAGGGTGGGGGAAAAGGAGCAAAAAACCAAAACTGGAGTGCTCACTTGCCAAAAGGCTGTGGTGGCATGCAGCAGCCCTCTGGAGACCAGGGCTATGAGGCCAAACCCATGGGCAGGAAGAGTTGCCTCCAAAACCTCACCTCACACCAAACCCACTGATGCTCTGGGCAATTAACTAGCTCACCTTGATAACCCACTGCTAGAATCCCTTTTTTGTGGTCCCATTCTCAGCATGCCACCCCTGGCTGTGAGGCAGGACATGCTCTTCCCTCTGCTTTTGTCCAAGGTTCAGTTTTCACCAATAGGAATTGCTGCTGTGGAGCACCACAATTTGCTCAAGGCTGTGGTTACAGGATCCCAGCAGAGCTTATGTTTTTTTCATTTACTTAAGCCTGAAATAAATGAACAATCCTGGACAGGAAATCCCAAACATTAAGCAAAGGGTCTGGGATAGCTCTCATGGGTTTTCCTCTATTATATACATGGAATCCCTCTATTATATATAGAGAATTGTACTGCCCCTTTAGCACGTGAAGCATCTCAGTTCCCACAGTTAAAAACCTCTCTGCTCTCTAAATGCTTCCTCCCCACACTTGCCCTTCCTGGCTGTTTTTCCAGCACAGCCTAACACAACTTGGGGTTTCATTCTCACCCAGTATTTCACAGTAGAAGGTAGAAAACTCTGAGAGGTAAGGAGGAGAGAGGCTTCATGCTTCTTTGACAGAACTAGCAGGCCAAGAGGTGATCCTCTGCAGATGTTTGTGCTCTTATGACTGCAGAGCAGCTCACGGTGAGCAAGAATAAACACACAACACCAAGAATCAAGACTAAAAGGTAAATCACCAGTAGTACTACCATTTACAAGGTGTGTGCATCTGACAATTTGTACAAGGAGGCAGCAGACAGCATTTTGAATTTCACTGGTAGTACAGATATGAATTGGTAGTACAGATATGAATTGGCCCAGTTTTAATGACCTTTACCTGTTATCTAAGGCTTCAGCTTGGTTCAGCAAAGGCCACAACAAACAAATTACAAATGTTGTATTCTGTACCAACTTTGCCATGCACTTTTGTATTCTGCCAACTTTGCTAGGCACTAGGAATTGCTGTGTGTGGGGTAGCTAAAAAAGCTAAACTCCAAGGGAGGGGAAAAGCCAAACTCAACATTTCCTTGGAGTAATGCTGTAAGCAACAGGGCTTTCTATGGAGTAACTAAGCACTGAGGCACAGGGTCTGATTGCAGGTTTATTGAATGCCAGTGCCTGCTGGAGCCAGCCTGTATGCACAGACTTCTCCAGGACTGTTCCCTTCCTGATGCAGCAACTCAGCAGGAGCCAGATGACTCCCTGCCCCAGCCTGTGCTGCTCCAGCTGCCCCAGGAAGCGCAGGAGCAGCAAGCACCACGTTGAGAAGCTACAGGAGAGGCTGGGACACCAGCAGGGACATGCTCCAAGTGCCAAGTCAGCCCTGCTGCTCCCTGTTACTCACTGCCCTTCCATGAAGCTTTCTGCCCTGCTGGCACTCACTGCTCTCACCCAGCAGAGAGAGCAAAATTCTTAGGTTTGAGCTAAGGATGGCATTTCCCTTCCCCACTGACAAGAGCACCTAGGTGCAGGCTCCTACAAATGGCTTTGATGAGCTTGGATGGGGGAATTGGTGTTGACAGAATAAGAGCCATCAGCCAAAACAAAGTTCAGCTTGGATCAAGGCTGAGCTGCCTTTCAAGCCTGACTAACCACAAATATGAACGACAAAGCCTTCCCTTCCTGTGCACCTTCTGCCTCCCCTTGGATCATGCAAAAGGAGAGGGTGGATGTAAATGTGGGACCATCTTTGACTAATTCTGTGCTTGAACAAAAGCCAGAAAATACTGGAAACAGATGTTTTTAGGGGAATATTTTTTTCCTGGAAGTTTCCTATCTTCCCAGAGACTCCTGACCTGAACTAGTGTCAGAACTTACAGAATATTGTCATTAGAGCTGTGCAGGAAATATACTTCCTATCCTATTAAAAGAAACCTTCCTTCTGTACCCCTAGTGAGGAAATCATGCTTTGTTAGTCTTCTTACACAAGGAAAGGAAAGCAAAACAAAGTAACAAAAAACCCCATCAATTAAGAAACCACCTGTGTTTTTTACCAAGCACCTACAGAATATGCAGAGTTAGAAGAGACCCACAAAGATCGCTGAGTTCAACCCCTTGTCCTGCACAGGACAATCCCAAGTGTCACACCTTGCTTGGAGATCAAGCTCAAACTCTCGATCTCCCCAGGTCAGAGAGGCTTTAATCTTGTTTTGCACCCCTAATAATTGCCTGGGTCTCCAGGCTGCTGATGCCTCACTAATGATATTTTCAGGAGTTTTGGATGACGTGAAATTCTTTGCAGGATGGCAACCTGCCTGGAGCCTGACCTCTGCTATGGAGTTGGGATAGGGAAGTTCACAGAGTACTTCTTGCAAGTAACCCAGAGCCATGGAAACTGCCAAAACAAAACCCAAAGAGCTTTCAATGGTGTTGACAGACAACTCCAGATTGTTATCCAGGACACTGTTTACGAGCAAAGCACGAGAGATCACCAGACATATGCAAAATACATTGCAACTTCCAAGGAAAAAACTTATCAGAGTCAGGTAAGAAAAGTGCCCCAGCCTGTTATTCCCACCATATTTCAGTCAAATGTATTCATCTTGCTTATGAAACTTGAGAGGGAGTTTCACACCATACAAATTCAGGGGTTCTTCCAGCTCATGCCTGGCCTTGTAAGCTGGGATAGGTGAACTCCACAGGCAGGATAAAACCAGTTTGGCAGCTTTGCATAGGGAAATGCTTGTACTGATAGGCAGGAGCTTTTGAACCAGCAAAGGCAGACACCCAAGTTATACAGCTATTATAGGCAAGGTATTTCAGAAAGACTCCCAAAACTGCTGACCTAGAAGATCTCTGGAAACTATTTGTCATACTGCTTTGAAGTTGTACAGGAAGTCTGATAAGGCAGAACTTTACTTCCCTGTGTGCTCTCTCCACTCCCCTTCTTTACTCACATGAGGGGAATGTCAGGAATATCTGCTGCAAGAAATTCTGTACGTGGTCCAGTATAGTACTCCAGTAATTGCCACTTTTGCCTTACACTTTCTTTTTTTCCTTGGGAATAGCACTGAAGATAACAGTGCATATTTCAAAGCATGCAGCGTTCCAGTACAAACAGGTTAACTTTAGACAGAGAAAGAAATATCTTAGTGTAATGGGTATCCAGATCCCAATAACAGATTTAATTCCTTAGTTCAAGGATGGAAAAAAGACCCCAAACCCCTGTTCTCAGTGTCTTTAACCAGGCTGTGAAGCATAAAGGCCTTTTACACTGGCAGTTATAAGTGGCAACAGACTTGTCCCAAGGATCAGAAACAAGAAATTCATTTTACCTGATCTAGATTGAAGCAGATTAGTGCCAAAATACCACAGCCAGATCTCAAACTACAGACTATCCTTTCCATTACAAAAACCAAAATAAATTTGCACATGCTGACACAGAAAGGTTCTTTTATACAACTTCCATAGATGCAACTAAGAAACGCCAAAAATTAAACCAAACATTAGGTCATTCATGTCTGCTAATGAATGTATAAATCAAGTTGTCACAGATACCTATTAACTCTACCTTAAAACAATAAAAATGTTACATTTTATGATTTTTGAGAGGACATATCTAGCCACAGACCTCATTTTTGACTGGCAATACTAATGTGACTTTAGAGAAGTTAAAGGCAGTTCTGCATGAAACTAGAATAACTCTTGATAGAATCTGCAAAATCCTAATTAGCATATGCCTAGCAGAGAAAAAATATTTTCAAATGGGCAAGTTGAGGTTGGTTTTTTTCTTACCATCTTTACAGAGGTTGAAAAACAAATTGTATTTTTGTTATTTGTTCACAGGACCATTACTAGAGTTCATTAAAATATGAATGCCCAAAATACCATGACTGAGCCTTGACTTCTTTCACTCTGCCTGTTGCTCCTACATGGAAAGTCTCTGTACCCATTTTAAACCATGGAAAGAAAAAAATTATGGGTTTAACAAAGGGAGAGGAGAAAAAAAATCCTGGATCCAGGGCCTCATGGTGAAAGTTTCCAGAGGTTCCAAAACCTGGCAACTTCAATAACCTTAATATCATAGACACTCAACCTGCCTGAAAAACTAATGTTTTAAACAGAATACCTGGAAGATAACCAAATCCAGGTAGCCCCCGATCAACCTTCCTGGTCACCATTTGCATTGCTGGAGTAGTTTGAAGCCAAAAATTTTGCTGTGCAGCTGCTTGAGGATCAGGCTTCATCACCAAATGCTCACTTTAGCACTTCTATAAGCCAGGAGAGTCAGCATCCCTCCCTGCCCACCCCAACCTGACACACCTGGAGTACACATTTCCCTCACAAGCCAACCAGCAACAGCAACCTCTTGGGGGGTTTTTATTTTTTAAGAGAGACCAATCTCATTCTCTCCTTACCCCCTCTCTGGCAAAGGGGGGCAGGGTCTGGGTAGGGTAATTATTTTGTTCAAGGCTCGTAGAGCATGGGCTGGTTAAAGGCTGCAGCAGATGGTGGAGATGCCTTATGGGAACAGTAGCAAACACAGATAGGATGAGATGTACCCAAGATCAACACAGAGCAGACATCAATAGCAGCAATACTGAATGGGGCATCATTTATCACTGTAAAAGACAAGACATGGTTACCTTGAGGGACTGTTTAAATCCCTCCGTATCCTTCCAACTAGCCCCCTGCAGTTTTGGCTATGGAGCAATTCCACTTCCTTTCCTCCCACATGGCTAGTTTGGCATTGAGCAGGGCAAGGTGCTTTACTGCCCATGTAGCTCTTTATACAGTGAAATGAGCAGACTCACACAGAACTAGAGAACCAAAGAAATAAGTGCTCTTAAAACTAGGGAAAAAATGGCATGAAGTAAAATAGTCTAGATAAAGGC